>NC_089232.1:9595012-9903449 GCF_963924675.1 Phocoena phocoena | reverse complement strand
AAGTGACAATCCAAAGTGTGAGGGGTTGAGGGCTTCCCTGGTGGCACAGTGGTTAAGAGTCTGCCTGCCGATGCACAGGACACGGGTTCGTGCCCCGGTCCGGGAAGATCCCACATGCCACTGAGAGGCTGGGCCCGTGAGCCATGGCCACTGAGCCTGCACATCCGGAGCCTGTGCTCCTCAACGGGAAAGGCCACAGCAGTGAGAGGCCCGTGTGACGCAAAAAAAAAAAAAAAAAAAAAAAAAAAAATCAACAAAGTGTGAGGGGTTGAGTCTCTCCTAGGTGCCAGAAGCAAGAGATGCCAGGCTGAGCCAGGCCAGAGGGAGGCCTAGGTGGCGCCTCTCTTTAAACCTGACCACACAGAGCGCTTCATACCCTGGGCAGCCTTCACTTCTTCCCAGTCCAGTTTGATGTTTGGAACCTCATCTTCCGGCTCCGGATCCTTTCTCAAGGCCCCCTTGGGGGAGGCAACCACGATGGGCAGAGGGCCACATTCCTCCCGGAATTCCACAACATGGAGACTCTTCTTATCAGCCAGCTGTTGATGGGTTTCCTGGACACGACCAAATTGAGAATACGAGGTTAGATCTATGAGGCTGGTCTAACATGGTCCAGCCCTGATACTTATCTTGCATGGCCAAAACTGTTTTGTTGATTAAAATGTAGCAACTCTTTAAAATTCATTAACTGAGGGTGATTATTACAGCAGGAAACATGGCCCAGGTAATATAATATCAAGTTTAGCTGTTTACTGAATTATTTAAGTGATTAAAAACAAGATCTTAGGGCTTCCCTGGTGGCGCAGTGGTTGAGAGTCCGCCTGCTGATGCAGGGGACATGGGTTCGTGCCCCAGTCCGGGAAGATCCCACATGCCGCAGAGCAGCTGGGCCCGTGAGCCATGGCTGCTGGGCCTGCACGTCTGGAGCCTGTGCTCCACAACGGGAGAGGCCACAACAGTGAGAGGCCCGCATACCGCAAAAAAAACAAAAACAAAAAACGAGATTTTACTTAAAAAAAAACCCACAATAAACTTAAGTCTGTAACTTAAAAAGCAGGGACTTGCTGTGGCTAAACTATGGTGACCTGCTGTGGGCGGAATCATGTCAGCCTCATCTCCCCACCCCCAAGTGGGATAAAGGAAGGGCCTTGCCCTCTGGGCTCTTGCCTTACTAACCCTCCTGATCATGTGCCATACTGTGCCCAAAACTGAACCTGAACCTCATCGTGTCCCAGCTCTAGCTACCGATTTATAGGACATGCAGGGAGAGATGTTAAGGATCCTCAGATGTTTAGCACCAGGCTGGGACAAACAACCTGATTTCTTCAACAATAAAAAAATGCAAGGAAAAAACAGAGGGGAACTTACAGATTAAAAGTGATTTAAAAGACAGCAAAGATTTAAAATGTATGGACCTTTTCTGCAATCCAATTCTAACAAATTGTATTAAAAAAAGTTTTTTAGGGCTTCCCTGGTGGTGCAGTGGTTAAGAATACGCCTGCCGGGCTTCCCTGGTGGCGCAGTGGTTGAGAGTCCGCCTGCCGATGCAGGGGCCACGGGTTCGTGCCCCGGTCCAGGAAGATTCCACATGCCGCGGAGCGGCTGGGCCTGTGAGCCATGGCCGCTGAGCCTGTGCGTCCGGAGCCTGTGCTCCGCAGCGGGAGAGGCCACAACAGTGAGAGACCCGCATACCGCAAAAAAAAAAAAAAAAAAAAGAATCCGCCTGCCAATGCAGGGGTCACGGGTTCGAACCCTGGTCTCGAACGATCCCACATGCCGTGGAGCAATGAAGCCTGTGCACCACAACTACTGAGCCTGCCCACGTGCCACAACTACTGAAAGCTGCGCACCTAGAGCCCGTGCTCCGCAACAAGAGAAGCCACCGCAACGAGAAGCCTGTGCACCACAGTGAAAGAGTCGCCCCCGCTCGCTGCAACTAGAGAAAACTCGTGCACAGCAACGAAGGCCCAAAGCAGCCAAAAATAAATTAATTAATTAAAAAAATTTTTTTAATCTGACAAATGGATACATTTCTATGAACACTGACTAGATGTCTGATATCTCGTTACTGTTAATTTTTTACGTATGATATTACTATTGTTGGGTCCTTTTTAATCCTTATCTTTTAGAGATACATGATAAAATATTTATGAGTGAAATAAATTGATATCTGAGATTTGGGTCAAAATGACTAGGGCTGGTTGGGGGCGGTTTAGAGAAACAAAACTGGCCACGGGCTGCTAACTGTTGATGCTATATAAGAGAGCCATGGGGAATCATAACAGAAGGTAGCCATAAAAGTCGGAAAAAGGCGAATAAACTTAATAGATGGTTTATTGATAGTAATTAAAATACCTAAAATACCACGAGAAATGTACAATCTCATGCTTCCAGACTTTATGCACACCTTGTACTATACTAATTCTATATACGTTTGAAATTAGAAAAGAGAAGAGCTGATTCATAAAAAAAAACAACATAAAATAATTTAAATTGGAGTGTCTTATAATCAGTGGCATGTTGCTCACACTGCTGTCATTTTTTTTCTTTGAGTAGCACAATGCGACTCTCTATAGCTGATGGCATTTTAGAACAGGTCTACTTGACCATAAATATGACCTATCTAAAACAAATAGCTTAGCTACATCAAACAGTTAAACCTCTTAACAGTAAGTGTAAATTTAGAAGTGCTTTTGAAGGGTGTTTTAGATAGTAGTAACACACACACACACACACACGTTTTAGACAGTAGTAACACACACACACATACACACACACACACACAAACACAGCTGTTCAGAAAAGGTTTTTTAAGCAAAGCTTTTTCTTTCAATTAATTTTCCTATTTTAAACAGAGACGGCTACAATTATTCCATGGATCACTTTATTCAGAAACAGCCATCACACTCTGTCAGGAAGCCTGTCAAAGTCCTCAGCAAGTGGAGGTCAGCAAATGTCTCTTGAACCTGGCTGTCTTTCTGCTCACCCAGCTCTGCTAAGGTCCACCCATCCTTTCAAGGCACAAGCCATCCCCACCGAGCTGGCAGAGAGGCAGCAGGCAGCCCAGAAGGGGGGGCCCGTGCAGCGACAGCCCTTCCTCCCTACCGCTGGAGTGACTGTGAGCCTAGCCGAGGCTGAGGGGGTGAGCTGGGCAGGGGCCCAGAGCTCCCATCTATGTGGAGAAATAACCTGAACTACTAATGTTCGTATTCCTACTGACTCAGATGTCCCTCTGAACTACCGATACAGGTGACATGAAAACTGACTGTGCTTCAGTTGAAGACCGCTCTCGAGTAGAGGTGCCCGAGGGGCTTCACCCCAGTTCCAAAGGAACGGACGAAATTAGGAAAGAGACTTTCTCTTTTTACTTTACATCTTTATGTCGTTGAAGCTTTAGAACAAGCGGGTATTCTTTCCATAATAAAGCAGATTATAATTACTGGCTTTTAAAAATACTTAATTTTAAAACTTCAAAACACCCATAGAGTATTTTTTTACAGGATAATTCTCATGAACTAACTCGTCAGCTGGATTAACTAACCTGATGCAGCCACAGACAACAAAGAATGCCGAGTCCTCAGGTGGCCCGAGAGCAACTCCAGGACAGCCCAGGAGACGGTGGTCTCAGAGCACACAAATGACATACAAACTAGCCCTTCTGTTTCAGAGCCCAGGGAAGTTACCTGGCGGGAGAGCCCGTGGAAGAGGCCCCGGGTGAGGTTAAGCATGTTGACGGAGCCAGAGACCTTGGCATACATGTCTTTGATGCCAATGAGCCGGCAGATGGTGATGATGGCCCGGTGGCAGCGGAGGCCATAACCTAGAAAGAGGAAGAACAAGTCAAACACCTGCCCACCGCCCACGGTGCAGGCGGCATCTCACCTGCTGGCTTCGCACAGCTTCCAGTCTGGGTTTAGGGGATGCTGGTTCACATTCCCGCTTCACCACTTCCCAGCTGGGGGACACTTCACAACTTACTTAACTTCCACAATGACACTTATTTAAATGAGATGTTATAAGGATTAAAGAAATAATATATGTGTTTCTTAAACATACGGGCAAAAAAACCAGGGCTGTTAAGATTAACAGAGATGCCTGAAGGTTCTTGGTGCCCCATGTCCATGTGAACTAAGACTCGAGGGACACATCTGTTCTCAACCTCCTTGAATGCTCAGAGGCACTGAGCAGAGACATCCACCTCCTCCCGGAAAAACTCTTTTAGCTTCAGGTAACACACCCTCTCCCAGACTTCCTCCTAGCTACTGGCCCATCCTTCTCACCTCCTCGCTGGCCTCTAAATCTTGGGTGGTTTCCCCTCCAGCCATTCGCCTACTCTTGTCTACCTGTAATCCCTTCCCTAGGGAGAGCTTTAAAAACACAAAGCAAACACATCACTCCCTATTTAAAGCCCTTCACTTCCCACTGTCCCTTGAATTAAAATAAGTACAGTTGACCCTTGAACAGTGTGGAGGTTAGGGGAGCCGACCCTCCACATAGTGGAAAATCTGAGTCTAACGTATAGTCGGCCCTCCATGTTCTCAGTTTCTCCATATCCAAGGTTCCACATCCATGGATTCAAACAGCCACGGACTGTGAAGCACTCTAGTATTTAGAAAAAAAGCCAAGTATAAGTGGACCCGAGCAGTTCTAACCCACGCTGTTCAGGGGTCGACTGTAACAAAAAACTCCATGGCCTTCAAAGCCCTCTGTGACTGACACCTCACCGACTTCATCTAGAGACACCACTCTCCGTGTGCTGGCCTTCCCGCCGCAAGGACTTTGCACTCAGTGTTTCCCTCAGCCTGCTCTCCCTGCACAACCCCTTCTTACCTTCAATGTCTCATTCAGATACGTCCTCCTCAAAGAGACCTTCCCTGACCACACTAGTGAAGGTGGCCTCCTTCCTCCCTCCCCACGCCCTCCCCTGCAAACCAGACCCTGATGGCTGCTTTCAAGCACTCAGCCGAACTTGTTATCCGATGTTTCCCCTCAGCAGAATGCAAGTTCCATGAGAGCCAGGATATTGTTTGCTTCCTGCTGTATCCCCAGAGCCTAGATCAGCCCCTGGCAAATGCAGGTGGGAATGATGCAGAGAAAAAGCCCAAATTTAGACTCTTAACATTCTGATTAACCAGGCATGGACCTCAGCACGTGCCTTAAAGGCAGGACTGAAAACTACAGCTTTGATTAGAAGACAGGGAAGATAAAAAAGGTAACTTCTGCAATTAAAATGGTAGCAGTCTTTCCAAAATCATTCAGATAAAGATGTATCCAAAGTGACATGTCTAACAAAAACACGACACAAGCCACAAATGTAAGCCATATATATGATTTTAAATTCTCTCACAGATATGTTTTTTAAAGTTTTTTTAAAAACAGGTAAAACTGATTTTAGTAATGTATTTTATTAACCCAATATGTCTAAAACATTATCATCTGAACATGTAATCAATACAGCAATATTTTTGAGGTATTTCTTATTCTTTTATACTAAGTCTTTGAAATCTGGTGGTATTTGACACTTCCAGCGTCTCCCAGAAGCCACATTTCACATGCTCCATAGCCACACAGGCCGCAACTACCACATGGGACACACCTTAGCACAGGTCTAAACCTTAATGTCTAAGTGTTCAACTCAATACTTTTTCTAATAATAAGATAAATGGTTTTTATCTGGCATATAAATGATTAATTATGACTTTAAAGCAGAAGGCAAGTTCTGGTACACTAATAAATAGGTACTGTATTTGATTTTTATTTCTCTTGGTTTATTTCCATGCCATAGCTCTAGCAAAGTTGTATGAGAAGCTTTGACATGAAAAATTTAAATACTGTTTAATATTTTATCTTCTGATCCAGACCTTGTAAGTATACCTAGAGTTATATGAGATCATTTTTACTGTAGAACCACAGGTGAAACACAAATCAGAATGTTCAAGAATTCTACACCTCGAGACCATTGGGCATGACTGGCATAGCTCCATGACCCTGAACTCTGCCTGCTTGCTCTTTCCAAGACAGGAAGAAGGTCCATCTCTGAAACCTCAGAGCTCAGTGTAGCACCTGGTTCACAGAAGATGTTCAGTCAATACTTGGTGATGAGAATAAATGAGTGGAACTGAACAAGCTGTAAGAAAAGAACCATCTGGGACTTCCCTGGTGGCACAGTGGTTGAGAATCCGCCTGCCAATGCAGGGTACACGGGTTCGATCCCTGGTCCGGGAAGATCCCACATGCTGTGGAGCAACTAAGCCTGTGAGCCACAACTACTGAGCCTGCGTGCCACTACTACTGAAGCCCGTGCGCCTAGAGTCCGTGCTCTGCAACAACAGAAGCCACTGCAATGAGAAGCCCGCACACCGCAACGAAGAGTAGCCCCTGCTCGCCGCAACTAAAGAAAGCCCGCGTGCAGCAACTAAGACCAAATGCAGCCAAAATAAGCAAATTTATTTAAAAAAAAAAAATCCACCTGCCAATGCAGGGGAAATGGGTTCAATCCCCGGTCTGGGAAGATCCCACGTGCCACAGAGCAACTAAGCCCGTGCGCCACAACTACTGAAGCCCACGCGCCTAGAGCCCATGCTCCGCAACAAGAGAAGCCACCACAACCAAGAGTAGCCCCCAGCTCGCCGCAACTAGAGAAAGCCCACGCACAGCAACAAAGACCCAACACAGCCATAAATAAATAAATTTTTAAAATTAAAAAAAAAAAAGAACCAGCTAGTAGCATCAATGAATTGTCTAGGAGTAACCAATGTTCCCACTACAAACCCAACTATTCACTCACTCAGTTACTTTTTTTTTTTTTTTTTTTTTCAGACGCGGGCCTCTCAGTGTTGTGGCCTCTCCCGTTGCGGAGCACAGGCTCTAGACGCGCAGGCTCAGCGGCCATGGCTCACGGGCCCAGCCGCTCCGCGGCATGTGGGATCTTCCTGGACCGGGGCACGAACCCGTGTCCCCTGCATCGGCAGGTGGAGTCTCAACCACTGCGCCACCAGAGAAGCCCCAGTTATTGTTTCTTATTCATTAAGTGCTCTTCCCACCTACAGTCACCCCTGGAAGTGTTTTAATCATGAGAGCCTGGGTAGGATGACTGCTTTTTATTTCCCCAAAAGCCTCAATCTTCTTAAATCTAACTTGGGCCTTTACATTTTGGTGTTTTCAAAATGAGTTCAGGTAAAGGTGAGCAAAAATAGAGGGCAGGATGAAATTGGTACAGTTTCTCTGCTTTATCTTCAACAAATTATGAGTTTTTTTAGTTACCTCTGGTTTGTTTCTTCATCTTGATATGCGTCCTTTTAAATCTTAAAGAAATATCATGGTATACTGGAGGGTAAAAACATAAATATAAGAAGGGTTAGGGGTATAGAGTTAATGCCCTTGCAACTATCACAAAGCAACCAATAATACCCTGAGCAGCCACCACATGTTGGCCAAGGATGAGTAACAAACTCCGATTTCACTCGTTACTAATCTTCTCAGGAAAGAAAGTTTGTTTCTACATTTTATATATTTATGTGTAAGAATGCAGTAACAAGCAGGGAAACACAGAAACACCCACAGAGATATACAGCCACACATAAATAAAACAAATATAATCCTGCAAAGTTTAAAAGAAAAGATTAAAACTCACTTGTACGGTCTTCATATCGTTCTATATAATGCAAATAGTGAACTGCCTTGTTCTTTGCCTGAAAGAAAGAAGGAAAACGTTTTTCTTAAATCTACTGTTAGAATTTACATTTCTTCAGGGATTTCAAAAAATACCTTTTATAAAATATTTTATTATGGAAAATTTCAAATTTACACAAAAATTTCAGTATATACTTCTAAAAGCTAAGGATTTAATTAAAAAAAAAAAAAAAAACGTAAGTATAACATCACTATCACACCAGAAAACAAACCCAAAACAATTCCTTAATATCTCTGACAGCGTTCAAACATTCCCCGCTGTCTCGTAATGTTGGTAAGCAATTACAAGTCTGACAGAAATGATGCAAGAATACAAGCACTTCTGAAATTGCTTTTTCTGAGGTAAGTAACCTTTGACAGTTAAGTATTTTTTTGTGGTTCCCACAATGTCTAGCATACAGCTTATTGGTCTTTTACTGTTAACAAAGGGAAAATGCACATACTTTTCTGAAAGCATCTGCCCGTTCACTGGCTTTCCCAATGGCAAAACCTTTAAAAGAAAAAGCATAAATATGAAAAGGGGCATAAATTTGCCACATAATGTCTTTTACCACATTTCAGGTTTCAGTTCCTACAACATTTCACAGTAGTTCATCTTTCTTCTGCCCACAGAAAACCCGCTATCCAAAACAAATGACAAAGCATGAGGCTACAGAGATTTGCTTCTTTGTTTTGGGGCATTTTGGAAACATTACATTTGAACGTACCTATGAAATTCAAGGTTAGATGCATAACATTACCTTTTATAAATTTCTAGATAAAACTACACTGAATAAAAAAACAAATGAAAAACCCAAAAAACCCCTAACCATGCTAAATTAATAAGGTAAATGGTTTTCACAAATTCTGAAAACAGATTAAAATAACCAGAACAGCTGGGAAAAAAACATACACTGCTAGACATACACGGAAATAAAAATCAATGATTCCTGAGTTTGTAAATGCTTAATCCTGTGAAATGAGGTTTACCACAAGTTAAGAAAATGTTTGCATTATTTGCTATCACCATTATTTATTTTGAAGAATGTATTTTGTTTTTAAATTATACACAGAAAAGTAACATAAGACAGTACTGTTCCACGAGATATGCAAGACATCTGAGAAGCTGGGGCAAAAGGGGCTGTGGATTACAATTACTAGTTTAAAAAAAATTAAACCATATGAGTCCTTGAGGAATATATGGGTGAACTTACTTGCTATAGAAAGGTATAAAGCTTCTGTGATTTAAAAACTTTCATGTGGAAAAAATTTAAAACTAAGTCAAAACATATGATAGATAAAGGGCTAATGTCCTTAACATACAAAGAGGAAAATCATTGAGAAGAATAATCACCCAACAGAAAGTGGGTGAAACACATGAACTAACAGATCTCAAAAAGGAAATTATAGCGGCCAACAGACATGCAAAATGGTGTGCTAACTCTCATAACTAAAGAAATACAGATGAAAACTAAGAGTTATGTTTCATATCGCCACTTACTTACAGCCAGTAAAGTCTGACTCTATCCAGGCCTGGCAAGGGTGTGACGGTGCAGATAAACATAAACGGATGCAGCCTTTTGGGAGGGCAATCCGGCAACACTCATCAACATTTCAAATGCATGTAACTTAAGAGGCAATTTCACTGCAAGAAATTTCCCCCATCGATATGCTTGCAAAAGTACAACATGACATGTACAAGAAGCTCACTGTTTTCATAAATAGTAAAAAAAAAAAAAAAAAAAAAGTATAAACAACATAAATACTCAGCAATAGGAAAAAGGTTACAAAAATTACGCTATCCATACACTGGAACACGATGCAATCAATACAAAAAAATGAGGGGGAATCCACTTATGCTAATATATAAATCTCTGGGTATAATACTAAGCGAGAAAAACAAGCTATAAAATTATGGATATAATATGACCCTTTGTATAATTTTTTTTAAAAAGATATATGGTGATATTTGAACAAAGAATTTCTGAAAAGATATAAAAGTAACTGTTAAGAGTGGTTTCCTTTGGCAACATACTATCTACAGGTATTAATTGTTTTGAAAGTGTCAGTATGGATTTAAATAGGCAGTTTTCCATTTTTCTTTCCACTTTTCTTTCCCTTTTGAAATGTATTCATGTATACATTTCAAAAACAGATGTTCACTATGGAAACTTTAGAGAAAAGTATCAAGAAGAAATTTAAATGATTGGCAAACATACTAATTAAACATTTTTAATCTTTTCAGTGTATATCCTTCCAATCCTTCCAGTCTTTTCTTTGCATATAAACATACTTGTAAAAAACTGGGATTATATTATACAGTTCTATATGAAGTGGGTTTTTGTTTGTCTGTTCATTTGACTTACCATTATTTTGTAAGTAATTTTCCATAATTCTTTAATGGCTATAGACTATTACAATGTATAGCTATACTCTTCTTGTAACTGTGTCCCTACTGTGGAACATTTAGTGTCCACCCCCCTTGTTTTTCACTATTATACATAAACAATAGTGTCTTAAGCCTTTTAAAATATTGTCTTCATGGAAAAAGGCAGATGTAGGAAGATCCTTCTTTTGACTCTAAGGGATTATATGGGTTTACCACAAGGTATGTGAGCCCAAGCCGCTGAAAGATTTAATTAGTCAAAAAAGCCTGAACCCACTGACTCCACAGCTGAGCCCAGGCCACAGCTGTCCCTCCACCACCAGCTCTCCGTATATGATCACAGCCCCATTCACCTGCAGCTCCTCTGCCATTCCCCACAGCGACCAGGACACGGACTGATCTCTTTCTTCCCTCTTTTGCTGTCATGTTGAAAACATTCCTCACCTAAAAGAAAATGTTTCACAAATATTACACCTTAAGAAAATTCTGAAGGAGGGAACTGGAGTGACCTCCTCACACACACACAGGCACACGTGGTGGATACACACATCATCCCTCAATCCCACGAGCACCAACAGCACACTTTCTCCAATGGGAAACCTCCATCTGGACTGTTTCTTCAGGAGTAAAACGGAAGTAAGGCTTTCTCTTCTTATTTCACAGCCTTGTTAGAAAGTCTGACTGAGAAACCTTTTAAAGGATTTGAAACTGTAAAACTCAATGCACCCTATTTTAATGAACGCACCACAAGAAAGATAAAAAGTTGCCGATTAAACTCTGACATAGTTTATAACTAACTGATTATAAAAGCACATCCTTCGAATTCCCTGGAGGTCCAGTGGTTAGGACTTGGCACTCTCACTGCTGGGGCCTGGGTTCCATCCCCGGTCGGGGGACTAAGATATAACCAGCTGCAGGGAGCAGCCAAAAATCAATCAATCAGTCAATCAATCACATCCCAATATCACAGATGTTAAAATATGAAAAAATGTGCATCTTAGAAATGATAAAATGCAGTGTATAGAAATAATTAGCACAGGACTGGATCTCTATGGGTTAGGCTCAACTGAAAATAGAAAATTTGGAAATACCTGCTTATTATGAACTACAAGAAAATCTGCATCTTTTGGGCATATTTATAAATTTACCAAGAACTATGAAACGTTAACTAAACTGCTTACATGGCAGCCCCTTTCCCATAAGGTAAGAAAAGGGGGCTCAAGCCCACTCCTGTGGATAATCCTACAGTAAATCACCCAGACAGACAAGAGTTCTTCAAAGGAATTAATTTCAAAAGGGTGTAAGCTAGGACCCAAAGACTTAAAATACTTGTAAATATATCTTAAACTCTGTAATGCAACTGATATTGAAGAAACAATATACACATTCAATCGCAAACTCAATACATGATTATTGCATATGGCATTTAACACAGCATGCAGCACTAGCTCAAAGGGAAGCTGACTATTTTAGGAAACACCCTGGAAAGAGTGATTGCAATTTACCTGATACAGGCTTCAGTTTCAAGGGCCTACAAGCAGCCCAGCAGATCATTTCCCCACCAAGAGCTGGACATACACAGTAACTCCAAGCTTTCTACCCTTCCCCATGGCTCCCCTCAATCTCTGCCCGCTGAACTGAGCGTCAGATACACCAAATTCAAGGAGAAATTGCTACTGCAACCTTTGCTTTAAGAAGGAGGAAATTTAAATGCAATCTCCAAATTCTGTTACCAACCATACCACTGAAGTTGCTTTGTCTTGAGACCTTACTGGGTGGCCCCCCAAAAGGGCAGCAGTCAGAAAAGCCAATATGATCAAGTAACTGAAATTAAAGTTTCATTATTTCCTTACCCAAAGCAACTCTGTAGCTCAGAAAAAGTCATGCATCAAAGGCTTTTCCTCACTGTTCCTCTTACCCTCTCCACCCACCCCACTCCATCCATCCCAACTTCTCCGAAGGCTTAACTGGGTATTTAATTCAGCATGCCCACCTCAAGTATTCTGGTATCGAAATCATCATATGTTTCTGTAGGGAGAAAAGAAACAGGTATACAGATAAATGTGTCTATATAATTAGTGTATGAAAGTTTTTTTTGTTTTCTTTTTTGTTTTGTGGTATGCGGGCCTCTCACTGCTGTGGCCTCTCCCGTTGCAGAGCACAGGCTCCGGATGCGCAGGCTCAGCGGCCATGGCTCACGGGCCCAGCCGCTCCGCGGCATGTGGGATCTTCCCGGAGCGGGGCACGAACCCGTGTCCCCTGCATCGGCAGGCGGACTCTCAACCACTGCACCACCAGGGAAGCCCCATCACTGACTTTTAACTAAGAAAGAATCTCAGATATTTTGGTGCCACTATCAAAGCAACACCCTGGTCCTCCATCATCACCAGAAACTGTTCTACCACTAAATTCATAAACTCAACCATTATCTCCCTGACTGCATCCTCCCACCTCTCCAGCTCTCACTCAGTGACTGAAAGGTGATGGTCCTTGGGGCTTCCCAGCACCTCCAGACTCTTCACCACTGTTCCCCTTCCCCATCACCCCTCTGGTCTTCCAGTCTCTCCCACTCAGTCAAGACACCACAGTCCAACACTTCCACCAGGTCTTGTGAATATCCTCAACTCCCTCACCTCTTCCCCTCTCCACCACACTATCCAGGATGGAATCAATGCAGCTGTCTGGGCACACCTGACCTGCCAGGTGCTGCTGTAGAGAAGTCAAAGCATGGGACACACTTGGGCCACTAAAGACTCATGGTCTCCAACTCAGTCAAGTCCTCCCTGCTGCCTGCTGGCCTTTTACATCCTTTTAGTTAGGTCTCTCTCCTCTCACCACAGCAGCCATTTCAAACACTCTCTGTGTTCTTTTATTTTTAATGACTTTTTACTATAGAAAATTTACATTCATAGGCAAAAAAACACCCCCAAAAACAGTAAAACGTGAGCTTATGTACCATTAGCTAGCTTCAACGGTTATCAACTCACAGCCAATCTTCTTTCCTCTAAACTCTGTCCAAGTCCCACTCCACTGGATAATTCTGAGGCCCGTCGCAGATACCCTACCTTTTCATCAAAATATTCTGGTGGCCATGCTCATCCATGCCCATCTCCCCCTCACAGACTAACTGAAGGCTCCAGAGAGACAGCATTCACACAGGCCCCACCCCCTCCTTCCACTACCAACAACACAGCTTACCTGGCTCTGTCCCCTGCCCTTTCTTCCATCACAAGTTCGTCCATTCATCTATACTCTAAATCTGGGCCCTCCCTAGGGACTTAAGTTCATGGGTTTTTTCCTCTCCCTCCTGTATCTTCATTCTCCCAGTGGAAGCATTCTGCTCAGTCCTAAGCATGCTGGCCTGAGGCTCTCCACCTCAACTTCTCGTCTCCTCTTTGAGCCAAACTACAGAAAGCAGCGCAACCCTTGTCTATTTCTTCATCTCCTATTCATTGACAAGAATGAATATTTCAGATGATTTTTACTTCTTTACGTACTCAGGAAGCAGTGGGGAGATGACTTTGTTTTCTAATTTACTCTGATAAATATTATCAACTTTTATTTCATGTGTACTTTTATGAGGCTTAATGACAACTATTTGGTTTCTTCTGTTATCAAAATAGCACTCCCAAGCCATGCTGCTCCACACCCAATGACCAATAGCATTTGGGAAACTGCATCTCACAGATGACTTATACAGAGCCATATGCACACCACGAAGTTCAAATGCTCTGAGAAGCCACACCATAAACACACCAGAACCCAGTGCTTTGCCCCCTATTTGTGGATTACTTCTTGGCTTATAGGCCTCTAGTGCTCCATAAAATACATTTGGGTAATAATGTGAAGTTATTTCAATGATGCTCAAATCCTTTTTAGGAAGAAGGCAATCTAAACAGACGAGTAAATAAAATCATATCAAAGAATTCCAGAAATAGGAGTGCTTTCTCTGTCACAATGTAAGCAAAACCAGGACTCTGCTACCTCCATTGGGACCAGGGTCAGGGGGGCCAAGACTGACGCCTCCCCATGTGTTTCCGCTCCATCCTCGCTCCCGTTTAACCTTCATCTTCCTCTTCCAGTCCCACTCTTCTCTCTGCCGGACCATATCCGCCTCTACCTTCTCCTGCTCTTCCTTGCTTCTTTGGGCAATGGTCTGCACAGCTCCATTTCTCATAAGAGGGACATTCAGACCAGGCCATAGGAAGCCATAACGCCCTGAAGGTTTAATAACATACATAAATAAGGATTTTTTAAAAGCATTCATTTCTTGAGTATTAAAATGCCAGGCAATGTGTATATAGATAATGATACCGCTGGTGGGAGCTTAAGCTAACATAATCACTCTACAGGCCACTTGGCATTGTTCATTAAAATTTTAAACATACCTACCGTTAACAGTTAGTAATTCTACTTACTGGTATTGCCTAGAAAAACACTCCCATGCAGGTATGAGGCATATGTGGGCTTGGACAAGGATGTCCACTGAAGTGTTATTTGTAAAGGCAAAAAACAGAAACAATCTAAATGTCCAGCAATATTGGAACAGTAAAATGAACTACGGCATATCCAACCTATGAAATACTCTATACTAAATTCAAAGAATAAGTTAGCACTATAGGTTCTGATATAGAACAATTTCCAAGACCTATTATTGAGTGAAAAAAAGCAAATAAGGCAATATGTACCATATGACATAATCTATTTTTAAAAGAAAATATATACTCCTTTTAGGGTATTTATATATATAAAAGCATTAGAAAATGTCAGAAGGAAACACATCAAAATGAAATCAGTGGTTTCCTTAGGGGAGGCAACTGGGATTGGGGGAGATAAAAAAGGCATCAAGGGGGACTTTAGGTTTCTCTATTTTTTTTATTGAGAAATTTTTTTTACTGAGTAAGTATACATATATGATTGTTTAAAATGTTAAAAAAATAAATAAGATATAAGGTAAGTCATGGAGAAGAACATGCAAGTAGACATGCAACAGCTACAAGTGCAGTGAAAGGTGTTTTCTTTACATCCAAAAGCCTATTACTATCAAAGATAATTTGTCAGCAACCACAGTTAAGAATGTTGATTCAAGTATACTATTTTTATTCTTTAAAAAACACAAGTATAAACAATCATGTGTTCCAGAAGTTGGCAAAGTAAGGCCCACAATCCAAATCTACTCCACCACTTTTTTTTATTTTTAATAAATTTATTTATTTATTTATTTATTTATTTTTGGCTGTGTTAGGTCTTTGTTGCTGCGTGCAGGCTTCCTCTAGTTGTGGTGAGCAGGGGCTACTCTTCGTTGCGGTACGTGGGCTTCTTATTCCAGTGCCTACTCTTGTTGCGGAGCACGGGCTCTAGGCGCGCAGGCTGCAGTAGTTATGGCTCGCAGGCTCTAGAGCGCAGGCTCAGTAGTTGTGGCGCACGGGCTTAGCTGCTCCGCAGCATGTGGGATCTTCCCAGACCAGGGCTCAAACCCGTGTTCCCTGCATTGGCAGGCGGATTCTTAACCACTGCCCCACCAGGGAAGCCCTAGCCCACCACTTACTTTTGTAAATAAAGTTTTATTGGAACACAGGTATGCCCATTTGGTTATGTATTGTCTATGACTGTTCTTGTGCTACAACAGCAGAGTTGAATAGTTGGAAAAGAGACCATGTGGCCCATAAGGCTAAAAAAGTATTTACTACCTGGCCCTTCAGAGAGAAAGTTAAGCCAGTTCTCCAGTTATTCCACCTTCTACCTCTGAATCGTAAGTTCTTTGAGGATAGGGACTTTTGCAGCAGATGCCACACAAGGGCATTTAAGGATTGTTGAATGAATAACTAAATGAATGAATCCCTTTCTATGGGATTTTCCTTTCCCTGAATCATGGGGCAATAAGCCATTTGGCTGGACCCTAAAATCACAGAACCTAATACCCTTCATGAGAAATGTTTTATGCTTCTAGTTCGTAAAATATCTATAAAATTTTGGAGAAAAAAATCTTAGAAAGCACATTAGCTGTTTTTATAAATAAGTTTACCTTCACCGATGATCTGACCCCTGTTCAAATCTTTTCTTTTCTTTTTCTTAGTTCTTTTGCCTCTTCCTTTTCTTGTTCCGGCACCAGACTCTGCTAAGGCACCTTTCCACAGCTCATCTGCTGTCACTATAAAGAAATAGGTTTTTAAAAATTTCTTCAAGAAATGATCTACGGTCTATTGATTTATTCCTGTTGAATACAAAGAGCTGGAAGAAGTCGGGTCACATATCATTACGGCAATGAAAGCAAAATTGAAACATTCTTTGTACACATCACATGGTTACATTTGGAAAGCCCAAGAGGAAGCGATTCTACTCCTTTTACAGAATATGGCCTTCCCCCACAAAAGACAACCATATTTCAATCCCTGTTACTTTCCAGTAGATTTGTCTCCCAGACATTTTAACAACTGTGTGACCGGTCTCTTCCCTGCCCTCTTGCCTCCATTATAACTATTGAGATAATCAGTAACTAGACTTCCAAAATACAGATCTCTTAGCCCAAAGTACCAACACTGCAATTTGAACCCAAAAATCTTAATAATTTGGATTGTTTGCTCTATTCTGTAAATGCCCTAAACATCTCTGTATATCCTTCAAAATGAGATGCCCAAATTCACCTTCAACTCTGATTATAGCCTAACCAATACTTGCAAAAGAATGAGTATGTAGAGGTCTGACAGTTAATACCTGCATGTGTATGTGTGTATTTCTTAAATCATTGTTGTTGTCTTTTTCTTTATATATAGACCCTGACACTGCTGATTTATTTCCATTTGTGAATTTCCAGGGTCCCCAGATCTTTCTCTATCATAAATTGCAAGCAGTATTTTCCCCTTTGTACTTGTGGAATATTCAGATTCTTTACTTTTGACCACTTCTGAATTTTATTGGTCTATGTTGTTTAGCTAGCTATGCTGTTTATTAGATTTAAATTGTCTTCACAAGGACTTCTACCTTTCACAGTATCACCAATTGATTTTATGACCACAGATTGTTCTATTACCAATTTAATAAAGAATCAGAGCCATACAAATGTTTTACTAGTCAAAAATCTAAGATACATATATCTACATGCCTGAAATATTAAACATATTCTAGAACTCAAATGAGTATCTTCATTCTCCTCTTCTGAGTTCTTAAGCTTTAAAAGTTCTACCATACCAAGGGGGTAAGAGGGGGTGGGTGGGATGAATTGGGAGATTGGGATTGACATATATACACTATATATACACTATTGATACTATGCATAAAACAGATAACTAATAAGAACCTACTGTATAGCTCAGGGAACTCTATCAATGCTCTGTGGGGACCTATATAGGAAGGAAATCCCAAAAAGAGGGGATATATATTATACATATAGGTGATTCATTCTGCTGTACAGTAGAAACTAACACAACATTGTAAAGCAACTATACTCCAATAAAAATTTTTTAAAATAATAAAAATGAAAGTTCTACCTGCTAGCCTCCTGAAAGGCCTTACACCTTGATCCTTTGGGTAGATAACATGAAAAGGGAAAAAGCTTTGGATTTATAATATTTTTTAATGCTTTATAGCTATACAGTACCCTGTTTTTAAAAATACAGATGTATTTTTACAGATGATCTGCATAACTGAAGCTCACAAAAGTAAGTAAGCTTCCACATCACATGCTGCTTTGTGTATCCCTGATCAAAGCAAAGGGTTAACTTCAAACTTTAGGCTGACACTGATTCTTTTAAAAGAACCACAGGTTTGAAATAAAATTACCAACCTCAAACTAAACTCTCACTAAAGACTGATTTTCTTTCCTAATTGCTTAAAAATGATGGTATCTATAAATGCCATCAAAAACTTGAAAGTTCACAGTGAGAGCACTTTTAATGGAGGCATAAGGAGGTCAATCAATTACAGTTTCTCTTAGAATCAGAATAAGCAAATCACTCATTAAGACTAAAAGGGATTCAATTTTAAAAGAAACAATATTAAGATGAAGATTTAAAAGACTCCACCATTTAATGGTGGACCCTCTATGGCAGAGGGATAGATTTACAAATACAATGTTAAACATTTTTAGGAAATCTTAATGAGTTTTGAAAAAATTATGTTTTTTTTTATTTCTTGGAAGAGATTTAGAAAATCAAAGACTATTTCCTATTAAAACAGCAAAAACTAGCCCCATGCTGGTTTCAACTGAGTTCACCCCCACCCTGCCCTGACTTGGGAGCAATAAACTCATAAGGGTACAGAGTCCTATGACTGAGGAAGCAGGGAGGCTAATGGAGAGTCAGAGGCAGGTGTGAGTGGTCTCAGAGGGCAAGGGGCACCTCTAGAACAAGAAGAGCTAGAGAAAAGGCCTTTCAGGGCAGGGAAAAGACTATTTTGAAAAAGGCCTGTAAGTCTGATATACACCCGCCCAACACCCCCCAACCACCACCATCAAAGCACAAAGTCAGCTCTTAGAAAACACTGGGGCTGTAAGTCTGATATACACCCGCCCAACACCCCACAACCACCACCATCAAAGCACAAAGTCAGCTCTCAGAAAACACTGGGGCTGGGGGCACCAAGAGCCTCATGGCTCCAACTCTACCCACCTCTCTTTTCTCTTTACACCAAAATCCTCTGATACAAGGAAGACTGTGTTACTTGCAATTCCCCATCATCTGGTCCTCTTTTCTGCATAGCTACACAAATGACCTAGTAGGTCATTATTTAATTTAATCCAAATTAAAGTGATCTGTACCCACACAATGAAATATTCTACAGTTATGACACTGCACTGGAGAAGCCCATGTACTGTCATGGGAAAATGTATAGCGTACTGCTTGCTGCATGAAAAAGCAGCAAATCCAGGATTTCAGGGTAGTAGGATTACAAGTGATTTTTTGCTTTTTGATTCTGTATTTACCAAGTAGTCTAAAATGGACTGGCTTTATAATCTTAATTTCTTTTAATTTGCCTAATGCTGAATTGTGGATTCAATCTCCATTTCTTACAAGCTAATTTCAGTTCAGACTGGACTCTCAAATACTATCTCAGATAGGAGTAATATTAGTAAAACAACATCTACTTAAAATTAACTTTTCCTGATTAGTCCTATCTCCTCAACTAAAGTGCAACTGAAAACAGATTTTGAGTATATTCTTGGTGTGAATCTAAATCAGCAGGGATTTGGGCCACAATTCCATCCTGGAATTCCAGGGACTCCACAGGTCCTTTAGACCTCAGGTGCCCCAAATGAGGGGATTAAAGTAAACTAGTACTCCCAAAAGTGTGTATAGTACAACTGGTAGCATGTAAGATAATTCTAGGAGGTACATGGAGGAACGTTTTTATTTGAATAGCACAGGCGTACCTTGGAGATATTGTGGGTTTGGTTCCAGACGAAGCAAATGTCACAATAAAGTGAGTCACACAAATTTTTTGGCTTCCCAGTGCCTATAAAAGTTATGTTTATACTATACTGCAGTCTTAAGCATGCAATAGCATTATGTCTAAAACAACAATATATATACTTTAATTTAAAAAATATTCCAAAAAAATAAAATAAAAAATACTCTACTGCTAAAAAATGTTAACCTTCAGCCAGTCATAGCAGCAACATCAAAGACCACTGATCACATATCACCATATCAAATATAGTAATAACTAAAAAGTCTGAGATATTGCAAGAAATACCAAAATAGGACACAGAGACGACACACAAATGCTGTTGGAAAAAATGGTGCAGACAGACTTGTTCAACACAGGTTGCCACAAACCTTAAATACGTCAAAAACGCAATATCCACCAAGCACAATACATATATTAGTCTCTGAAGTGTTAATTCATTTAAGGAGGAAGAAGAAAAAGAAGAAAAATTAAGATACAAATCCACCTTTTATTTTCCTGTTTCATGAAATGGGAAGTTTGTGGCCAGTCTACGTACATTTAGTGAAGAAACTATAGAATCTATACTGTTGGCCCATCAAGTTACTGGGAGAAGAAATACAGCACTGTGTCTGTAGCGCACGGGTCAAGCTGGTAAAATGACGGTTGTCTCTGTTTCCTGGAGATGACAAAGAGCCTGCAGGTAGATGGAATAAAACTTTGTTAGATGCTCCACACCTATGGAGAAACACTGCCAGCACCAAAAAATTAACTGTTACTAATAAAAATAAGTCACTAAAATCCTGAACTTTTAAGAATCTTTTTTTTTTTTTTTGTGGTACGCAGGCCTCTCACTGTTGTGGCCTCTCCCGTTGCAGAGCACAGGCTCCGGACGCACAGGCCCAGCGGCCATGGCTCACAGGCCTAGCCGCTCCGCGGCATGTGGGATCTTCCCAGACCAGGGCACGAACCCGTGTCCCCTGCATCGGCAGGCGGACTCTCAACCACTGTGCCACCAGGGAAGCCCTAAGAATCATATTTTGAGGACAGTCTTACTTTAAAAAATAAAACTTCTGGAGGCTGGCTCAGATGACATAGTGAGGTCTCTCTGGACCTATTAGCTTACTTTGTAAATTACTCAAAAGTAAATAGAAAATACTGGCTTTTCATGTTAAATAAATTCAGATCTTCAATAATCAGTCTAAATCCCATTATGCTGGACACATTTTAGTTTTTCCTGTAAGCTTCTCAGGCTTCAACAAAATATCAAGTGCACATGAATTTATTCTTGTAGTTTAGAACTACAATCCTTGACATACTTTAAGAGTGTAAAAATCACTACCATCAAATTTAGAATTCTTTAATCTTTTTCTAAAGACCAAAATACTATTCACAAGTAATAATGCAGTCAGCTTACAAAGGTCCAACTGTCAAAAGTAAAGAGAAATCAACTTCAGAATTCAGAAATAATCTCTTTCAATGTACTGTTGCTACAACTGAGTTTGCTCAGATTGCATTGTGCTTTTTAAAACAGGAGGTGGCAGCAGCTCATGCTAAATCACATTTGAAGTCCAATTACAGATTATCATCCACCAACGATCAATGAACAGTTCTGCTCTGATCCCTTGAATGCTTATTAATTTCAGACCATGAAGTCTTCATCTCAGGAATAGCATGGAGTCCACAGAGGGCCAAGCCCAGGAAGCTCCCTTGGGTGGACTTCTTCAAAGACAGAGTCTGCCCTTGAAGGTTTCACTTCAGTGTTTAACTGTTCACCATGAAGAATTTCTTCCTTCTAATTTAAATCTCTTCTATTAAATCAAACTGGTTAATTAGTGATGTGTTTCAGGGATGTTAGAAAAATTATTGCTATTTCTGACCAACCTGTTGCAGCCTTTAGGAAAATACTGCAATAGGTACAAAGAATACAAAGCAATTTTTTAAAAACAAGGCAATTACTAACTCTAGGGAAAATAAAATGTTGTAGGAGAAAGGAAACATAATAAGAGAATACAGCTGACCCTTAAACAGCATGAGGGTGATGGGCACTGACCCCCCCGCCAGTTAAAAATCCACGTATAACATATAGTTGTCCTTCCCTATCTGCGATTCCACATCCTTGGATTCCACCAACCTCAAATTGCATGGTACTGTAGTACTTATTTCTTGAAAAAAAGCCACATATAATTGGACCCGTGCAGTTCAAACCCGTTCTGGTTGTACAGGGTCAACTGTACTACCTAGCTCAGCTGTGAAGAACATATACATAACTGCCTACAGATTCGACCAAAACTGTGCTTACAACTATGCTCAGAAAAAGCAGGGATGGTGCCTAATTAAATCTTCAATTAGCATAACGACATTAACAGAGAAAAGAACAAGTATATACACTATCTGTTTAGAAATATAACCAGATGGAAGTTAAAGTGTCACTGGAAGATGAGAAGGCCTAGAAAAGGGAGGTGGTTTTAAGATATAAACCTTTTAGTACTCTTCGGAAGTACAATGTCTCAAGATAACAATCTTTAAAGTAGGAACTACCATCCTCATTTTATAGAAGAGGAAACTGAGGGTCCAAGGGGTGTCATTAGTTCATGGTCGCACGGGCAGAAAGTGGAGGAGCCGAGAACTGTGCGGTCATTCCACCAGTCAGCACTCTCCCCACCCCTTCTACAAACACTGTGTTTCCAGAACACATCACAGTATCCGAGACAGCTCAGGACCCAGTCCTGCCATTACTGGCTGTGTGACCTTAAAGCAAGTCACTTAGCCTCTCAGAGACTCACTTCAGCATCTGTAAAATGGGAATAACAACTCCTCATAAAAACTGGGGTGAGGATTAACCAAGATAACATACTATTAACCTGACACAGTCATTACTCAATAAATCATGGCTATTATTTTTTAAAGCCTTGAATTATAACAGCTGTAATCATTAAAAATTTGAAAACTACTCTTTAGACCTTATCCATTTCTATTATAAAGAATGTACTTCATTCCTCTACATTTTAAAAAAACTACATAAAGTACTCTTAACACTAGCTCTTATAAGAAAAGGTAGTTAGATAAATAAATCTCACCATTGCTGGGAACAGTCTTCAATGCCAAAATGGAAGCTGTTGGAAAGCTGTTTAGGTAAAGCTGCCTGGACCATAGATGACCTATAAATTAAAAAAAAAAAATTAAGATCCATTTCTACATGAAAAGGAACATTTTTTAACACCTAAAGAATAGTATTATCTATAGAATAAAAGAACCAAGACAAGTAAATGAGTAATTTCTGGGCTCCATGACCACTTGCCCAAGTAAATGAAATTACATCACATCGGCTCCTTCACTCACATCTGACCTGTTACCAAGCCCTAGAGATTCTCCTCAAAAATCAATCCACCTCTCAGCTACACACCCTCCTACAGTCTCACTGCCCCTCTTTGTTCAAGCTCCATCCCTCAGCCACGTGGTAAGGACAGTCTCCTAACAGGTCTCCAGTCTCCCTCTAATTCACCATCTGCTGTCAAGCAAGCTCTTCTCTCTCTCTTTTTTTTTTTTTTTTGCTTATTTCAAACTCCTAATTTACCCCCCTCCCCTTTTCCCTTTGGTAACAGGCAGGCCTTTCTAAGACTACAAGTCTAGTCACCGCACAGCCCTGATATATCATTCTTTGGCTCCCTACTATCTGCAGAACAAATTCAAAACTCCTCAGCATCACCTACAGGGCTGCGACTTGGCCCCAACCTTCCACGTCAGCCTCATCTCCACCACTCTCCTCTCCATCCCCCTCTGGCCACACCAGACTCGCAGTCAGTATGGAACACACTCAGCTCTTGAATCCTTTACTGTGTCTCTGACAGGTTCTCCTGGTTTGCCTGAAACACCACCTCTCGGTGAAGGCTCCCCAATTCCCACAGCACTCTGCTCCCCTCTTTCACCAGGAGCCCCTGCAGCGCCAGGCTGTAACCGTACGGTGTACCACTTCACACCGTACAGTACTTCAGAACAGGCTCTGACAGCATTCACTGGACACTAATTATTGAAAAGGGCGCCAAGAAAAACCAGTGGAGAAAGAATAATCTTTCCAACAAATGATGCTGGGACAACTGAGTATTCACATGCAAAAAGAATGAAGTTGGAGCCCTACTTATACCACACATAAAACTAAACTCAAAATGGATCAAAGACCTAAAGGTAAGAGCAAAAACTATAAAACATTTAGAATAAAACATAAGGGTAAATAATTATGACCCTGGATTTTGCAATGGTTTCTTAGATATGACACTAAAAGCATAAGCAACAAAAACCAAAAACAGGTAAATCAGACATTATCCAAATTTAAAACTTTTGTGTTTCAAAGGACACTATCAAGAAAATGAAAAGACAACACACAGATGGGGAGAAAATTTTACAAATCATTTATCTGACAAGGGACTTGTATCTAGAAAATATAAAGAACTCTTACAATTCACTAATAAAAAGACAGCCCAGTTTAAAAATGGATATAGATTAGAACAGACATTTCTCCAAAGAACATATAGAAATGGCCAAGAAGCACAAAAAAAGATGTTCATTAGCCATCAGGGAAATGCAAATCAAAACCACAAATTGATACCACTTCACACCCACTAGGATGACTACAGTCAAAAAGACAGAAAAGAACAAGTGTTGACAAGGATGTGGAGAAATTAAAATCCTCATGCTGGTGGGAATGTAAAAAGGTGCAGCTACTTTAGACAACAGTCTAGCAGTTCCTCAAAAAGTGAAACATGGAGTTGCCATTTGATCCAGCAATTCCACTCCAAGATGTATACACATGAGAAATGAAAATATATGTACATACAAAAACACTGCACACAAATACTTACAGCCACATTAGGCATAATAGCCAAAAGGTACAAACTACCCAAATGCTCAATAGATAAACAAAATGTGGTATATACACACAACAGAATATTATTCAGCCATAAAAAGGAATTAAGTACTGATTTATGCTACAACATGGACAAATTTGGAAAACATTATGCTAAGTGAAAGAAGCCAGTCACAAAAGATCACATATTACTTGATTCCATTTATATGAAATATCTAGAACATGCAAACTATAGAGAAAAAAGTAGATTAGTGGTTGCCCAGGGCTGGGGGCAATGGAGGTCTGGGGGGATGCTAGCTAAAAGAGTACAGGGTTTCTTTTTGGGGTGACAAAGATATTCTAAAATTGACTGTGGTGATGGTTGCACAGCTCTGTGAATACACTAAAAACCACTGAACTGTATACTTTAAGAAGATGAATCCTGTGGTATGTAAATTACATCCCAATAAAGCCACTACCAAAAAAAGTTTATACACTAGAAGAAGAAAAAAAAAAACACACAAAGAAGGAAAGAAAGAGGCTCTGGAGCCAGGTGGTGTGGGTGCAAAAACCTGACATCCTCCCAGTCTAACTCTGAACAAGTTTCTCAACCTCTGTGTGCCTTAATTCCTTCATCTGTAAAATGGGAATAATAAAGGCATCTATCTCATAAAGGCATTGTGAAGATGAAGCAAGGAAAAAAGCATAAAGAGTTTAAGACAGTCCCTGCTACACATAAGAGCTCGTGAAAGAAAGCTACACATGCTAAGTGCTATTTGATCGGGGCTTTGGAAAAGGAGGAGGTGGTCACAACATAAACAAAAGTAAAAAAATGCTCAGGTCAGATTTTCCTACAAACGATTGCAGGTCAAGTTTCCCAACAAAATGAGTTACTAAAAAGAACTTTTCGATTTTTACAGATCTTTGGATTTCGTAATTACGAATGCTGGATTGTGGGTTTACAATAAAATAGAGGGAATAGAGGTCAAATTAATTACGAAGTTGTTCCTAGAGATAAACATCAAGCTGGAGGATAGCATATTGCCTTTCCTCGGGCTGCAAACAACCAACTAGGGGTTGGGGAGGACAATAAAAGCAAAACTACTGACATTCCAAACATCCTTCTTTTTAATAAAGGGCACTGATCAGCCCGGAATCTAAAATAACTGACACTAATCCCATCCGACTCAAGCTGGAGGACAGCCTATTTCCCTTTCGAGCTTCGCTGGCCGCCATTCACCTCGAACCCCACATCAACATCACCAAATGAACCTGTGAAATCACGCCCGCGGGGAAAGCGATGCTCGCCTGCCACTCCGCTGCCCCTTTTAACCGAGCATGCACGAGCGACCTGGTGAACTGAAAGAGACTCTGTACCGCGTCCAGTCCACCCTCAATTTACAGACCCGGGCGCTGCGACCCAGAGAGGATGCGGACGCGCGCAAGGTCACACAGCAGGTCCCAGCGGGACAAGAGCCGGGCGTGAGAGGCCGGGGCTGCGGCTTCTCGCTTCTTTCCACCCGGGTGTCTGCAGGCCCTGGGCCAACCCCCACTCCCGCCCCGCTCAGAGCCCCTGCTCCCAGCGTCCTGGCTCTCACCCGCCGACGCGCCACACAGCACAGGGAGAATTCCCGCGGCGCGCACCGTCGCCGCCATGGTGGAGACCCACGAGCGCCTCTGTCCGGGCAGCCTTCCCACCGCCTGCCGCGACTGCTCCTCGTCCAACGGCCGCGGACCTCGGCCCGAGACTGAATTTCCGAGGCCAGGGGGCCGCCCCGCAACGTAGGCCCGAATGAGGGGTTGTCTGGACGGGAAGCAAAGTAGGATGAGTACGGCGCAGCCTCGGACGGCCCCCGCGGGGGACCTCGCGTTAGGACCCAGGGGCGGGGCTTGGGCTGGCTGCCGGTGTGGGCGGGGCTGGCTCACGGTGTTCTCTCCAGGGACTCGGCGGCACCGTCGGCATCTACAGGGCGGCGGGACCGCGAGCCGGTGACATCCTCCTCCCTCGGAACGGAGCTGATGCTGCGGACTCTTCCCAGCCAGAAGTGCGAGGTACAGACGAGCACGGAGAGGGTCTCAGTGAAGGTCCGAGGGGGGGAAATAAATAGGAGAATGAAAAAGCTATTCATACCCAACTCCAGCAAAGCTCTGGATAGTTGTTTTGGGAGAAGCATTGCGGGCAATGAAGACAAATCCATATCCAGAGTGTCTGTTCCAGTCAGAACAAGGTGCTGCTCCTTCCATGATAGAACTGGCCCGATGTAATCAATCTGCAACCAGATAGCTGGCTAATCCTCGGGAAGTAGTGTCATATTGGGGGCTCAGTGTCGGTCTCTGCTGTTGGAATATTGGGCACTAAGCAGTGGCTGGAGCCCGATTGGCCCTGGTGAGTGGAAGTCCATGTTGCTGAGCCCAAACGTAACCTCCATCCCTAGTGCTTTGTTCTTCAGTCCATCTCTGTGGAAGGAGGCCGACTGACATTCACAGGTTGGTTATTCTGTCCACCTCATTAAAATCCTCCTCTGTGGAGGTCACCCTTTGGTAAGCATTCATATGGAACATAATTATCTTAACATTCAGAAGTCTGTCGACACACCTCTCCCCAGACTCCTTGTCAGACCTCCTTGAATTTTCTAATCATACTCCTTTCAAGTACCTGACCATCCAGCCAAGCCATTAGCCACAGCGCATGAAAAAGTATGGCTCTGTGCTTCTGATCAGGCAAAATGAACAACGAGGTGCACTGCTCAAATTTCTGCCCACTGAGAGGATTTCCCTTCATCACTGTCCCGCAGAGCCTTCCCAAAGTGAGATGTTGGGCAGCTGTGTCCTTTTAGGTGATGCTTGCATACCATGCAGAACCCAAGAGTTTTCCTCTTCAGGCAACTGGTCAGAAGGAGGTTACCGTGAAGCTGTAGGTAGGGGTTGGAGAGAGAAGATAATGTCGCAAGAGTAGAGGCCACGGTCATGAGGAAATCAGTTTCTTGTGCCTCCAGGATCTGCTTGAGCCCAGCTTCATATATACCACTTCCATTTGATGATGGCGTGCTGCTGTGTGCCCAGCTTTATGGCTTGGTGGGTCAGATGGCACCCACTTCATGATGGACAGCTCAGGTCACAAGGGAACTTGCTGGCCCATGGCCAAGCAGTCAAGTTCTGGTTTGTTTGTTTTTTCTAACTTGTCATTTTGAAATAATTGCAGACTTATAGGGAGCTGCAAAAATAGGACAGAAAGGTCCCATGCACCACTCACCCAGTTTTTCCCAATCGTGACATTTTATACAGTCATCTCTCAGTATCCACAGAGGATTGGCTCCACGGATACCAAAATCCATGGGTGGGTTTCCCTGGTGGCGCAGTGGTTGAGAGTCCGCCTGCCGATGCAGGGGACACGGGTTCGTGCCCCGGTCCAGGAGGATCCCACATGCCGCGGAGCGGCTGGGCCCGTGAGCCATGGCCGCTGAGCCTGCGCGTCCGGAGCCTGTGCTCCGCAACGGGAGAGGCCACAACAGTGAGAGGCCCACGTACCGCAAAAAAAAAAAAAAAAAAAAAAAATCCATGGGTGATCAGGTCCCATAGTTGGCCCTCTGAATTCGTAGTGTTGCATCCATGGATTTAACCAATCGCATATCATGTAGTACAGCAGTATTTATGGAAAAAAATTTGCATATAAGCGAACTCATGCAGTCCAAACCCATGTTGTTCAAGGGTCAACTGTATAACTATAATACAGTATCAAAACCATTGTACACATTGATACAATTCACAGAGTTCATTTGGATTTTATCAGTTTACATGCATTCTTGGGGGTGGTGTGTAGTTCTATACAATTTTTATCACGTGTAGATTTCTATAACCACCACAATCACGATACAGAACTATCATCACAAAGATCCCTTGTGCTTTCTCTTTAGAGTCACATTGTCCCTCTTCTGTCTTCCCCAACCATCCCTAACCCCTGGCAACCACTAGTATGTTCTCTATATCTAAAATGCTGTCATTTTGAGAATGTTATATAAATGGAATAGAGAGATTGGCTTTTTTCACTTAGCATAATACCATTGATGTACATCCAAGTTGTTGAATGCATCAGTAGTTTCTTCCTTTTGTTCCACCATTCATCATTGTAGGATAGGTAGTTTTTCTCCAATTTTTGGCTGTTCCAAACAAAGCTGCTGTGAATATTCATGTGCATTTTTTGACATTTAAAACATTTCAAATTGTGCTAAAATACACGTAACATAAAATTTACCATCTTAACTATTTTTAAGTGTACAGTTCAGAGCATTGAGTCCATTCATATTGTTGGCAACCATCACTACCATCCATCTCCAGAACTCTTTTCATCTTGCAAAACAGAAACTCCCTATTCCTTTCTCTCGCCAGTCTCTGGCAACCACCGTTCTATTTTCTGTCTCTATGAATTTGATTAACTATCTCCTATAAGTAGAATCATACAGTGTTTGTCCTTTTGTGATTGGCTTATTTCACTTAACATAATGTCCTCAAGGTTCATCCTTGTGTAGCGTGTGTCAGAATTTCCTTCCTTTTTAAAGGCTGAATAATATTCCATCGTATGTATATACTGTATTTTGTTTATCTGTCCATCTGCCAATGGACTGTTGGGTTGCTTCTACCTTTTTGCTATTGTGAATAGTACTGCTATGAACATGGGGTACAAATAGATTTTCAGGTCCCTGCTTTCAATACTTAGAGGTATATACCCATCATGTACATGTTTTTGTGTGGGCATAAGCTTTCATTTCTCTGGAATGAATGCCAAGCAGTGAGATTGCATGGTAAAGGTATGTTTTGTTTTTTAAGAACGGCCAAACTCTTTCATGGTGGCCGTACCATTTTATATTTCCACCAGCAATGTGTGAGATCTACTTCCTCTGATCCTCACTAGCATTTAGAATTGTCACTTAAAAAACACTTTTTTAAGCTGTTCTAATAGCTGAGTAGTGATAAATCATCATGGTTTTAATTTGCATTTCCCTAATAGGTAATGATGTTTGGATGTCTTTTCACGTGCTTGTTTGCCATCTGTATGTCCTCTTTGGTGAAATGTTTGCTCACTCTCTAGTTGGATTGCTTGGTTTCTTTTACTATTGAGTTTTGAGAGTTCTTTGTATATTCTAGATGGGAGTACATTTTGAAATAAGTTGTCTGCAAATATTTTCCCCCAGCCTGTAGCCTGTCTTTTCATCCTCTTAATAGGGTCTTTCACCAAGCAAAAGGTTTCAGTTTTGATGAAGTCCAGTTTATCGGTTTGTTTCTTTTATGGATCATGTATGGAAATATTATTGATTTTTGTATATTGATCTGATTGTATCCAGAAACTTTGCTGAATTCATTTATTCCAATAGGTTTTTAGTGTATTTCTTAGGATTTTCTACATATCAGATCATGTCATCTGTGAAAAGAGGGAGTTTACACTGTCAGCCTGCTAATTAACATCTTATTATGTTATATTCTGTTACTCTCTCCCTCTCACATTGCTGTTCACTACTGCAGCACCCTGAACCCTGCCCCACTCCTGCCCCTCACAGGAGGAGAACCTCACGATTGTTTTACCTTAGTTAGGAAACTTTCTGTACCTTGCTCAGATTTACTGGAGACTCCAGTTAAGAATTCTGAACTAATATTTTTTTGTTGATGAAGCATATCTCAAATATGAAACCAGAGGTTATCAAGAAGGATATGGTGTCACTAATTTAAGTTCTCTTTAGAATGTAGCCCTCTACCTGAGTTACAGTCAGCCCAGATGGCAGAACTTATTGCACTTACTCTATACAGTTAGTCGACTGGCCAAAGACCAGAGGGTAAGCACACACACAGATAGGAGAGATGCTTGAGATCAGAACACGACTTTGAGATGCTTTGAAACAAAGAAGGTTTCCTAACCTCTCCCAGAATCCCCATCAAAAACGGACAACAAGAACTTATGGATTCACTCCTGTTTCCTGGAGAGGTGGCTATTATAAGGGCTGAGGCTCATATAAAAGAGATAATATGGAAGTGAAAGGAAATGCACTAGCAGATCATCAGGCCAAACAAGCAGCCTTAACCCAGGTGAGGTTCCTAACTAAACCCTCAAAGGATAAATCTCTGGAGGAGTTCAAAGAGGCCACTATAGACTATCAATGTTTAGCCCCTGACTCTGAAAAAGAAGAATGTTAAAAAATGTAACCTTCACTCAGATCATCACTGGTGCTCCCAACATGGCCACTTGGTGGTGCCAGATGATTTCAGATGATAGCTAAATTTTTCCATGAAACTGCACATCATGATACAAATTGGTTACAATCTTAACACTGGTAAATAAACTTTAAAAAGAAAACTTTTTAACAGGTTATTTTTAGGTCACGTGTCACCTATAATCATAATCTTGAGAAAACTAAAGGTGGGACATGGCCTGGAACCAAAGCCTCCAAGATCCTTGGACACCTTCAGATGGATTTTATCCAGCTCTTACCCTTCATGAAATGGGAATGTGTTTTAGTTTTTAATATGTCTATTTTTATGATGGACTGAAGCATTTAGCTGCTATGAAAAGCTATAGTCCTTACTAAAAGCTGCTCGATTTTGTGTATCCAACCCATCACATCCCATTTTTTATATCAGGTGATCAATGCACACACTTTACAGGAATCAATGACATCCTTAACTTAAAATTAGCAAAAATCTCAGAAACCCTTTAGCTCCCTGGCCAAGGGTACTCCCAGAAGCCCTTATGGCCGTATGGTTCACTCCCTTGGGGATACATCAGTTATCTAAGAACTGAACCCATTTATTTAGAGATTCCACTTCCAATACTAGACTCCACCCTGCTGCATGCAGACATGGCAAAATATTACAAGGGATTCATGTACTCTACCCAGTCCTATCATCAGCAGGTTAAGGACATCTTCCCCCAGCATCTTCCTAAAAAGCCTCTTGGTGATCTTCAACCGTGAGATTTTTGTCTGAGACATCAGAGAAAAATTGTTCTTGAACCTTATTGTATAGAACCTTATCGGGTACTGTTAACAAATACAGCAGTGAAACTCCAGGGGGTCAATTCTTCAATACATATTTTACAACTAAAGAAGAATTTCCGAATTGACACAACTGGAAGCCTATTCCAGTAGAGGACTTCAAACTGAGGATTCTCCCAGATGCTCTAGAAGCAGCTGGTCTTCAGAAGTATACAGCTGACCAAAGACCTTTGGAATAAACAGATGACTTCAGATGACAGATAGCTTCTGCCCAAGATGTCAGACCAAGACCTGTGTCAAAGCCCTGTTTTGCCTAACACAATACTGTATCAGCTATACTTCAAAAATAGTCTTGTTTTGTTTTTCATCTGCTTGCTTATAGTTACTCTTCTCATTTCTATTGATTCCTGGTTGTCGTCCACCCATAACGACCTGTTTTCTCTTTTCTTCCCTCTTCCTTATAATTGTTAGGTCAGAGCGTACTCATTCTTTTTTTTTTAAAGTTTTTTATTGAATTTGTTACAATATTGCTTCTGTTTTGGTCTTTTGGCATGTGGGATCTTAGCTTCCCAACCAGGGATTGAACCCACACCCCCTGCGCTGGAAGGCAAAGTCTTAACCACTGGACCGCCAGGGAAGTCCCCAGAGCGCACTCATTCTAATGCCATTCTTAGATTATCCTAAGTAGTAGCCACTGCTCTAAATCTCACCAACTGCTGGATATGCCAGCCATTGGCAGACCATCATGATAAATATATATGAACGGTTCTGGTCTCACCAAATGAGACTATAGAGAATTAAAGCCAGTGGTTTTTCCATTAGCACCTACAGGGACAAATGACCTTAAACAAAGCAACCTGTGACTTCGCTAGTGTTCCAGAGAAAGAGCCAGTTATCACAATCTGTTGATCAGAATCCAGGTAATTCTGAATTCGAATTCAACAACCTTCATTAGGGTAGTAGGCCAGTTACTTATCAGCTGGAAGACAGTAAAAGGATCCAAATATATAGCAGAGCTAATGTGAGGCTTTGGCTCCAAGCTCATGTCATGAACGACTTTTTTCCTGGATCTCTGTGTGCCCTTACTGGATTCTACTTCCTTGGTAACCAGGTCAACAGGTCTCGTTTTCCTCAGACTAAAAATTCATGCACTTTAGGAACAGCATCTAAGAACTGAACCCATTTATTTAGAGATTCCACTGTCTGTATATAGAAATGTCTGTATATAGAAATCCTAACTTTATACATCACCAGTGCTGGAAATTCCAACCCAGGCAAGAGCTCTGCGCCCACCCTTAACTATTCATGCACTCTGCCTTGGGGAATTGCTGACTCATTGTTTATGTGAACAATCAGAGCAGTATTTCCAATGGTGGGAGACAAAAAGACTATAAGAGACCTATCACTCCCTAACTGCCACAAGTTATGACATCACCTCTTCCCTAGATTGAAGATCTGTAGATTTGTCTCAGCTCATTGGCTCAAGTAGTTATGGGCGATTGCTTTGCACTAAACTTCTTACTGACTGATCATGGGGGCATCTATGCCATTGCTATAGTTGGCTCAATGAAACAGGAGTGGTAGAACAGGCAGTACATCACCTTAAAGAAAACCCTACTTGGCTCAATGCTTCTGCACAGCTTCTGTCTCATCAGATCTGATTGCCATGATGATACAACAAGAAAAAGATCAAAAAGATCTCATGATAAGTTTACTGTGGAGACAACCAAACAGTCCTCCGTAAAGATCTGGCTCTCTAGCATCTCCGAATTGGTCAACCTCTCTCAAGCAAGAAAGTGACCAAAAGGGAGAACTGAGGGACTAAATATACCAGTGGACAATGGATACACCTTATATGACAATAGAACTCTGTCCCACACCTTTGCAGCAACCAGCCTGGAAGCCAGACCACAGCCTCTGCAGCAATCAGCTCAGAACAGCCAAATGACTGCTACTTCCCCCCTATTCTTTGCCCTCACTTCCAACTTAGAACCAACCATAGAAAACCAAATATACTGCCCAAACCAATCACATAAGATATCCTGCTCCGACTCAGCCCCCCTCCGGTTTTCCCATGCCGACAACTTCCAGTCAGGGCATACCTGAAGCTTTCACTTTTTTTCTTCTCATCCTAAAGCTTTCTTAATCCCTTCATGCCTTTGGGTCTCTGCCAGGTGCAGGTGATAGTGGCTGATCCTTTGCTATGGCAAGCTCTGAATAAACAGCCTGTTTCTTCTCATTTGGGTAGTCTTCATTGATTTCCACAAGTGCAAAGCCCTTCATCTTACAGAGGAGAAGACTGAGACCCAGAGAGGATCATGGATATGATCTCATTCCCAAATGGCTTTGAAGTATTGGGGTCTTCAGGCACAGATTCCTGGTCATTTGTCAATATCCATCCTCCTCTTCTTCCTTAGTAATAGAATCCCCCAATTTTCATTGGCCCCATTGCTGCCCAGGACGAAGACTTCCATTTCCAGCCTCCCTTGCCATCAGCCATAGTCCTATGTCTAAGTTCTCGCCAGTGGTCTGCAAGCAGAAGTGGTATATTGCAATTATTTGATAAGGAATGTTTAAAGTACAGTCTTTATGTTTATGACTTATTTGAATAATAATTGAAGAAGCATTTTTACATTGATTTGAATGTGTGTTAGGAGGTAACCTCTAAATCCTTGGAACTTCCTGAGTGATAGGATATCTCTGTTATTCATAGTGACCCCCCAAGGACCATATCTGATACTTTATGCTAATGAAGTGACTCGTGGTTGGCCGCTAGTTTACTCAAATGAGATGACTCAAGATGGGGACTGGCCATGCCTGACAGATCAACCAAGTGATTAGAGGGTTGGGGCTTTGAGCCACATGGTATCAGCCCAACCTGGGGGTGGAGGGCACTGGAGATGGAATTCAACTGTGTGGTCAATTGATCACACCAACGTAATGAAACCCCAATAAAATTCTGGGCAGCGAAGCTCAGGTGAGTTTCCTGGCCTGGAAGCACTCTATGTATTGTTGTTACACATCAATATGCCAAATGGGTAATGTGTTCCTGGGGAAGCCTCACATTTGTGCTGTTCCCAAACCTTACCCTATGTGTCTCTTCCTTAGGCTGGTTTTGATTTGTATCCTTTTGCTATAATAAAATTATCGTAATAAATACAGCATTTTTTTGAGTTCTGAGAGTAGTTATATAGAATTACCAAGTCTGAAAGAGTAGTGGGAACTCCCAAATTTGTAGCCAGATGGTCAGAAGGGTGACCTAGGGACCCCCAATTCATGGCTGGTGTCTGAAGTGAGAGCAGTCTTGTGGGTGACTGTTTCCTTAACGTGTGAAGTTTGGCCCACCTCTGGGTAGCTGGAATGAGAAGTCATTGTAGTGCTACAAAATAAAATAGCAGTGAATTTTCATATACGCATACAACAACCCCAAAAGATGGAACAATGCTAATCTATATTTGAAATTGAAAAGTAATTACAGGAACAATGTAGTATTTTTCTAAGAAAATATTTGGTAGTGTTCTAGAAGGAAAGATTTTCATCTAGTAGAAACTGTGCAGTCAGAGCACTGAGAAAACTTGGGCAATACAAGTTGTTTTTCAAATTAATACGTGGTTAGTGAGGACTTACTGGGTGCTCATTTCTGAGAGGAAGTATGAGAAATGACCTGAAGCAGCTGATAATCTGGTTCAGGAGACAAGAAAGTGGCAAGATGATAAACAACCCGTGACTTAAATAGATCAAGACAGTGATAAGAAGTATCCCTATCTATATGTTCATTTTTAAATACTTATGGATACAACAAATGCTTTTACAATTGCAAATGAATAAGACCTGACTTCTCATCAGTGTTCAAGAGAATTATTCCCCAAGGAGTGGACCTTTGAACAGGGTTCTGACTGATTATTAGGCTTTAGACAGTGGAGGGGGCATTCCAGGCTGGTGGAACGGCCCAGGCTGGGAAGTGCAGAGGCATGTCTTAAATATATATGGCAGGCAAGCTAGTTTTTCTGAAATAGAGGTTCTTGTCAGGAGCAGCAGGAGATAAGGGCAGACTGAAGAGGGCAATAAATGCTAAACTGAGAGGTGAGCATTTATCCTGTAGGCAGTACAAAGGCTTTCAGGGGTGCGAATGGGTGCACACTGATGAGAATGTTTAACGTGGCCAAGATACAAAAGAGGAAGGGACAGATGTTAGGCAAAGACCAGCTACAAAATTGTTGCAGGTGTCCAGGTATATAAAGTGACCTGGGTGGGGTTAGAGAAGGGCACTGGAGGGAAAGAATGTGTGATAGAGCAAACTAAGCTGTTACTAATATAAAATATTTGCTATTTCTGCTTGTGAACTTTGAATCTCTGGGAAGAATTTCCCATGATTTTCAGGCTCCTAGGCTGGCATCATGATCTTAGCTGTCCAGATGCCTCCTGTGCCTACTACCTGCCTACTCCCCTCTGCCAACCTCTTGTACCCCTAGATCCTGCTTGTCTGCATGGCCCCACTTTGAGCTGGTTCCCTGAATTCTGGGCTCAGCTAACTCATCTGGACTTTAAATGTTTGAACGACTGTCCTTAGTGCAAGCTAATTCCTTTAGCCAAGACTCCTCTGGCCTACGACAGCTCTTGGTCTTGGCTTCTCCACATAGGTTGCAGAGACAACATGATATGAACTTGAGACCCAGTAAGCTTAGGAATGACCATTACAGAAAATAGAAAGGGATAGCAAAGACACACAGATGGCTTGAAGTAACAGACGAGATAGGAAAATTGGTTTAACAATAGTTGGTATGTCTGTATATTTGATTTTTGAAAAACAGTTGAGGTATAATTTACATACCATAAAATTTAATTTTATTTGCACATTTCAGTGGATTTTAGTAATTTACCAAGTTGTTCAGCCATCACCATAATCCAGTTTTAGGACAGCCCCACCACCCCAGTGAGATTCCTTGAAATATTTGCAGTCACTCCCAGTTGCCACTCCCAGCCCCAGGCAACCACTGATCTACTTTGTCTCTGAAGATTTGCCTTTTCTGGCCATTTCATATAAAGGGAACCATACAATATGTGGTCCCTGGCATCTGGCTACTCTCACTTAGGATAATGTTTTTGAGGTTTTGATTTTTAAAATACCCATATTTTAATTGATGTTTAAAATTTTTTTATTTCAAAAATCCCAAATATAGTAGCATAAAGATCTATTAAAATTGCTTTTTGCTCGCAAAAACTATAATAAGAGTACTCTACTGCCTCATAAAAGTAACATTACAGAGAAACAAGTGCATGGAGCTTTTATGTAGAGAAGGCCTTCACTCTCTCAATCCCCAAACTATAGCTGTAAACCAGGAGGAAAGAAGTCCAGCAGTTAGGTGTATAGACCAGGGCATGGCACTCTCTGAACCTCAGATTCCTTAGCTGTAAAATATGGCTGGGCTAGGTCACTGGTGCCTCCACCTTCCTCAGCCTTCACTCTCTTCACCCACACAGCACCCCTTCTCCCATCAGTAACAGGATGGGGAGACAACACAAGTGGTTATAAAAACAACCCCCAGCAGGTAGGAAATCACCAGACTAGGTGGTCTTTTAGCTTCCTTTCAACTCTAGATTTATGAATCAACTTTCCTCACATTCATTAAGCTCCCAGGGTTTCCCTTTTGGGTAAAGCCTTAATGTATGCTGAGGGTTTTGGATTTGGAAAGGCTTTAGTTAGAGAACACACATTATTACTAGTGGAGTTCATATAAAGGGAACTATACAATATGTGTAGTTCTGGCTTCTGGCTAGTGGGCTTTCCCAGTTTCACTAAATTCAGAGAGTCACTCTAGTACGAATTCTCTGATTGGCAAAAAGGCAGAACATCCACCAAAGCCTTTCCCACATGCTTTACATCCCCAGGGTTTCTAACCAGTGGGGTGAGCTTGCTGATGTTTATAAGGGGAAGAGGTTTGGCTGAAGGCTCTCCCACATTCACCATGTCCACAGGGTTTTTCTCAAGAACGAATTCTCTGATGCTTAATAAGGGATGTGCTGTGATTGAAGGCCTTCCCACATTTACTGCTTTCTCAGCGATTCTCTTTAGTATGTATTCCTGCTGCTTAGTAAGGCAAGAAGAGAAGTATTACTGACAGCTTTTACTGTACTTGAGGAGTTTCTCTCCAGTATGGTTATCTGGTTTGTTTGTGTTTTTTTTGGAATAATATGTGACTAAAGGCTGTGCTATACTCATTACACAGATAAGGCTTCTCCCCAGTATAAATTGTCTGATGTTGAATAATGTGTGTCCACTAACTAAAGCCTTTCCAAATCCATTATGTTCACATAGTTTACTAGTTTGAATTCTCTGGTGTTTGATAAGGGAGTTGTTGTGACAAAGGCCCACTCCCTCTCTTGATATTAGCAGAGCTTCAGTTTAGTATGTCCTGTCTGATGTTTAACAAGACAGGTCCTCCGACCAGAAGCCTTCCCACATATATTACACTCATATAAAATATATACATATATATATATATATATATATATATATATATATACACACACACACACACACATATATGTATATTCTCTGAGGTTTAGTGGTGTATGTACTCCAACTGAAAGCCTTCCCACATTGTCTGAATTCATAGGGTTTTTTCCCCTGCATGACTTTTCTGATGTTTAATAAGGGATGCAGTGTGAGCAAAGGCTCTTCCACATTCGTTACATTTGTAGGGTTTCTCTCCGGTGTGAAATCTATAATGTTGAGTGAGAGAGGAACTCTGGCTGAAGGCTCTCCCACATCTATTACATTTGTAGGGTTTCTCTCCTGTATGAAATCTGTAATGTACAATGAGAGAGGAACTCTGGCTGAAGGTTCTCCCACATTCTCTGCATTCATAGGGCTTTTCTCCAGTGTGAGTTCTCTGGTGTTTAATAAGGGATGAAGTATGACCAAAGGCCCTTCCACATTCATTACATTTGTAGGGTTTCTCTCCAGTATGAAATCTATAATGTAGAACAAGAGATGAACTCTGGCTAAAGGCTCTCCCACATTCGCTGCATTCATAGGGCTTTTCTCCAGTATGAGTTCTCTGATGTTTAATAAGGGATGAAATATGACCAAAGGCTCTTCCACATTCACTGCACTCATAGGGCTTTTCTCCAGTGTGACATCTCTGATGGCGCCTAAGTTCTGACTGGAAATGGAAAAACTTCCCACATTCATTGCATTTACAAGATCTCTTCCCTGGATGGGTTCTCTGAGAGTTATTTCTCCCTGAAGTCTCTCTGAAATCTGTATCACATTTATAGTATCCTTCTCCCATGAGCACACTGTGTTGGTTAACAGGGACTGATCTTAAACCCAAACTTGTCCCAAATTCACTCCACTCATGATCTCTCCTAAGGGTGGTAGTATATTTGTGAGTGAGTGACATTTCTTTCAGATGTCTCTCCTGCTTTTTTGGATGCATCTCTAACTGGTCATCACAACCACAAGTTGCTTTCAGTTTGGAGGACCAGAGTTCATCTCTAATGTCTTTTTCCACTGATGCTATCTGGAATAATTCTTCTTTGGAAATTCCCTGACTTAGCACTGATTCCTTGGCTTGATGCCTTCTCTCCCAGTCTGGGGAAAAAAAAAAAAAGACAGTCTGTTATTACCTGTTCTATGTGCCAAGAAGAAGTAAAGTCCTATAATAGATGTAAGATAATTAACCTTTAAAATAATATCTAGGGACTTCCCTGGTGGCACAGTGGTTAAGAATCCGCCTGCCAATGCAGCAGACACGGGTTAGATCCCTGGTCCGGGAAGATCCCACATGCCATGGAGCAAATAAGCCCGTGCGCCACAACTACTGAGCCTGTGTCCTAGAGCCCACGAGCCACAACTACTGAGCCCACGTGCTACAACCACTGAAGCCCACATGCCTAGAGCCCATGCTCCACAACAAGAGAGGCCACCGCAATGAGAAGCCTGTACACCGCAACAAAGAGTAGCCCCCGCTCACCACAAGTAGAGAAAGCCCGCACACAGCAACAAAGACCCAATGCAGCCGAAAATAAAATTTTTTAAAAAATTTTAATAAATAAAATAATATCTAAAAGAGGTGTACAGTTTCTTCCAAGAATGGTGTATGTCTGAACAAAGTTTTGGAGGTGTCAAGAATAAGATACACAGGTGACTGGAGACTAGGAAAACCTGAGAGAACAGTGTTTGGACTCCAGGACACAAGATAAGTCCAAAGATTGTAAAGATGAGAGGAGGGTTAGGAAGATGCCCTCCACAAAATCTTCCCTCAGTCCACACCACACATTATTATGTATTATATAATATACATATACCATGTATTATATTACTGCATGTAATTGTGGTGGGCAGAATAATTATCCCCCAAAGATTTCCATGCTCTAATCCCAGGAACATATGTTACTTTACATGGCAAAAGGGACTTTGCAGATGTGATTAAGGGCACAGACCTTGAGATGGGGAGATTATCCTGAATCATTCAGGTGGGCCCAATCTAATCACAAGAGTCCTCAAAATCAGAGAACATTTCCTGGCTGAGTCGGAGAGAGGTGGTGTGAGAAGGACTCGATCCACCATTTCTGGCTTTGAAGGTGGAGGAAGGGCCCCAGTGGCCAAGGAATGTAGCAGTCTCTAGAAGCTAGGAGCGCCCCTCAGCTTACAGCCAGTAAGACAACGAGGAGCTCAGTTTTACAACTACAAGGAATTGGTACTGCCAACAACCCAAAGGGACAGGAAACAGATTCTTCCCTAGACACTCCAGAAAGGAACTCGGCCCTGCTGATACCTCGGTTGTAACACTGTGAGACCCATGCTTGATTCTGACCTATGAACTGTGAGATAATAAACATGTTGCTTAAAGCCGCTAAGTTTGTGACAGTTTGTTTCGGCAACAACAGAAAGCTAATACAATAACAGTGACCCTTCTGAAGAGTAAAATGACTGGCAAGGCCTAACCAGGGCTCCCAGAGGCCAGATTCTGAGCCTTGTGTGACTCCTGGGGATATGAATGTTTATCAAGCTCCCCGAGAGATTCTGAAACACAGCCATGTTTGCAGAACATTGTAAGCAGACATATTGATGATGAGACTAGATCCAGACGTCAGACCCTTGCCCTCATTCTGGAAGGAAACAAGATCAAGAGAGTACTAAATACAGAGGAGATCAGCATCTTCCCTCTCTCTCCTCTCTTCTAGGTTCCCATGACGAGGCCCAGCCTGTGCTGTCAGGATTTGAGCCCTGCTTTCAGGAGCGTTAGCTCTGGCCTGAGGCGGATTCTGCCTCAGAGATGGACACTGACACAGACTGTCATCTCCAGTATGCTTGGGCTACACACGGGAGTCAGGAGAGCTTTGTGTCCAGAATTCTACCTACGGGGTAGAAGGGGTGTCGCCTACGGGGTACTCTCAAATCACCTAGGAATAAACAGTTTCAAAGAGGTTCCATAAACAGCTAGTAAGGAGTAGTCTTTGTTCCTGGAATCACCTCTGTTGCAGCTTAGCTTAACCAAGCTTGAAGTGTCCTCACTTTGATCTTCCTGATCAAGGTGTCCTTGCCAGTAACCCTTTAATTTCTGGGCTACTTAACTGTTCAGTCTGGTCCCTTGCTAACCCTCTTAGCCCTGCTGATACAGGATTGCTGGGCACTTACATCTGTTGATCCTTAGATTCCATCTAATACTGACCGTGTGACATCTAGTGATGATGCACAGCCCCAAGAACCCTGAAGGGTGGGCAGAGATAGGTAACAAGGGAAATATAAACACTAGAGAAGAAAATGAGCATCTCTTCTTTTCCCACCAGAAAAACATTACAAAAGCCTACAAGTATTCAAAATACTGGTGTTGAGGGTTCCTGGCAAGTGACCTCATCTTTTCAAAGAAAAGCCCCCTGTCCAAGGGCTCAGGGGAACTTCCCACTCTCGGTTGGGCCTTATTATCTGCTTTGGTCCAACTCACTCACCTGCGGGGGCACCTGTTGAGATTTCTCTCTCCAAAATACAGGGCTCTTCCCCTTCCTCCAACTGGCAGATCACATACGGTTTGGACATTGGAAACCCTGGTGGAAAGGAAAAGGATCATGACTGTGTATGTCAGAGGTCAAGGCTTGTAGACAGCCTCCAAAGAATAAGCGTTGTGGAGTATCAGGAGAAGAGTCACGAAACTTCTTATTCTGACTTCATATGGAGTGGGACTTTTCCTAGGAACAAGGAATAGAAATACTGTATCTCTGGGCGCCAAAGAGAATGTAAATGTCTAATTCCAGAATCCCAAGGCAAAAATCAGCCAACAGGCCCAGACACCCCTAGCTTTTAAACACCAAGGAAATAAAGATGGCATGATGGGCAGGATTTGGGCTTTGGAGGAGCTGAGCTCACCCAGGGAGGCCAGGTTCTTGAAATTCTCTAGCATCACTTCCCGGTACACATCCTTCTGAGTAGGGTCCAGCTGCCCCCACTCCCACCGGGTGAATTCCACAGCCACATCCTCAAATGTCATCAGGTCCTGAAACACAGAAGACACTCTTGCACCCTCGGGAGCACACTCATGACCCTGGGGAGGAGAGCAGACTGGTGTCTGAGTAGGACCTCAGGATGTACGGGAAGGGATTCCGAGAGTTCCTAGCGACCGCAATGCCCCTGTTCTGGGTTTTATCATCTCAAAACTATGTTAAGCTGCTCCAGGGATTGTGTCATCCTTACTACTTGGCATCCCACCCAGTGCCCACATATGTCAACATCAAGCTGCTTAGAAATGTAATCGGGGTCTCAGGAGAATCAGGCCTACAGAGACATGCTGCTTATATGGGAGAGAGAAATACAATCCATTTCCTCAGTTTTCCAAAGGTTTCACTCTCAATCTGGTGACATTTAAATAGAATCAATTAGAAGTAACAAACTCATATACTCTGCATTCTGAAATGCAATGGTATCAGTAGTTTTCTAATTAAGTATTTTTGAAACTTGTGACGTAGGATTTCAATGACAACTGTTGCTAAGGCCAGATAAAATCGTTTGGGGCTTAGAATAACTTATCCCCAAAACAGCCTGCCGGCACGCAGTTCACTGAAAGTACATCAAGTGGCCTTATAGTGGATCAGTTAAGACTTCTGCGAGTTTGATGAACATAAATCCTCTCCCCCAAAGCCTAATCATTTTTCACTTCCTGAATGTGCAAAGAGACCCTGGATCTCAGGTCCCCACAAGGTACAACCATTCTGTGGGTCCCAACCTCTGTGGGTCCTGTCACTCTCTATAACAGCAACACTCTCATTTGACTTACATTGTACAATAATCCATAAACTATGAACTATAAAGCAGATAAGTGAACGTAGTACTGTTACTTTCCCCCCAAAACGTTTAAAAGTCAAATCCCATTTAGATACTAAGGTTTCCATAGAATAAGCCAAAGTAACAATTTTATATTAAGTTAAAGGCAGTCCAGAATAATCAAATGTGGAAAACTCACTACTTTAGTAACCTCTTGTGATCGATTATTATATTATTTATTATTATTATATTATTTGTTCAAAATATTCATTGGCCCTCCCTACAAAATCGACGGTCCTACCCCACTGTCTCACGTGTGGCCAAATACTCTGCTTTTACAGATGGAATGTGAAGGAAGTGACATGAGCTTCTTAATGAGCAAAAGCCTTCAGGGTCAGTGGAGGTTCTGCAATTGCTTCTTTTTCCTCTGCTTTGAGAACAGCAAACGATCCCAGAGTGAAGATGTGGGACAAAACCACAGCTTGTGTGTAATGTGGACAAGATATAAACCATTGCTGGTGTAAGTCTCTCAGGGTTTGCTGTTGTTATCACAGCAGAACTAGCCTAAACTACTCATTAAAAAAGCTGGTACTCCAAGTAGGGTTCTGCCATGACAAAAAGCCGAAAATACGTGACACTGTCTTCAGGGCCAGGCAGTGAGGAAACTTATTGGCAAGATGGCAACCCACGTAATTTGGTGCTGAACTGTGGGGTAAAGCTGTTGCTGCAGTAACTTGAAAGATGAACAATGCAAGCATGAGCTTGTGATGTTATGAAAAGAGGAGAGAAACATAGTATCAGTAGTATGAGTTGGTTGTCATTGGCACTGTCATTTGACAGTATTACAGGAAAAAAAAAATGAGCTCAAGAGTTTGCTGATTTGCAAAATAAAAATGGAAGGCCAAAGAAAGTGTCCAGAAATTCCAGGACTTGCAGGGTTGGAGATTTAACCAATTCTCGTTTCCAGCTGGTCAAAGACAAAATAAATATGGCTTTTGCATGACAGAGGCTGATTAAAACTCAGCCTAATGGCAAGGACCAAATCATGGGTGTGACTGTCAAACCTTTTGTTTAAACCTCTTATTAATTTCAGATGGCTCCCAGTAAATCCTTTCAGTGGGACCAATCTGTTCAGAGTGACTAAAAGTATGGTTTTCCCAAGGAAACCCCAATTAATCCACAATTAAGTCTAAAGAGAGGGGCATATTTCAACAAGAACTGTGGGAAAAAGCTGTTGACACAGGGAGCTAATGGAAGGAAGTACACAAAAAGCTGGTCGAGTTTTTGAGAGTTACACTGAATGTTCATGATTTGAAACAATCCTTGGGCCGTCAACCTACTCGGGCAGAATGAAAACGCTGCTTAGACCTCAAAAGAGTTTATTCTCCAACGTCACCTTCATATGTGACCAAGGGGGATACTGCAAAAGGAAGGAACTTCTGGAGGGCAGAGCCAAGAGCCAGGGAGAACACTGGACTGGGGAGCTGTACCCAGCGAGCAGAGCCACTGCATATAACCCAAAGACTTCCCCACTCCCGCGGCCAAGGTCCTCACCAAGTCTGCCCAGTGGAATTTTGTTTTTTTAAGAGATCTTTATTGGAGTATAACTGCTTCACGATTCTGGGTTAGTTGCTGTTGTACAACAAAGCACATCAGCCATATGCATACTCTGCCCGGTGGAATTTCCTAACCGTTACAGACCAGGGACTGCTGGGCTCCTCCCATGGTTCCCCTTTCTGAACAGGGCTGTTTATTGTGGTTATCCCGCCCCATTGTTCCACTGTATGTGGGATATATGGATTCTTTTTTCATAGATCTCCATATCCAGAGGAGAAATATCCAGACCCGATGTCCAAAATATCACACCATCCAGGACTTCAGTCCTGATGCTCTGACTGGATGGGGCTTTTGGGTTATATCTCCCCTGGGGAGAGATTTTGTGTGCAGGAGGGAGGGAAGTGAACATCTGTGAGCAAGAGGACAGACAGTGTAATTGTTTGTTCAGAATGTTTACTGCCCCTCCCTCTGGGCCCCTCACTATGGGAGGCTTATACTTCCCACCTCACGGACATCAGGCATGGCCACGTGACCTGCTCTGGCCAATGGGTTGTGAGCAGAAGCACATGCCAGTTCTCAGCAGAAGCCTGGAGAGCCGTCTCCTGAGCCTCACACTGCACCTTCCCCCAGCCACGAGAACGGCACCCCCCAGAGGAGGGCAGATCCTTCAGCCTGAATCCCAGAGTGAAGAGGGTATGGATGGAGCAGAGTCACGGCCAGCCCCCTAATGACAGGTAACGTATAGAAGAAACACACTTCGTTACCGTGAGCCAGTGAGAGCTGGGGGCTGTGGCTACCACAGCATAACTAGACGAAGCTCTCTGATATACCTCTGAATGGTGTACATCAAGGCCAAAGAGGTTTAAGCTCTATATTACTCTACTAATTACTTGAGACGATTCCTTATTGGTGAGGGTTTCCCCTACTGACTAGAAAACTAATTATGAATGTCTATTATCAAGCCAGAATCCCACTAAACCACCATCTTGGATGCTAGGAAACGATGCAGGCTGGCGTTCACAGCCCTCCACTTGGTTCTCCCTCCACATCCAGCCTCCTACAGCCAAACCTGAATCCACCTCTACAGTCTGTCACCATTAACCCCGGCATCCCCATCGCAACTGAAGCTGACAAGGACTAGGCAACTCCATGTGCCAGAAGACTCCAAGAGCTACATGAGGTGGATGTGTTACTGAGCGGTTGAGTCTGGAGCCAGACCACCCAGATCTGAAACTGGCTCCCCCCCGCTTCATTAGCTAGATAACCAGGACCACGTTACTTTATCTCTCTGTGCCTTGGTTTCCTCAGGTTACCTCTCTGTGCCTCAGTTGCCATTCTTCAAAATGGGACTGTTTTAAAGATGCAATTAATTAGTATAAGTAAATTGTGTAGAGTAGTTCCTGATACCTACTTGGTTTTCAGCAAATAATAGCTTTTTATTTTCATCATTATCATCCTCATTTTACAGTTGGCAAAACCAGGGCATTGAGAGTTTAGGTGATTCATCCAAGGTCATGCAGCCAGAAGCAGGGAAGTTAAGTGTGTTGCCACACTAATCCGGGAAGATAATATGTGCATGGGGGCCCAGCCTCAAATGACCTCCTCACCTGTCCGAACCCTCAGAACCTCCTTGTCCCCACTTCTCCGTGCACCTTCCCCAACCTCTCCAGCACAGGCTGGTTCTCCTTTTCCCAAACTCTGATGGAAAGGCCTGTCTATGCCATTCCATCTGCCATCAAACCACACACATCCTTACTGTGATTGGGGCTGCATCCCGGGTGCGAGAGTCCTCTCCCCTCCGTGACTGTGACATCTCCTTCAGGGCCAGGGTGCTCTCACATTACTTGGTACTCACCACAGTGCCCGTTACAGAAATAAACCAAAGAATCTGAGTGAGTGTACACTGAGCAGAGAGGAGAGGGCCCTGGGCAAGGGGCAAGGAGGCCAGCAGAAGCCTTGATGGGCTCGGCCTCCTGCAGAGCAGGAACTGGGGTCCGTTCCCTTTGGCAAACAAGGAAGCTCCAGAGAAAAGGAGGCAAAACTAGCCATAGTTCAGGCAATTGAGGAAAAATCAAGAGAACCCCAACTCACCTGGGGCCTGGCTTTCAGGAATAAGCTGGCTGTTCCCTTTTCTCCTGGGCATCTCTCTGGAGGAAGAGCAGGGTCCTGAGAAGGGAGAACTAGGAAGGTAAAAGGAGCCATAAGGAAGGCTAACCCTCATGAGATTTACAGCTCCCAGACTCCCCAAGTCAGTGTGTCACTTCCTCGGTTCTGGGGACAAGGCTGGGCCAGAGGGAGCTGACGGACGGGTTAGAGGCTGCCCTTGTACACAGCTGCGTGAGGTCCCCACCTGTCCATAGGCCACAGCAAGCTGTAGGTAGCTGAAGTGTGACCACAGTCTGGCCACTCTATCGGAGAGTTATTTACTGGGCCTCCAATAATGCAGGTCATTTACTAGGCCTTTTGAAAATATAAACGTGAATAAGAACTTCAAGGAATTTTAATGTAACCTGAGGATATAAGACAGGTTAACAATACAAAATAAGGCCTAGGATGAGGCCACATAGGGATATAGGACTTTGGGGCAGAAGTTACACCTCTCCCCTTATCCCTGGGAAGCAACGCAGAGGCCTGCTCTTCCTGAGAAGCTGTCCTCTCTGTTCTTAAGCACCGTTAGGTCTCTAGAGTGTATTTTGAGAGCCCCTCTATTATAGGCCTTTGTATCAAACTCTTTTTAAATTCTTCAAACAAACAAAAAACTAACCCCAACCATGCCAGAGAAGTGGCTACGGCCACCACCAACCAACGCAGGGAGGTAGGCAGGCGGCATGGCATAGCACAGGTCAGCACTTTTCGAACTGAGAGCTTGCAGGGGAAGCCTGTGCTGCTGGTCTACAGACCACAAGGCATATAGGAAAAAAGAGGGGGTGAGAGTCCCAGAGATTTAGCCCAGTTCTGTCATTGGCCAGTTTTATGACCCTGAGCATGTGCACTGAAGAACTAAAATGCCCACCCAGGACTTCCCTGGTGGCGCAGTGGTTAAGAACACACCTGGCAATGCAGGGGACACGGGTTTGAGCCCTGGTCTGGGAAGATCCCACATGCCGCAGAGCAACTAAGCCTGTGCGCCACAACTACTGAGCCTGCGAGCCACAACTACTGAGACCACGCACCTAGAGCCCGTGCTCCGCAACGAGAAGCCACCGCAATGAGAAGCCCGTGCACCACAACAAAGAGTAGCCCCTGCTCGCCGCAACTAGAGAAAGCCTGCGTGCAGCAACGAAGACCCAACGCAGCAAAAATAAAATGCCCACTTGGTGAAGGGCAGGAGATTCTAAACTGAGAAAGGAATGGCTTAAAATCTCCTGGGTCACCTGGATTGCGCTCTCCCCAACACTGGGGCAGACGGTGGTCACAGGAGGTGCCCACCGTGTACACTGCTGACCTTGTACCCAGCTGCTCCGGAAGAACATTATTACTTAAGGAAGTAATAAAGGAAGTGGGTGGCAAGGCTCCAAATGGCCCCACTGTCCTCTGATCCCTGGCCAAGGGCCACTCCCTCACAGGTTTATTGCCGTCTCCCTGCCACAGCAGGAAGAGATCCCCTCCTGCTCTCCCCTCTGTCCTTTGGGATAAGTCGTCCATGGCCATGCCCTCCATGGTCTCTGGATGCTGGGACTTCACGCTCATTAGCCTGGAAGGCACCGCCACAGGGAAGGCGGTTGCAGGCTCTGCCTTTCCAGTGGGATTCCCCGGCCCTTTCCTAGGGCCCTCCTCCTCGACCCAGCACTAACCACCCAGGAGGGGTCTGGCCCGCGGCACCCTCGAGAGCCAAACCTGATGCTGTGGAGTCCATAGCTGGTGCTAAGGGACGATGTCCTTTCACTAGGTCCAAATCTCTGTCCTCCGGCCGGGTCCCTGCAGTCCTCCCGGGCTTCAGGGAGCGGGGAGCAAGCTGGGTGACACCAGGCATTCCCACTCCGGCAGCGACGCCCAGCCAACCCGCAGCGCCCAGAGCAGGACTGTCAAACCCGGGTCCACTTCCCAGCGGCGCGCAGCATGGCTGCGGGGGCGATGCTCTTCTCCCGCTCCCACTCCCAGACCCCTCACGCGCCCGGCCTCCGCCCACGGGCCCCGCTCCGCCGCTCTCCTCCTAGGCACCAGGCTCTGGAACCCAGCTCTCACGCAGAGAACCAGGAAAAACGGCCCCAGCCACACCTGCGACCTCGGTGCCCGCTCCTCCACTGCCCGGAGGCAGCAGGGATTCTGGGGAGAGCCTCACAGGGAAACGACCGGCCCCGCAACTCTGCGCCCAGCTCCAGGCCTCCTCAGCCCCTCGCAGGCGGGCAGACGAAGGGACACTCCCCACTATGTCACGGGCTCGGGGCGCGGTGCCCAGGTCAGGCCTGCGCGCCAGGAGTAGCTAAACCCACAAAGATCCAAGGGACGCCCGGGTTCCAGCCCCAGCCCCGTCTCCCGAGACCCGTCCTGAGCCTGCGCAGACCGGCCGCCACGCGAGGGGGCGCGGCTGCAGGGCGGGACCCAGCAGCGCCTGCGCCCTGGCAACTGGGGAATCTTGGGTGCTGTGCTCCCGCAGCTGCGGATGGGGGAAGTGGGCATCAGCTAGGTGGATGGAGGTTTCACCCTGCTCCCAGCCACGGGCAGGGAACCGGAAGCAACCCCCATATTGGGTGTGCCTTTAGTACCTGGGCCGGAGAGCCTGGCTTGGGGCTGCTGAACAGAAGTCACTGGAGATTTGTTAAAAAGCCTGGGCCCTACCCTTAATCTGCCAAATAAGAATTTCTAGGAGGCTCTCCAGACATGTGTATTTCTTATAAAGTGCCCAGGAGATCTGATGGCCCATGGTGAGGCAGGAGATAGATGGGTCCCAGGCTGGAAGGGGCCAAAATAGCAGGAAGGAGGAGAAGCTAAGCGCTGCCCAGGTAAGAGACCGCTTATTTCTCATCTCGAGGTCGAGGAGACCTTCCTGACTACACATGCGCAGAAAGGCTCCTTGAAGGTCAAAAAGGGAGGGGCCGCCACCACATAGTAGGTGATGTCAACCTACCCATAGGCCTCTTCGCTAGAATCCATCTTGGCTAAGAGGTGCATGCGCACATATGAGAGGACCCTGAGATATACCAAATACGAACTCAGAACCAGGCAAAGCAAGATGATGGGCCAAAGGAAACGTAGAAGAAATGCCCCATAAAAGTGATTCAAACTATCACAGGGGCAGGACCCTCTCAGAGCCCACCTGTGTGCCTATCCACACGTACCCTTTTTCCTCCTAATAAATACTTTGTTTCACTACTTTCTTACTCTATGTGGAAATTAATTTCTACACAGCTGATGGGCCAGGGCCTTGCACTGGCCACTGGTCCCTGGTGGTCTGAGGCTAGGATTCAGCACTCTCACTGCCACGGCCTGACTTCAATCTCTGGCTACAAACCGAAACCCTGCTTCAAGCCGCTGCAGGCCGAGGCCACCTGAGATCAATTGCAGGCTACTAACTGCATTCTACAGGCTGTTAACGTGCCTGTCTTTCTCCCACTGCCCCCCGGTTTTGGATTCAGTGAAGGGTGAACTCAAAGAAGGGAGGGCTTTGGACTCCCTCCTCTTCTGGAAACGCGTATCATCTAGGACCTAAATGAAATGGAGAAACAGTCTGGATATTAAAACAGTGGTTCTCTGGGGGCACTCCTCAATCAGAGGGGGGATTTGTGAGGACTGAGAGGTTGATTTATAGACCCTAATTAGGGGTTCAAGGAAGAATAACCTATTAAATCAGGGTAAAAAGTCCACTCTCCTTTTTTTTTTTTTTAATAAATTTATTTTTGGCTGCGTTGGGTCTTCGTTGCTGTGCGCGTGGGCTTTCTCTAGTTGCGGCGAGGGGGGCTACTCTTTGTTGTGGTGCATGGGCTTCTCATTGCAGTGGCTTCTCTTTGTTGCAGAGCACAGGCCCTAGAGCGCGCGGGCTTCAGTAGTTGTGGCAGGTGGGCTCAGTGGTTGTGGCTCACGGGTTCTAGAGCAGAGGCTCAGTAGTTTTGGCACATGGGCTTAGTTGCTCCGCGGCATGTGGGATCTTCCCGGACCAGGGCTAGAACCCATGTCCCCTGCATTGGCAGGCGGATTCTTAAGCACTGCACCACCAGGGAAGTCCCCATTCTCCTTTCTTGTTCTTTCAATCTGTTTCACTTTTCTGCCAGCACTTCTGGTGGCACAGATGGCCAGGGTGGTACAGCAACTGCCCGGCAAGTAAGCCCTCTTTCTCCCAAGCCGAGGAGGTGTGGAAAGGGGGGGCTGCCTGGGAACCATGGCTGGCACAGGAGTTTCTGTTCTCTTCTGTGCTCTGGACCCAAAAAGGGGAGGGTATGGACACATGAGAAAAGAGCGTCATCTCATTGGTGGCTGACATAACTAGAAATAGAACTGCTTCGGATGAACTTGAGGGGCACTGCCTGCCCCTGATACCTTTTCCTTTAGGCATCGGCCTGCTACAGTGCCTGACATTTCCCACTCTTAAATTCCGTCCTTTGGGACAGACCTTGAGCTAGAGGCCCTTGTTACAATGCTCATTTGTTACCCTGGAGAGTTAATCAATAGCTTAACAGTGATGTCTCTTCCCCGACTCCGAGTGCTCTGGTGTGCCATTTGATGCCAAGTGCAGTCAGGGGAGCCCTGGTCCCCAGCAGCCTGATAGGTTTCCCCATTACCCCTGACATTCCCTTTTGCTGCTCCTTTGTTCTCAAACCCTTCTCCCATCCCAACCCTTTGTGACCACTGCTCTATTCTGTGCTGTAGTTTTCCAGAATACCTTATAAACAAGATTATACAGTATGTAACCTTCTGAGAGTGGCTTCTTTCACTCAGAATAAAGTCCTTGAGATCCAGCCATGTTGTCATGTGTATCAGTAGTTCATTCCTTTTTGTTCTGAGTCCAGCTCTCCTTTACGGAAGGTTGTCAGAAGGTGCTGTACAACACATCCACTTACATCCTATTTACCAGAACACATGACCACACCTAGCTACCAGGAAATGTAGTCTTTATTCTTGTGCCTGGCTAAAATTCTATTACCACAGAAAAATAATGGGAAATATCAGATTTTAAGAACAATACTCCTAATATTTTATCCAGAGGAAAATCAGATAGCAAGAGCATCTCCCTAACTCACTTAAGCCTGAAGGAGATGGCTTACTCTAGTTTAAAGAGCCAAAGGAATTTTAAGAACTAATTAAAAGAAACAAAAATGTGAAAGACTGGCTGGTGCTTTTGAAAGGCAGAACTGAAGCACAGAGATTTCTGCAGGTCCAACGTGTGCTCTAGCAGACAGAGCCTCCTTAACTAATGTGGGATGTTAGAGCACCGCCATGTGACTTACCTGGGTAAGGAGTCCCACGGTAAAAACAGGAACCTGTTCACAATTAGGGCTCAGGCATATACAGTCATTTAGGGTGGACTAAAAATCCAATGGTATCTATTTTGAAAAAAATATATTAAACAAACAAAGGTATAGAAGTAGATTACCAATCTGACCTGGAATCAGACCTAGGCATCAGAAGAAACAATGCTTTTCAGGTATAGTGTAAAATCGTGCCTGAATATTCCTCTTCCACCTCATCTACCCAGCTTCTGATGATACACATGCACCCCAGGAAAAGAGAGGTGGCAGTAGAAAATAAAGAATAGTACTGCTAACTAGCCAAATCCCTTTGCTAGGGGACAAACCATCCTCTACCCCATAGACTGAGTGGTAAAACTGAAAACACTTATCACTAAGGGCCCATGCTCTTCTGCTAAGATAACGCCTCTTAGAAGGCCACATGATATAAAAGAATGGTGTTTTCTTTTGACAGAGAGTTTGGAGAGATGTAGATCTGGATACAGAGTACCAGGTAGTAGCAGCAAAGAGAAGAGACGCTCAGAGAAATAAGGTCAAAGGGTGTCCAAGAAGAGGGGTCTTAGAATTGCAAGAGGGGGCCTGGGAGGAGCTGTTAGAAGCAAACTGCAGCAGTTCAGGAGATAACAACACAGCTGAGCAAAACAACGAGACACAGCAAAACTGTCCGCTGAAAATAGGGACACTGCAAGGCCACACTCCACCCCCGCCCCACCTGTCTCATAGAGAAACACCCATGAAAGGAGAAGGCTAAAATCCTATGTTGCAGATTTTTTTTAAACGACCATCGTTTCTTTGACATGCCTCCCTTTGAGAGGTGGGCTGTAACGCCCTACCCTTGAATCTGGGCAAGCTTGTGACTGCTTCAGCCAACAGTGTAAAGCAGAAATGACAATTGATCTTCGAGGCTAGGTCATAAAAGGCCATGCAGCTTCTGTCTTGTTCACTGGGACTCTCTCTCTTGGAGCCCTGAGTTGCCATGTAAGAAGTCTGACCACTCTGAGACCACCACGCTGTGAGGAGGTCCGAGTACAAAGAGAGGCTACGTGTAGGGACTTTGGCCCACAGTCCTGGTGAGCCCAGCCATGGATGCCAGTCCATGTACCAGACACACAAGTGATGAAGACACTTGAGTCCTCCCAATGGAGTCAGTGTGAAGCAGTAACAAGCCACCCTTGCTGTGCCCTGTCCAAGTCCCTGACCCACAGAAGTTATTGGCATAATAAACGTTGTTTTAAGCCACTGAGTTTGAAGTGATTTGTTACACAGCAGCAGATAGCCGTAACATCTTGCAATTTGGCAGAGCCCCCAGCTGGCAGGCCTTGTTTTATTCTAAACAACGTTGTTTCTTGGCTGTTCAGCATCCATATGCCCTTCCTAACTCTTCTAAGAAAACTGGCTAAAATTCTCTTAATCTTTCCAGCAGCATGGCAGATTGGGTTCCCTGAACAACCCTAGTTGAAAAAAAACTAACTAAAAATGCTGAAAACTTATAAATCGTCTCTCTAAACACACAGGCATGAAAGTAAGGAATTTGCAAAGTTAAAAAAAAGAAAGAACGAAAACAAAAAGATACACTCATCCCAATGTTCACAGCAGCATTATTTACAATAGCCAAGATATGGAAGCAACCTGTGTCCAGCAACAGATGAATAAGATGTGGTATAAAATATTCCAGCAAAGAATGGGGGTAGGTTGGGCTGGGTCTCCTTCAATGGGCATCTGCTGCCAAGGAGGACAGTGGACTTGTGTGTGTATACACACACACACACACACACACACACACACACTGCAATACTACTCAGCCATAAAAAAGAATGAGACTTTGCCACCTGCAACAACATGGATGGACTTAGAGGGTATTATGCTTAGTGAAATAAGTCAGATAGAGAAAGACAAACACTTTACGATATCACTTATATGCAGAATCTAAAAAATACAACAAACTAGTGAATATAACAAAACGGAAACAGACTCACAGATATAGAGAACAAACTAGTGGTTACCGGTGGGGAGAGGGAAGTGGAGAGGGGCAAGATAGGGATCGGGGATTAAGAGGTACAAACTACTATGTAAAAAATAAATAAGCAACAAGGATATATTGTACAGCACAGGGAATATAGCCAATATTTTATAATAACTATAAATGGAGTATAATCTTTTAAAATTGTGGATCACTATGTTGTACACCTGAGACTAATATTGTAAATCAACTATACCTCAATTTAAAAAAATAAGGAAGTGTGAGCTACAGCCCTGAGAGGTGAGTGAGCAGTAAACCCAACTCTTACCCTGCTAAACCCTGGAGAACTTAAGCTCCCACTCTGACAGCAACATGGGGAGTTAAGGTAGCGATGAAACCCTAAGGCCTGCCCAAGGGTAGGGAACTCTAAGAAACTCACCCAGGACCCACAAATTTCCACTCTCAGCATAAGGCTAAACGAATAATAAAAACCACCTGGGCTTCCCTGGTGGCGCAGTGGTTGAGAGTCCGCCCGCCGATGCAAGGGACACGGGTTTGTGCCCCGGTCCGGGAAGATCCCACATGCCGCAAAGCGGCTGGGCCCGTGAGCCATGGCCGCTGAGCCTGCGTGTCCGGAGCCTGTGCTCCGCAACGGGAGAGGCCACAACAGTGAGAGGCCCGCGTACCGCAAAAAACAAACAAACAAAAACATCCACAGAAGGGAACAGCAAGAAAATATGTCTTGGACATTATCTGTAACTTTTCCAAGTCCTAATCCTCTTGGAATGTCCAAACCCCTTACTATAGCACAAAATCGTCCTCCATCTGGCTCCAAGTCATGGTTATCAGCCCCTAAACCGTATCCATCAGCCACTCATCTTGCTGCTAATTCTTTGCACTTTTATCCTCTAGCCTATACCTTTGCAGATGCTATTCTCTCTGCATTTTTTCTAATTACTCTTCTTCAAGTATAACAGTTATAGGAAGCTTTTTCCAACTTTCTCGGCCATAGTTAATTGCTTCCTCAGTTGTACTCCCAATAGTGTCTCCCAACAGTGACATAATTGTAGAACACACTGCTTTGTGTTGTAACAATTTCACATTCTGATTTGTCCACTGGAACACGAGTTCCTTTGGGGCAGTAACTGTGTCTTATTTGTATTTGTAACAATGCCTTGCCTACGGCAGGCACTTGAGGTTTTTTGAGTGCAAGTGCAGACTTGTTCCTGACTGTAGAACTCCATCACATTCTTTGTATAATCTCAAGTCTTCCCTGAAGCTATAGAGCAGTGATTCTTCGCTTCAGCTACACATTAGGATCACCTGCAGATCTTTTCAAACTCTCACTCCTCATAGTGGGCCCCAGGAATCAATGTATCAAAGCTCTTCGGTGATTCCGGCGTGCAGTCAAGGTTGAGAAGCCCTGCGAGACTCCAACGAGGGTCCTTCTAGTAGCACCAAGGAAGACAGGCTGGTGTGCACTCAAAATGTCGGGAGTCGGGCTACCTGCCTTACTCCTGGGCTCTTCTCTTTTCTGCACAAAAATGTGCACATACCCAGCCGCACCCTCAGAACCAAACTCTGCGTCACTCCTGCCCAAATTTTACAACCAAATTCCTTAAAGTGAACAAGCTGAAGCGGAAACAAGCCCCTTCCGAGGGCCAGAAGACTCGAAGTCGTTCTCAGTAGGGACCGGCCCCCAAAGCTAAAAGAGGCACATTTCCTTAGGACGGCCCTCCCTCCCATCGGAGGGCTGGAGGGACGTGACAGCACACATAGGCAGCACTTCCAGGCTGACCACAAGCGTCCCTGGCATCCACGACGGTTCCCTCCCCGCGCTCAGGCTGCCGCACTGCCGCGTCGGATCCGGTTCGGCACCGCCCACCCCTTCATTAGAAGGGTACGCTTGCGCAGATCTTTAGACATCAAATTAAAGCTCGCCAACCGCTGAGACTTCTGGGAAATGGAGTCTGCCAAAGCCGAGCATTGGTGGGGAGCGCGGACGTCAGAACCCCCTGCGCCGGCGCACTGCTTTCCCGACCTGAAAAGGCGCCGTCTTCCTGGGTCGCGAGCAGTCTGTGCCGGAGGTGAGGGCTGTGGGTGTGTGTCTTGGCGGAGCCGAGTGAGCGCAGCGGCCGAGAGAAGGGGACACTGAGAACTTGGGGGAGGTGCTGTGGGAGTAGAACAGGTGACGCGGGCGGAGCCAACCTGCAGAACGTCTGAGTGTGTGCGTGTGTGCGTGAGTGTGTGCGTGTGCGTGTGTGTGTGTCGACGTCCCGGCTCGGACAGGTGCGGACGGAAAGTTGTCCCCCCAGCCCCCGTGTGTGCGTGTGTTCCGTGGGAAGTTTGGAGCCTTCCTCTGCACCTCCCGTACCTTCTTCCCATAATAGGTGCTTAATAAACGTGGGTGGAATTGACACTAAGTCTAGGGTGCCGCCCACACCAGTCCCTCCGTCTTTCCCAGAAATCGCATCAGATTGTCTCGTTTAGCTCCCTACCATAGGCCTCCGCACTAGATCAGGGGACCATCGTGGAGGAGGTAGAATTTGATGTGAAAAAAATAGGAAAGAAGTCGCGAAGCATTAGGCAGATTTGAGAAGGAAATGCTATGTATAAGAGTGAAGTATGGAGGAACAGTGGGAGACAAGGGTGGGGAAAAGCACAGTGGGGTCAGAGCATAGAGGATCAGGACGAGACACGGTCAGCAGGGTGGATTGTATGGGACGGGTCGGGGACTGACAGGACTAAAACTATTTTGGTACAGTTATTCTAGAGGTTCCATCCAGGACTAGAGAGGGGAAGGGACTAGTGCAGGCAACCAGTTAGGCACGCTTGGTTGTGGTAGTAGTCCTGAAGCAAGCTGTTGTGGGCCTGAATGATGATGGTGTCGGTGGTGGGTAAGGATACAAATGACATTGCAAAAGAAGACTCAGAAGAATCTGGTGACTAACTAGATTTGGGAGGAAAGATAGCTAGGTAAGAGTTTGAATTTGGGGCACCTGGGAGAATAATAGAACATCTGCTAGAAACATCTGCTAGGGAGAGGAGCTCATGTGGGGAATTGCATAGGGGGAGGTGGTTTTAAGATGCCAACAAAATGCCCGATTGAAAATTCTTAGTCATTTGGAAATGCAGGATGAGTTTGGAAGAGGGGTTGGGACTAGACTCGGGAAGCATTTCTGTAGAGGCGGAAATGGAGCACCAGGTGTGCGTGGACTTTCTGCGGGATAGCGGGAAGAACGCTGTATGCAGTATGAGCCTTGGGCAATATCAGAAACTTGTCAAAACAGTCAAAAAGCTGCAGAGAAATAAGGAGAAAAGGACTATCGGAATTAGAGCTCAGAAATGCATTGGCAGTTTTCAAGCATGCGGTTTCAGGTGTGTGAGGGGTGGCAGGAGCAGAAAAATGGCTTTGAGAAGAGTAGGTGGTGATGATGTGGCATCAGTAGGTATGTAGAAGAAGTTTGATCGTGAAAGGAAAATCTAAATCAGAACTGTTTTGCCAGAGGGAGGCCATGGGATTCAGTGAAGATAATTTCACATCGAGGAGGATTATATCTGTTTGCAGATATGTGAAGAAGCTCCTGAAGCGATGGGAGATGCTGGAGAAAGGAAGAGTGGGTCATGCAGGAAGCAGATTCTGAGAGGAAACAATGGTGGAAAAGAAAGTAGGACACAGATGTAGGACGCTAAGGTAAAGTCCTGGAGAAGAGTCATTTCCATTTTGCTGGCCTCACACCCAGGCTGCCTAGCACATAACAGGTACTTGGAAATATTGGTTGAATGGGTTGGTGTTGGGCAGTAGAAAGGAAAGAAGCTTTCATTTATTGAACAGACTGTAAGATAAATGCTTTACATTAATTGTCTCATTTACTATTATAACTGCCTTGTGAAATAGGTATTAAAAAACAGGGGATGGGGGGGTCAACCGTTAGCTTAAGTAACTTGCCCAAGCCTTCACAGTCAGTAATCCAGGCCTGTGGAATGCTTTCTACCACAGTCCTACCTTGCTCAGAACTCACTCTTGCGAAGCTTCAGTGTGGTGAAGGACAGTGTTCTGCTGAAAATGAAGGGTAGCCATGGAGGTTTGGGATGGCTGGGTAGCTAAGATGGGAATAGTAAAAGCTTTCTAGGCGAGCACTCTTTGAAGGTATAGAATAAGAATTTGAAAAGCATTTTCTCCGGAAATACTCTGAGATCCAGAAATAGGGAGAGGAAAAACAGAGGTGACCCTTTGCTGGCAGTGATTCCATGTGAATGTGGTGGACTTGAGGAGTCCTGAGTACCACTGAGAGCTTACTGAAGTGACTGCTGGTGGAGTCTAGACCTGACGGGGAATGAAGTTGGCCTGGCAGGGAGCCCACAGACGATGAGCACCTTGGGAATACTAGCTGGTCGTTTAATGGCTGGGGAGCTTTTATGCTCACCTTTGTAATTTGGTTAATGCTCAGGGTATTAAAGTTATAATCTAATAAATGAAACTTTGAAAATTGTCTTTAAGCATTTAAACATTGAGCAGTTTCAACAACAATTTCAGATGTAGTTCAGCTGATTTGTTCAAAAAGTTCTAATGCTTTAGACAACATATACAAATACTTTGATCCCAATATTGTGGCTACACTTACACTTAAACCTACTCTAAAACAGCAGCGACACAGTGTAATTAATATTTTCTTTATTTCTACCTTCCTAGGACTCCTGACACTTACTTAGCATATTATTCTAAATGCCTTACACGTATTATCCTATTTAAGGATCAAAATAACTTTATGAGATGTGTACTTTCACTATCCCAATTTTACAGATGGGCAAACTGAGAGGTTAAGAAACTTACCTGAGGTCACACAGGTAGGAGGAGGCAGAGCTGGACTTTGATTTCAAGCGGTCTGCCAGAGCCTTTACTCCTATACTCTCCTGTATCTCTAAATGCTAATTTTGACATCTCCATAGGACCCAAGGGTAATATTTTGAGACCCTCCTGGGGATGGAGGAATCTTGACAGACCAACAAGTATAAGAATACATATTGCCGCAGACAACACAAGTTGGAGGCTCTGGTTGCCAACTGATGTATATTTGTTTCCATTTGTACAGGTATCCTCTTGGCCTCCTAGCAAGATTCAAACCCCAATCTCTCCTCAGGTTGAGATTCTTTTTTATAGTTACACCAAACTTCTTTTTCCAGTAAGTTTTGTTTTAAGTTTTTGCCTTTCACATAGGTTTTAGTTTTTGCAAACTGTTGTTCACTCAAGGCAATATTCTTTTAAAGTTTGCTTGGCCGGTGTTAACCCGTTGTCTATTAAGTATATATTGATCTAGTCTTTTGGCATTTTTGAAAACGTAACTTACCTTATTAGTATCTTATAATTAATAAGCCCAGCTGGAGGGCTCATCTGCTAAGGGAAGAAGGATTAAGTCTGCAGTTATTTTGCCTCTTTAGAATCTGAGGTTGGTTCATTGTGAGGCGCCCATGTTCTTTCTACCTGGTCCCATTGCTGGTTAGTCCTTCCTGTTTGGGGTACGGAATTCCTATTTCTAGGATTACTTTGTTTATCCCCTTTTCCTAGGTTTCTTTTTTCATGCTTATGTGAATGAATACAACTATATATCTCAAGGCTACGTCTATACTTTATGAATAGTCTTACAAATAATAGAAAAAAACAAAGTACTATTATATATAACTAAAGGCTTGAACATTGCCTTCTTTGTATTATAACCATTTTAAAAATACTTTATATTAACCTTTCTATTTTGAATGAAACTCACAGTTTTTCAAAATTCAAGTGATTTCATTTGGCAATAATAATTTTTACAACTTGGTCAGTGGGAGCCAGAGTCATCTGATTTTTTTCCTATCCAGAGATGTGGAAACAGCTCAAATTCTAAATGCCTAAAACTGTACTTCTTAGCTTTCCCTCCAAAACTACTTTTCTGTCACTCATCTCTATGAATGGTGCCATTATTCACACGTTGCTCAGATCCGTGACCTGGAGTCATCCTTGCCTCTCCCATCACCTTCAGCCTCCGCTTCTAATCTATGGTCTATTCTTAATATCTCAACAGTAATTCCCCTTCTCTCTATGTCTGCTGTCCAGTTCTTCATCATTTCTTGCTTAGTTAATTGTAATCGTCTCCTCACCGGTCTACTCACCTCCTCTGCTCCCATTCTGCCACAGCTACCCAGAGTGGTATGGCCGCCTGTGTCGGGGGTGCCCAAGATCACCCCTCATTCAGGGATTTGTCAGCAGGACTCAGGACTCAGCCCATAGTTATACTCATGGCTAAGATGAGGACAGTGATCTCGCAAGGATACACGGCCAGATCATAAGGGGGACAGATGGGCAGAGTCTGGAGGAACCCATGGGAAGTCTTCCTCATGCTCTCTCCCTCCCATGAGGGGTCACACAGAGCCCTTCCTCCTCCGACAATGAAAATGCAGCAACATGTGTGTGATGTGTCAGCCCAAATAAGTTCTTTAGACTCAGAGCCCAAGCTTTTTAGTGAGGGCTAGCCACGTAGGCACCTCCTGCCTAACATATACCAAAATTCCAGGCCCTCTAGCAAGACAGCAGGTGTTCAGCAGAAACCATATTGTTTGCACAAATAGCTTAGGCATAATGGCCCACCCTACCTCTTAGGAAACCCTCTTAAAATTGAAGTTCCCAGACCCCAGCCAAGGGCCAACATTGCAAGTAGATGTTCCCAAGAATGGCAGTCTCAGGTCTGCTATAACTTTCTGCACACCTCCGTTCCTTCCTTCCTGTTATTTTTCCTGTACACCAAAGTAAACACATAACTCTTGTAAAAAAAAAAAATCAGAATATAAGGAATTGTAAGAAATAAAAATCACTTGTAATGCCACCACTCAAATTCCATTTACATTTTAATATATATTCTTCCAGTCTTTTTTCTGTACGTGTGTGCGCGCTCAATTATGTAATTTTAAAAGTGTGCATTCTTCACTTAATGTTGTGTGAATTTCTTTGTTTTTTTTTTCCCTTTAGATTTTTTTAACAAAACATTACAAAGTTGAAGTCTCCTAGGTATCCCTCCCCAATCCTATTTCCCTTCTTTCCCAGAGATACTCACAATCTGTTGCTTATTGTCCCATATAGATTTTTGTAGATACCATTTACCTGTTTTTAAATTTTATATAACTATTACATAGTAAGTCATTCTATAACTTTATTTTTGCTCAGTAATTATATTTCTGGAATTTATATTACTAACGTGAGGTTCTAGTTCATTCATCTTAATCAAGGTATAGTATTCACATACACATATAAAATCACAGTTTATCCTATTGATGAACATGTAAGTTGTTTGCAGTTTATTACTAGTGATCGTTCCCCCGGTGATTTGTGATGCCACTTCTGTCATGTGTCAAGCTTTCCTACCTGCTTTGATATGTTTTGGTATTTTCTAGTCTATTGGTCCGTTATCTGTGTGGCTATCTTTTCATGAAAAGAAATCATTACAGCATAGAGGTTAAAAACTGCTAGCCAGACTGGGGTTCAAATTCTGCCTCAGCCTCTTACAAAGCCTAAATTTCCTAATCTGTGAAACAGTCGCACCTTATTGATTCATGAGGATGGAATTAAAGTATTCTTATAAAGCGTACTAGCACAGTGCCTGGTCAGTAGCATAAGTTCAATAAATGCTAGTTATTATTAATATGATATTAATTATCATATAAAGTAACATTTAAAATATGATAACATTATCATATTAATATGATAATATCAGTGGTATTCCATTGTATGTATGGTCTGGACCATAAATTATTTAATCAAATCTCCTATTTTATTTTTTATTTTATCTTTTTAATAAATTTATTTACTTATTTATTTTTGGCTGCATTGGGTCTTCATTGCTGTGCGCGGGCTTTTTCTAGCTGCAATGAGCCGGGGCTACTCTTCGTTGCGGTGCGTGGGCTTCTCATTGTGGTGGCTTCTCTTGTTGCAGAGCATGGGCTCTAGGCACACGGGCTTCAGTAGTTGTGGCTCGTGGGCTCTAGAGCGCAGGCTCAGTAGTTGTGGCACATGGGCTTAGGTGCTCTGCGGCATGTGGGATCTTCCCGAACCAGGGCTCGAACCCGTGTCCCCTGCATTAGCAGGGGGATTCTTAACCACTGCGCCACCAGGGAAGCCCTCAAATCTCCTATGTTAGAAACTTAGGCTATTTCAAATTTTTGCTGTACTGTAAGGATTAAATGAGATGACACATGTAGAGTGCTTAGGAGGTTGCCTCACATGGCACTCAGTAAAGGTTAGTGTCAGTGACGATTAATAAAAAACTTTGCATGTGTTCTTACTTATTTCCTTAGGAAAAACTCCGAGGAGAAAATTGCTGGGTCAAAGATATGTATTTTAAGGCCCTTGATACAAATTGCAAAGATCTTTCTAAAACACAAATCTGGTGGTGACCCTTCCATGCTTAAATCCTTCTGTGATCCCCGTGCCAGTGGGAGTAGGACCACGCAGAGCTCTCCTTGATCTAGCTGTTCTCTGCCTACTTCTTCAACCCCATCTTCCCCCCCAGCACTGCCCCAACCTAAACATTGCCATTCTAAACTCATTACAGTTTTTAATCCTTTCCCTGTAAAGACCTGCCTCCTTGTTTTTGGAAAACTTGATTTTTTGTGTGTGCCTAGAATGTTCTAATGCCTCCCCCAAATCAAAACTTACCTTAGGTCCCACTTCTGCCAAGAAACCGGCAGTGTTCCTCCCTGCCTCCCGTCTGGGTTAGGCGAGCCTCTGATGTGCCGTCTCGTAGTTAGCTGTGCACACATCTCTTTAGAGCATCTATTCATCCTGTAGTGAAATATTAACTTGATTACTTGTTTGTCCTGCATAGTAGTCCATAAGCTTTTGAAAGACAAGGACAGTGTCATACTTCTTTTGCAAAAATAGTTGGTGCTGAATAAATGTTGGTTGGATAGATGGATGAAGGAATAACAAGGATCAATGAATACATTCCCTTGGCTGCAGGACAGTAGTCATTGAGCCACATACACACCCTTTCCTTCTCCTTCTCAGGACCACACTCTCCCCACACCCCACTCATGAATCCCCAAAATGCTTGATTTGACTATGTCTCAATTAGACTCTTGATTGTGAGAAACTGAGATGGACTCAGTTAATGCAAGTAAAGTTTGGTGATAAAGATTCACACAAAGCCTGAGAGGGTTACAGTCTTATGGAAATCGGAGAATCAATAAGGCTGGTCTGCATGCAAATTGCTGTCTGGGGTGGTGCTAGGTGAATTAGGGCCTTCAAGGCCAGGAATTCTTGGGTCTTCGCTTCAGTGCTTCACCACCAATGTGCCCGCCTGTGTTTAGTCTGTTACGGCCTATTCTCTACCTCGTGCCTCCCACGTGCTCATGGGTTCTGCTTCCTGGTACCTTTGGCTCCTTGACCCTCGTGGCTACTTCTGTCCCTCATGGTATCCTTTCAGCTCATCACCTCCTCGTTGTCCCAGCATTTCTTAGTTCACGATCCTGAGGATGGATGTCATCTTTTCAAGCCAGACCATACGTCCGTCCACTGGTCAGCCTGTGCATTGCCCACCTGTGGCCTAATCAGTGTGGCTCCAGGAGTGAGAGGCAGGATCACGCGGGACAAACTGTGGCTGCCCAAGGGCTGCTCCTTTAGCATCGGGTATTGCTGTGAATGGGGCATTTTTCCTTTGAAGAGGCTATGGGTATTTCCCTGACAGAGCTTGTCCATATAGCCATTCATAAAATTTCTTATGCTTTTTGTCCAGTAATCATTCTGAGCAATGTTGAATGTGAATTTGTAAAGACGGTATGAGCCTTAATATGTTCTTGACTGCCAGGAACAGAACTTTGCCTCTAAGATTATGGTAAAACAAGCACCACATCGTGTTCTGCATAGCAATATCCATGGCCTTTCGCTCTAGTTCTGGGATGGGGTGGGCTTGCTCTTGGCCTTGCTTTACTTTGCCTTCGCTTTTTGTAGGGTATTGAGAATGAAGGTGAGTACATAACTCACTGGTGTGTGGAGATTTCTTGCTTCATGGGTCACAAAACTACAAAACAAGACTGCTCTTCTACCCTCTTTCTCATCCCACACCTCTGCCTCATTAGGACTTGGCTCTTCTCTGCAAGGAGAGCACTCGGGAGGGAATGGCTGCTGTGTCTCCGACTACCAGATTCCAGGTGAGTTGGACTTTTGTGTTTCTGAAATACTGTATCAGGCTCCAGAATGTAACCACGTTTCTTTCTCTATCTTGGAGCTTCTTTGATCAAACCCAACCAGGTGGAGGAAGGACTCCTTAGGGAGTGTGTCCTTCCCATTTGATTTGTGATATCTTTCAGTGATGCTTCCTTGCCTTGAACATGTGCCCACTAGCCTGTCACCAGGCACGCAGCCCCTGTGGCCTTCACCCTAAGCAATTTTGCCCAAAAACCAATGGTACGGGTCTGATTGGAAGGTTTGGGGAACAGCGGGCTGTTTCTAGTTCTGACTTCCCTTTAGTACATCCACTATGTATGGACTGAAAGTAGGTCCCCATATCCCAGGGAATTGTTGGGTTAGGCGGAGAACGTGACACATACTGTAAAGCACCTCAGTGAAGTTGAAAGAGTCCTGAAGAGAGTTTTGTGTGGGTAGAGACATGTGATTTACCCCCTTCCTGCCCAAGGGCAGAGTCTTGAATTCCATGCTCTGGCTTAGAGCTTCTGCAGACACTGTGGAGACTCATCTGGGTTTCAGGATTGGGGGTAAAGATGCAACCTTACAGAATCACAGAACAGCAGAGTGAAATGAGAGAGATCTTAAAGATGATCTAATCTACACCATTATTTGAAGGATTTTTTAAAACACACACACACACACACACACACACAGACAATTGGTGAAATTTGACTAAGGTTGTAGATTAGATAATTATATTATATCACTGCTATCCTGATTTTTACAATCATGCTGTGATTATACAAGAGGATATCCTTGTTCTTACAAAATACACATTGAAACATTTATGAGTAAAGAGACATCATGTTTGCAAGTTACTCTAAAGAAGTTCAGGAAGAAGATAGGTGAATGTGCGTGTACTGAGAGAGACAGAAAGATAAAGCCAGTGTGGAAAATGTTAATTTGGGGAAGCTGGGTGAAGGGTACATGGGAATTCTTTGTTCTATTCTTGCACATTTTCTGTAAGTCTGAAAAAAGAGCCCCTGATATTCAGAGGCTCGGCTAGGAAGGGAGTGTGGGGTTGTGACCAAGAACTTCATGCCTCGGGGGAGTATAGCACTTTCCCCAAATGCTTCAAAGCCTTACTTTGTCAGAACCATTTTCTTTCCACTCCCTCTGCATCCTCCAGGCTGTCATCATTATGATAGTTTTGTTTGGCCATGTAAAGAGAAGGGTTATGAATAAGGAGAATGTAATTGTGTTTCCAGGACCCAGTGACATTCGAGGACGTGGCGGTGGTTTTCACAGATGAAGAGTGGAGGTGTCTGGTCCCTACTCAGAGGGACCTCTACAAGGAGGTGATGCTGGAGAACTATAAGAGCATTGTCTCGTTGGGTAAGGAGAGTTTCCCACCAGGAGTAGACTCTGTACTGTGTGGATGTGGGCTCGAGAGGCTAATAAATGGACACCTCCTCTCCTCCCATCCAAGTCAGAACCCCTGAGAGACAAGATCGAAGAGCAGAGGGATGTGGCTTAGGTGTACAGCAAGAGTGGGTTTCTTAATCCTGAGCCCCAGCCCGGGACAGGCTTGCTCCCTGAGCTGTAAGCAGACTGGACAACCAAGGGGCCCTTGCTGAGAAGCCTGGCCCTGCAACACGGAGGGCCAGGGCCAGGGCCAGGAGGAGCAGGGCATGTGAGAGCCTGCTGCAGGGAACTGCTCTCCAGAGGGTTGGGGCCAGCAGAAGAGGCCGAGTTACCTACGCCCGGGTCTTCCCTCAGCTCAGCAGTAACTTACTCAGCTCCATCCAGAGTACTAAGGGGGAGTGCAAGGGGCATTCTCGTTGAGGGAAAATTTCTCCTCAGAGAAACAGAGGAGGGGGAAAGAAGTGTTTCCATTTAAAAAAAAAAGGGCAGATGGACAACAGGGTCCTACTCTTTAGCACAGGGAACAATATTTAATGTCCTGCGATAAACCATAATGGAAAAGAATCTATTGATGAAAAAGCATATATATGTGTGTGTGTGTGTGTGTGTGTGTATAGATATATATATATATGTATAGCTGAGTCACTTGGCTGTACAGCAGAAATTAACACAACATTGTAAATCAGCTATTCTTCAATTAAAAAAAAAAAAGAGGGGGACTTCCCTAGCAGTCCAGTGGTTAAGACTCTGTGCTTCCACTGCAGGGTGTGTGGGTTTGATCCCTGGTCAGGACCTAAGATCTTGCATGCCACACGCACATGCCAAAAAAAAAAAGAGGGCATGTAGGGGTGAGATTAGTACGTTGTAGCTCAGAGTAGGTCACCAGAAATGTGTTTGATTTTGAATATTTGTCTTAAGGACATCTTAGAGAGATGCCTGCAGAAGGCACTTTGCAATGATAGAGACTCGTGTGACAAAAGGAAAATTAAGAGCTACTGCTGAAGTGAGGTATTCGTGAGAGTAAAGTTGGGCTCCTGTAAGGAGAACCTCTCAGGAGCTTCCAGAATAAGAGGCTGAGTGTGTACAGATTTAGAATAGACTTAAAATCAGCAGCAGGAGGCAGTAAAAGGAGTCACATCGCAGATTTCATTCAAGGCAGGTCAAAAAAGCAAGCACAACACCCTGGAGTAGCTTAAACAGGACAAATCTGGAAACAGAAGAGAATGTTTAGGGAGCATTAAGGGAGACTGCTGAGCCTTTGTCACTTTGGTAGGAAAAATAGAAATCTAAGGACAGAGACAGGAAGCCATGGGCAGGTGATGGATGTGGCCGTTCTCAGCAGAGAGTCAGCATACAACCAGATCGATGATCCTTGGGCCCAAGAAGAAAGTACCTCTCTTGCCCAAGTCAGGGGTCCCAATGCAGGGGAAGTTTAGACCTCAAGACTATTTCTAGGAGGGGATTTGTTTTTTAAATGTAACCAAAGATGGACAGATTCACTTCTAGAAATTTGTCCTAAGGAAATAATAAGATTAGCAGCCTGTGGTGTACACAGATATTCATCATACCATTGTTTGTTTTAGCAAGACATTGAAAACAGTCTGGAATGTCTGTCAGCAAGAGATTAATTAAATAAATGATGTTATTCCATACAATGTAATGCCATGTAGCCATTAAAATGGTGAGGTAGAGCTGTGCTAATTAAAGTAATATTTTAAATTTTTTATTATGTGAAAAAATCAAGTTTAAAATTTAACATTATTTCATTATCCAGTTATTGGGGGTTTTTCCTTGTTTGTTTGTTTTTTTAATTGAGAGTCTTCTGCCCAAAATGATGTTTTCAGTGTAAAAGTGCCTGGAGTGACATATATTATATATAGTGAGTCGTTATGGATTTAGAAATTATCTACTTGTAGATGTCAAAATAAATCAAATAGGAATGATTTTAGTTGGGGTAGTCTTAGTTATTTTCCAAAATCACTCTCCAGTAGCTTTTTATTGTTTTCAAAAATTGAGATATAATTGTCATTATCCAGTTTTTAACAAAATGTATCTATAGGTATCTTTCAGTATCAAAGTGAATAGAAAGAAAGAAATGAATACAAAGTACGAAAGGTGATTTTTCTTATTACTTGTACATGCCTCTAGATTTCCTACAATGAACATGATCCACTTGTTTAAATAAAATCACAATAGTAAAGGGTAAATAAACAAACAAAAATGGGCACCTATATAATACGCATTACATATTCTTTTTTAAAAAAATAAATGTATTTATTTTTGGCTGCGTGGGGTCTTCATTGCTGCACATGGGCTTTCTCTAGTTGCAGCGAGCGGGGGCTACTCTTTGTTGTAGTGCGCGGGCTTCTCATTGCGGTGGCTTCTCTTTGTTGCGGAGCATGGGCTCTAGGTGTGCGGGCTTCAGCAGCTGTGGCTCGAATGCTCTAGAGCGCAGACTCAGTAGTTGTGGCGCATGGGCTTAGTTGCTCCGCGGCATGTGGGATCTTCCCAGACCAAGGCTCGAACCTGTGTCTTCTGCATTGGCAGGCAGATTCTTAACCACTGCGCCACCAGAGAAGCCCCCACATTACACATTCTTATTCACTGTGACCTTTCTTCATTCTCATCTTCTCTGAGTTAAGGACTTTTCCCCCCATCCTACCAGTGCTAAAGCTAGGATCATCCCATTCACTTCGTGGGGAAGAATAAACACATTAATTCAAATGGAGTCTATCAACTCTCTGACCAAATGCTATTTGTTCCTTTTTAGAACCTCAGTCTTGACCTCCATTCAGAGTTTCCTGAATTCCTTATATGACTTCATACTCTGTATTCCTGGTGTGCACTTTCTGCCTTTTGCATTTGCTCTCTGAAAGACGTAGAGGTTGGGATTAGCTTTGGAATCATTGTGTATTTAATCACACATGACCACCTGGCCTGTTTCTTTCTCCATGAGCAGGACTTCCAGTTCCTGGACCTGATGTGATTTTTCAGTTGAAGAGAGGGGATGAGCCTTGGATAGTGGAGCTTCATGGATCTGAGGGGAAAGAATGTGCAGAGAATGTCTCTCAAGGTAATTGAGTATGAACTGGGCAGGGCAGAGTTTTGTTTTGTTTTGTGGTTGTTATTTAGGTGTATGTGGGAGGGAGTATTGGGTATCACCTTTTTCTCAAATTCAAATCTTGTCCTTTATTATTTATTCTCTGTCCCCCACCAGTGCTTTTTTTTTTTTCTTTTTCTCTACACCTTAAAGTTCTGTGCACTATTATTCACCAAATGTTTACTTTCTCAGACCTGTCACATTACTCATTCACACTTTGATATTCCTATTCCTCACCATCCCCTCCACTTAGCCAGCTCTCCTAATTAACCTAGCCATGCTCCCAATGGAAATTCTCCTCTTTTCTGAGATTTCCACTATCAGTTCTATTCCCCGCTTCAGTCCCAAGTCTTGGTTTCTCCCTAGAGTGTAACACTTTCTGGGAGCAAGCAATGCGGTGACTGTACATGACTTTTCAGATTTATCATAGCATCTCTCCTCTCTGCTGTAACATTTCCTAGCCCAAGAAAGAAACATGCATCTGTGTTTTCTGTCCATTCCAGACTGGGAGACTAAGCCTGAGATTCAAGGTGCTTCAGAAGAAGAAAAATCAGAAAGAACATTGAGGGAAAAGCTTGGAATGAAAGGTCCTTCATCTCCTAAATTTGAAGTTCATGTAGTGGATGGTGGGTTGGGAACAGAGAAGGAAAGCCCTGCAGTGGAGGCCTGCAAGAAATCCCTTTCTCAGGAGGAAAGGTTGCAGCATGGGGCAACCCCTCCCAAGAAAATTCTCACTAAAGAGAGAGACCAGGAATGCAGTGACTGTGGGAAGACCTTTTTTGACCACTCCTCCCTTATTCGCCATCAGAGGACTCACACTGGAGAGAAGCCCTATGACTGTCCTGAGTGCGGGAAAGCCTTCAGTCACAGGAGCAGTCTCAGTAGACATCTGATGTCGCACACTGGGGAGAGCCCCTACGAGTGCAATGCCTGTGGGAAAGCCTTTTTCGACCGTTCATCCCTAACTGTACATCAGCGAATTCATACTGGAGAGAAGCCCTTTAAATGCAATGAGTGTGGAAAAGCCTTCTTTGACCGCTCGTCTCTTACTCGACACCAGAGAATTCATACTGGAGAAAGTCCTTATGAATGTAATCAGTGTGGGAAAGCCTTTAGCCAGAAAAGTATTCTTACTCGACATCAGCTAATCCATACGGGCAGGAAGCCGTATGAATGTAACGAGTGTGGGAAAGCCTTCTATGGTGTCTCATCACTGAATAGACATCAGAAAGCCCACGCTGGAGAGCCTCGCTATCAGTGCAGTGAGTGCGGGAAAGCTTTCTTTGACCGCTCCTCCCTTACTCAACATCAGAAGATTCACACCGGAGACAAGCCATATGAATGCAGCGAATGTGGAAAAGCCTTTAGCCAGAGGTGCCGGCTTACGCGACACCAGAGGGTTCATACAGGAGAGAAGCCCTTTGAATGCAGCGTGTGTGGGAAGGTTTTCAGTTCCAAATCATCAGTTATTCAACATCAAAGGCGTTATGCCAAACAGGGAATAGACTGAGTTGAGCAAAAGCTTTAGTTAAAGGACCTCCATGCAAACTCAAGATAGGTCTTCCCCAACTTAAATCCATCTCCCAGTCATTGCACCTATTCTGGCTACTACTCTCCTTACCTGCCTCTGTTACCACAGTGTTTGAAGGAACATTCTCTACCCACTGTGTTATAGAGCTGTTGTGGGATGCCAGAAATTAGGATGTAACTCTTTAGAGTCAACATTTTGCAGAGGTTTGTCAGATGATAGGGACAAACGTTAGGAGGCCATCCTCAGACACACCTCTCGTCCTAGGCCCCAGGTATCACTACACTTTAAATAACTGGAGGCCACAGAAGGAGGGGAAGGCACACTAATGTCAGAGCAATACTGTTGTTTCCAGAACAGTTCTTTATAGCCGTTAGTCCCTCTCTCTTGGAGACTTTTTGGGCACTGACCTTGTTCTGTTGTGTCCCAGCTTCTAGATCTCTTAATACTACTACTAGTAGCTAGCACTTATTGAGCGCTTATTATGGGGCAAGCACTCAGCTGAGAGTTTTGCAAGGAGTAGATTATTTTCTCCTCTCACTAACCCTCTGAAGTAGGTACTATTACTACCCACATATTACAGATGAGCAAACTGAAGTTTAGAGGAGTTAAATAACTTGCCCAATATGACAGCTAGTAAAAGGTGAAGCCAGGTCTTGAATACAGGTCTCCCTTCAAAGTCTGTTCTCTTTACCATAATGCTATAAGGTTTGTTTTATAATTTATGTACATGTATTATTTCCTCAACCAGGTTGTAAGCACTCGGGGTTGTGACTTATATGTCTTTGTATTTCACACAGTGCCTTGCAAATAATAGGTGCTCAATAAATAGTTATCTGATTTAATGACTCTTTGACTTACCAAGTTCTATTTAAAACACCTCTTAGATTCACATCCTTTCTCTGAATTTCACAGTCTAGCCTGTACCTTTATCATCTCAGGCTCCCATTACTGCAGTAGACACTCCTTGATTCGAATTCTTTCCTCTTCATTATTGAGGAGAGAGATGTTAAGCTATGGGGCAATAAGTGAACCCCAAATAAAGATTCATTTCTCACATAAACTCAGATATGAGTCTGTCTTCCTTCATCCTCATCATTTAGACATGTTGCCTCCAAGGTCATCATGGAAGAGAAAGCTGGGGGGTATGCTGGGATATTTTTCAGGGCCATGACTTCTGTTTATATCTCATAAACCAGATCCCAGCACCAAGATACTAGGAAAGTCAACAGGCACCTCAACATTTGGTTAATATAAACAGCCTCTGTCACAAGTTACATTTTTCATATTACTGTTAGGCCGGTCTTTCCAAATGATCCCTTCCTGCCCATCATTGCCTTACTCAAGACCTAAAATAGCTCCCTGTTTAATGAAAACGTCTCTGAATATTTAAGGTGTGGCATGAGGTGATCCCACATTGCTAAACTTGAAATCTCGACTCCCAAAGCCCTGCTATTCCCTGGACCCAGTCCTATATTTTTATTTTATTGACAGGCACCAGGCAGCTTTGACTCTAGGCTCTGCATTCCCTTTCTATTTGCTTAAGGTGAAGCCCAGAAGAGGACTTGATTCTGAAAGGCTGTCTGGAACTTACCTCGCCCTGCATGAATCCCAGTGGACCAACGTGCATTTCTCCCTGGGAGTAAAAGTCTGATTCAAGAAGCTGGAATTCCAAACAGACCCTTCCCTAATCTACCCACAACCCTATTGATCCACCTTTCTTAAAGCAGATAAGCGGCAGGAAGACTTTTCACATGTGGACTCTCAAAGTAACTTGAGGAAAAACAGAGTGCAGAATCTACTGAAGTGGATAATATCATTATTTAATAATGTCAAGTACAAAATAAAAGAAACTACTGACAGACTTTTGGCTGATGACTGTCTCTGAGAGTTCTGAATCTTTAATTTATTGCCTTGTTAAAAGTAAATTGAATGTCAGGTATTCCCCTAAGATACTCTGCCATTGTCAGCAAGATGAGACTAGAATGGACTTCTGAGTAAAGTGGTAATCGAAACAGAGTGGGGACATAAAGTCAGCAGTTCTCCCTTTGTTCCTTTCTAAAATTTGGTGATCTGCAGAGCATTTTTAAAAGGTGGAGTACTGTTCCATCTCCTAAAAATTCTGAGGAAAGGGCCATTTTACCTCTCGATAAGGTATGGAGTAGTGGAGGTCTTAAATTTTGAGGTTTTAGCTTCACTGAATGGCCATTAGTAGGGTGAAATCTTCGAATCAGAAATTGGACAAACTGGAAGTATGCCAGCATTCTTTTTTTTAATCTATCTTTTTTTTTTTTTTTTTTTTTGGCTGCAGCACTTGGGATCTCGTTCCCTGACCAAGGATCGAACCTGGGCCCCTGCATTGGGAGCACAGAGTCTTACCCACTGGACCACCAGGGAAGTCCCTATGCCAACATTCTTTAAGATACAAGGCAAAATACTTTAAAAGGGATTTCAAAAAAATGAAATAATCTCTCTGATGCTTAGATAAGCCCTATCTAAGTTTAAGAGAATTAAACACTTACCACAAAAATTAATAGAAGCACACCATGAATCAACACTTTAAAGAAAAGGATAAGCAATGCTAGGGAACTTTGAGATGAAGACAATATGGTAAATAGAGAAAACCGGTGCACTGAAGCCTGGGACAGAGAATTGGTGGGACTACTAATCCCAGAAATTTATCTCACCCCCAGGCCTGTGCTTCTAAGAATAAATTAACCCTCAAGTCTCACATAAATAAGACAGAGGTGAGGAGGAGCTGGGGAGCAAGGCTACTGGGTGCCGGTCAGTAGATAACTTTTTTTTTTTTAATTTTGGCTGCACCGGGTCTTCGTTGCGGCACACGGGATCTTTGTTGCGACATGCAAACTCTCAGTTGCAGCATGCGTGTGGGATCTAGTGTCCCGACCAGAGATTGAACCCAGGCCCCCTGCATTGGGAGCGCAAAATCTTAGCCACTGGACCACCGGGGAAGTCCCTAGATAACATACTGATAAAGCCAGAATCATGATTCCTTAGTAAGTCCAAGAGAAAGCTGGCTGTGGATGTCAAGTTCCTAAGTGATCTGTCTTATCGAGGTGGGACTTCTGCGGTAAAAAGGCAGAAAGTAGTTGAAGTACCCATGTTGAGGTGATGGGGATCCTGGTGAGAGTCTTCCTTGACTATGCATTAACAAGAGCCTGAATGTACAGGGGAAATGTATGTATCAGCTTATATTGATAGTAGAAGTGTGAAGATCATATGGCACCAATGTGAGAGACAAGAACCCAAATCTGGCCCTGGAAAACTGCAGTACCTTTCCCCTCCAGGACCGTTAAATATGAAATCAACTTGAAGAGACTCTAAGCCCTATACCCGAGTCCAGGCATTTTAGATCAGTGCTGCCCAACAGGAATATAATGGCATATTTTAAATATTAAAATGAAACAGCAAAAGCTAATTTTAATATTTCATTTCAATCAATATTTGAATTTCATTCAAATATTTTAAAAACTTCAAAATAGAGTCAATATAAAAAGCATTGAGATAGATACTACATTTTTTTAAAACTAAGTCTTCAAGTACTTTATTCTTACAACACATCTCAAATTCGGACTAGCCCCATTTCAGGAGCTCAGTAGCCACTCTGGGCAACTGCTATTGTATTGTATAGCACAGTTTTGCAAAATCATCAGGGGCTGTTAGAGGTAAAATGTAAGGGATTACTTTGATCATTGGAGACGTTAGAGGGATGCCTGCTCCTGGCCACGTGGCAAGCACTGTGTACCTGCAGAAAGCAGTCTTCCGCTTCCAGTAGGACACATATCTGGGTGGGGTCCAGGCTGGGGAAACCTGTTGTCACTGTCCCTCAGACACATTTTTCAACAGCTCTCAAAACAGCTGTTCTGATCTCTATGTGCCTGCCTCCTTTGTTCTGAGTTCGATCAAAACTCAAGTGGGGAAAAGATGTTACTTGATGAACCTCTAACAACCCAATGAGGATATGGAGGAGGACGTATCCAAGGTTGCTAGTTAGGGAAAGTTAAAAGATACTTCATGTGATCATGTATTTTATCTCTTTCTGAGCAGGATATTAGAATCCATTTATTATGATTCTGGAGGGAGGAGGAAGCTCTATTAGAATGGCAAAGCATGAATGGGTGCTGGCAATGGACACTCCAAAACTGTAAATATAAAACAGTGAGGGGGCTTCCCTGGTGGCGCAGTGGTTGAGAGTCCGCCTGCCGATGCAGGGGACACGGGTTCGTGCCCCGGTCCGGGAAGATCCCACATGCCGCCGAGCGCCTGGGCCCGTGAGCCATGGCTGCTGAGCCTGCGCATCCGGAGCCTGTGCTCTGCAACAGGAGAGGCCACAACACTGAGACGCCCGCGTACTGCAAAAAAAAAAAAAGAATCACTTTGCTCTCATCCCCCCCGGCAAGAGGCAGGGATGATGAGGAATGTCATTTTTACTCCAGGCAGCCTTAAGCCTAGCTAAAAGTTGGGGATTCTATTAGAGAAAGGACAAACAGACGTTGTGGTTTATACCCAAGCAGGGACAGTTAGGTACTGTGATTTTCATTCTTGGGAACTTGAGCTGGATAGAAAATTGGCCACTTTATTGTGGGAAGGAAGGTGAGAACATGCACCAGCCTGAAGATAACCCCACTCCCAGCTGACGTTTCCTAGAGCTCCTTGGGAGTTTGAAAGACTTTCATGTTCCAGGCACCTTAAGGTCAGCGGTATCAACTATTAACTAATAGCTTCTTGGGGACCGGACTGAGGTGCTTTCCGGGACTGAGATTCTGCTTTTCAGTATTTCGAGGTGTTGCATGGAATAAACATCCCTGGTTACTTGAGGTAATCTCTGCCCCCCGACAGTGGGTCGTGGAGGCGCAGTACAGGGGAAGCGACGTGGTGGGGTGAACATCCTTGGAACGCGGGCGCCTTCCCTCCGAGGGCGCAGAGCAGCCAGGGAGGAATCCTGGGTGGGTAGCGGGGCGCCGCCCTCTGCCAGTTACAGTTGGCTGGGAGTGAATTTCCCTCTCGAGGCGGGGTTTGGCGCGGCCGAACACGTCCTCCGGGGTTGGAGCCCAGAGTACACACTGAGGAAGGGGCGGCCCCTGGAGCGTCCAGGAAAGAGCTCTCCGAGAGGCCGAGCGCTCCTAAACACCCGGCACGGCCGCGCGCCATCGCAGAGATGCAGGGCCGGGGCCAAAGGTGGTCCCGCGGGGTCCTCTGGGAAGCGTCCTCCGGTGACGCGCCGCCGCGCGCTGCGGAGGATTCTGGGAGTTGTAGTTCATTAGCGAGTTCGGGCTGGCGCGACTCGGCCCGGCCGGTTCCTAGATACCTTTGTCGCGAGCCGGGCCTCCACAGCGTTGTTCGCGAGGTCGAGCTTGGGCTCCAAGAGGGCTGAGCGCGTGTCCTTCGGAGTCTGAGTGGCCGGAAGGAGGGCGGTGGAGGGCCTCCGGGTGGAGGACACCGGGCTGCCCAGCTGTAGGGTCGCGCGCGTGTTCCCGGGCCTCGGGGTGGACTAGAGCTGTGGACCCCCGGCCCCTAGTGCGTTCGTCGCGCCATTTTCCCACGGTCGTCACTTGCGCCGGCGGGGAGGAAGTCGCCATGGAGCCTAAGGACAGAGGTGAGAATTTCAGAAGGATGCCGCCTGCTGGAGAGAAAAAAGGAGAAAGGCTGCCCTCTGGCTGGGGCAAGCTCTGGAAGGACAAGCATCACATCTTCTCTGGGAGAGAGCCCATTCCTACCAGCTGGTCTCATGTTGGGGTTTAAGGGGAGCCCGCTACCTACATTGTCCTGCTGGTCTTTAGGATGATGTATACCTCCTTTGCCACCCCCCCCACCAAATCATCATATCTGACAATTTGGCTTTTGATAATGACTTTCTTTTGTTCTCACAGGAACCTCGTAAGGCGGTTATGGAGGAAGGAGACTATCAAATAGACCCATTTGGCAGATGGGGAAAGTGAGGATTCGAGAAGTCACAAGATTTATTTAGAGTACTTGGATTTTTTTCCCCACAGGCCCATTGCTCTTCTGAGAAAGCCAGTTTTGTATATGAAAAGCCAATGTTCAAAAAGAATTTAACTAGTCTTTCATCCTGTGAGCCTGGAATAGAGCAGGAGTGACTCATTGAGGCACGGATTGACACACCGAGACTTTGAGATTATTTTGACGATACTCAGCAGATGAGAAATGGAAATATGTATTTAAGTGTCCAGGATCTCGTAGCAGAGTTCTACTGGAGTTTAAGGGTAGAGGAGCATAGGAGGAACCTGAGGCAGCCATGGTCATGGCTGTCTTGTATAAGAGATGTTGTGGGATTGTCCCTTGGTTCCCTGTGTTGACTCTTCTCAGGTGACAAGTAGTTGTGTGTGGCAGTTTCTGTGAGTGTACTGCAAGCAAGAGTAATCACTGGGGCTCCCATTTCCACTTCTAGGGTCACTTTCTGAGAATTCAGACCTTCCCCATGCTGGAAACCCAAAAGAAAATGGCCTGACCTCTGTGCTGCTGACCCCTGCATACCAGGTGGGTTTAAATTTCTTCTTTTTTTTCTGTTCTCAGAACATGAATATGGTTTCTAGCATTGTTATGGACTTGCTCAGCCGTGGTCCCTAGACCGCTGGCTTCATCCTAATAAAATAATGAGCAGTGAACCTGATAGTAAATGCTCCTCACATGGACAGAACTTTCCCTCCTGGCATCACTTCTCTATCCACTTAGTGCTAGATGCACACTTACAAGCTCTTCAGTGCTGTAATTGGCCTCCTGGCGAGATGCAAAGGAATAAAAGCCAGTTGCCTCTGCCTTGTGAAGTTTACTGAGGAAATAAGATACAGATAAATAAAATAGTTAAACAGCAAGAAGAAATATATATTTTTTTTTAATAGAGAAAGTACTAGTACAGACAAGTCATAAAAGGCCTTAGAAGAGGTTTTCCATCCCCTAGAGTATTTGGGGGTAAAATGCTGGGATGAAAGCTGCATTTTGGAAGACAAGAGAGAGTAGGTAGTTGGAAAATAGAATATAGGAATATTCCAAGAGAGAGAACAGCTTTGAGAAAAGTCTCCAAGTGATGAGAGAGTCAGAGGTCTTCAGGGAGAATGTGTGGACTGAGCTGGAGTGTGATGAGGGAAGTGGAGGCGTGTTGTAGCCAGACCACAGGAAAAATCCACACAGGATCTTATTCCAAAGGCAGAGGAGGCCCCATGAAAGTTTTTAGAGGCCCAGCAAGATGAAACATGCCGTGAATGATTGGAGAGAGAAGATTAGTCAAGATACTTCTGTAGGATCTGGTCTAGGATACTGGGAGAATGGCAGACCCCGTGGTAAAGGCATCGGGACTGCCTGTCAAGCTCAGACCTGCCTCACAGCATCCAGGTGCTAACAGTGCATGCAAAACGCTAGGAAGAAACACCAGTACTGATTCTGATCTGAATTGGTAGATCTCTTTCAGAGGGAAGAGGAGAGAGAGTCAGTAGCATCTGCTGGACAGTAGATGTGGTCTACCTGTGCCCTCAAGCACAGTGTGATTGGTCTACCTGTGCCCTCAAGCACAGTGTGATTGGTCTACCTGTGCCCTCAAGCACAGTGTGATTGGTCTACCTGTGCCCTCAAGCCCCCCGCATACTCACGCTGAGCAGCAGCTCCTTAAATGAGTTTGATTGCTGAGGTTTTCTCAGAGCTAAAGTCTGAAAGGAACTGCTAGGTAGTCTGTTACTGCTGCGTTGTTTGTAAAGAAAAGAGACTGTACAAATTACATGGCTTGTGTTGAGCAGTCCTGAGGCATGTGGCCTTAAGGGACCGTAACTTAAATAAGAAGGGAAGTTATTTCATAGTTCAAGTGTTAGAAGAAGATTTAAATTATTTTGAGCAAGGGATTTTCAAAGTAAGTTCTCTTAACTTTGTGTCATTATGTGAATTATTTTACCAGTTGGTTTTGGAGGATATGTACACATATATACGTGTGTGTGTATACATATAACATGTATATATGTATATACATATATATTCAGGGGCTATGGCAAAAGCGGTGTTTCAAAGAAAGCCATGACTCGTTCATTTGCTAGCATCCCAGGGACTGGTCTGTTTCAATGTGACTCCATTACATTGAAGTTGTATAGAAAAAATTTTTAATAGAGTTAGAAAAATTATTAGACATTTGTTTTATCAGCAGTAAACAGATTCAGCTCTAGATTCAAAGGAGCATTACCCACCCTGCGCACTCTCCCTACATTTTAGTAGACGGTCTAAACTTTGTGCCTGTCATCTAGGTCAAGGTAAGGTAAAGTAAACACTCCTGTAATGTTTTCAATGTTTGAAACACTTCTGTTCCCGTCCCACCTCTGTTCCCAGGCACACTTTTATAGAACACCCCATTTAAACTTAATTCTTGTTTCTATTAATTCTTGTTCAAGTGTTTCACCTTCTTTTAATTCTTTGACAAATATTCACCGTGTTCCTGCTCTGTGCCAAAGACTAGGGTTGCTTCTCTGGGAAAAATTAAACCTGGCCTCTGCTCTCTTCGAGGTTAGCTTCTAATGGGACAGACAGACGTTAATCACAAAGTCCCCTTGCTGTGTGCATAATCCAAGAGGAGGGAAGGAACATGGTGCTACCACCCAGAGAATCAGGGAAGGCTTCCCTGAGGAGGTAACCCCTGAGCTGAGATCCGAAGTGTGAGTAGGATTTAAATAGCTGAAAGGATGGGGAAAGGGGGGAACATTCAGGGACAGAAAGCAGTATGTGTAAAGGGGCAGAAGGGAGGGAGTATGACGTACATTTCAGGCAGCCAAAGGGCAGCCGGCAGCTGGAGCACAGAGAATGCAGGAGAAGCAGTGTATGATGGGGTAGAGAGGAGATGGTGGAGGTGGGGGGAGAGTGGTCAGACTGACTGGGGAGAAATGGCAAGAACACTTTCGGAACTCTGATAATTTGGGCTTGAAATCTGGTTTGTTTGTTTGTTTTTGCGGTACACGGGCCTCTCACTGCTGTGGCCTCTCCCGCTGAGGAGCACAGGCTCTGGACGCGCAGGTTCAGCGGCCATGGCTCACGGGCCCAGCCGCTCCGCGGCATGTGGGATCTTCCCGGACCGGGCCACGAACCCGTGTCCCCTGCATTGGCAGGCAGACGCTCAACCACTGCGCCACCAGGGAAGCCCTTGAAATACTGTTTTACAAATCTATATACTGTGGCATGTGTAGCAAACACCTTAATTTTTAGAAAATATATTGGACTGATTTTATTCTCAAAGGAACACAAGAGAGAAAAATAATTCATATTTCTTGAATCTCTTGTATTTTAAAAACATACCATAAAGAAAATACTTAATTCATAATTATATTTTCTCCACTTTCCCATATCTAAATAGTAAGGATTTCTGTAGTTCTATAATTTAACTTTTCACCACGTAAACTAGTAACTTGGTACTTTCAGATTTTACCCTGCAGGTGTTCTTTCCCACTTGCAGGTTACATGCGATTCTGATGCGTGGAGGTAAGGAGCGAGTCTGTGACTCCAGATACACCAGAGAATCTTAGTATTGGAAGGGATGGTAGAGGTCGTTTTGTCTAACCTTCATGTCCTTCCTGTCTTTCTCCTCTTATGCCGTCTATTTGAGTCCTTCCCAGAGGCTTCTGGAAGGATGTCCCTTGGTGAGCACTTGATGTGTTCGGTTTTTCAGGAGTCGATGATCAGGGATATGGCTGAGGCTCTCACCCAGTGGGGGCAGCTGAACACTCCTCAAGGAGATGTGCCTGAGAAGCATAGGAATCTGGTCTTGCTGGGTAAGCATCACCCCGGCCCCCACCCAGTGTGGGAATTTACCCAGTGTGGTACCTTTGCTTCCTCAGTTCCTAGGAGCTCTGACGTTCTTAGATTCAAAGATTCTTAATCCCTTTGTAAAGTCTGATGCAGGCAATTTCTTCTTTTTGTTTCTGGATATAAGTTTAAACCTTCTGGAGTCAGAAGTGGACACCTTTATATTGTAATTGCCTAGGCGGTAGCGTCCTTCTTCCCTACTCCCTGACCAAGGATGTTGAGACAAAGTTCTAATAAAAATACCTCTTAAGAGAAGGGTGCTTATTCTTTTAATAGGGAGAGGTAAAAACAAGTGATTCAATTATTCTGAACTCAAATAGACCCCATGTCAATCTTCCTACCTTCTTCTGAGCACTGTTGAGGGAGAAATCCAGAACCGACCTTTCTCTCTCTTATACTGACTGTCTTTTCTAACGACCAAGGAGCTAACACTGAGCTCTTTACCAGACTCCTTTTTCTTTCCCCACAAACAGGGCTTCCAATTTCCAAGCCTGATGTAATCTCTCAGTTAGAGTGTGGGGAGGAGCTGGAGAGAGAAGTCTCAAAAGCAACTAGTCCAGGTGAGTGATTTTTGGAAACAGTGAACGTAAAACCCAGATGGTCAGTGGGAAAAGCATCTTTGCAATGCTTGTGGAGGAGCCTTTCCAGATTTCACTAGACCCATGGAAAGCTTGAAGTGAAGTGCCTTTCTCCTGGGCCATACTCCAGCTCTGTGTATGCTGACCTGTTATAGAGCCATAATTTTATTTTTTAGAAAGTCAGTACTTTCCACCCTTTCAAACCAATTCTTTTTCCCAAATAAGGTGAAATGAAGTCAACATTTTAATGTTTGTTAATAATTTGTTTGGGTGCAAGACTCTAAACCAGGTTTTTTATTTTATTTATTTATTTATATTTATTTTTTTTGCGTTACGTGGGCCTCTCACTGTTGTAGCCTCTCCCGTTGTGGAGCACAGGCTCCGGACGTGCAGGCTCAGTGGCCATGGCTCACGGGCCCAGCCGCTCTGCGACATGTGGGATCCTCCCGGACCGGGGCACGAACCCGTGTACCCTGCATCAGCAGGCGGACTCCCAACCACTGCGCCACCAGGGAAGCCCCAGGTTTTTTCATATATGTTATTTTATCTCTGCAGGATAACATGACTTTTTGTCTCAGAACAATGACTATAAATTGATCTCTGAGTCGTCCCTTGCCTTCTTCTCTAAGTGGAGGTAGCATAGCATAGTGGTTAAGAGTGCAGACTTTGGAACCACTCTTCCTGGGTTCAAAGCCAATCTGAACTACTTACTAGCTCTGTGAGCTTTAACAGATTGATTATTCTTTCTGTGACTCAAATTCCCCAACTGTAAAATGTGGGTAATGATAGCACTTAACTCATAGGGTTGTTGTGAGGATCAAATGAAATAATCCAAGGGAATGCTTAGAACAGTACATGGCTATGTGCTGAGCAAATGATAGCTAATGATTAAGTCCTGCTAACTTTTCTTTTGAAAGATGTCATGGATTTGAGCCTATCACTTTTATCAAACTGGATACTGCAACAGACTACCAGCTAATTATACTTTCTTTAGCTTTTAATTATAATTTCTTATCCTTGTCTAATTAGGCAGCATAATACTGCCAGATTTCCCACAGTGAGTTGTTTACTCTGCCAGTTCTCTATTCCTCTACCTGCCTTCAAGACCTACCTGCCTAGTCATTTTATCTTCTCTGTTCAACTTGAACCCTTAACACGAGACAGGCAAGTCTCTGACTATCCTCCGCTAACCATGTGTTTTCTGCAAATGTTTGGGGCTTCAGTTCTTCCACTCCCTTAGCTAAAAGTCCACTTGCCTTTAAGCTGTTTCTACCTATTTATCCTTACAATCCTAGCCACTTCCTTGATTATGATACGTCATTGAGAAAGTTATATCGTATTGATTTATTTCATGTAGAGTCATGGTTGGAATGGATAGTAATGACCATTTAAGCCTAGAATATTTAAAAATTTCTAACAGTGCAGGTTTTTCCCCCAAACTCTTCCTAAGAAGCCTGGAATTTGGGGACAGGTGTCCTGACAGGTTGGGGACCAATCTGAGCATGTGGGGATTTGACCTTCCCCGCCCCACACACTACTTATTTTTTTGTAAAGGTTGGTTCTGTTTTGCTGTTTCCAATTTGTTCGGTGTGGCGCGATCAGAGATGATCATTTGCTTTTTAATTACTAATTGAATTTGTAGATCTGAACTACCTTGAATGCTAGCTGCTAGGATTTGTGTCTCACCTTGAGACAGTGGAACCAACAGAGATTTTTGTGTAAGAGGTATGCTTTTAAAAGGTTAGTCTGCCAGCAGTGATTGGGACATATTGGAACAAGAAAAGATTGGTGGTAAGATCAGCTATTGATGGACATTCTCAGGGCATGATGCTCTGGTGAGGTGGTGACAGTGGGCAATCCATGGGAGACCATCATTTTCTGATCCCAGTCCAGTCTCCACCAGACCCTGTTTCTTATCTGCTATTTCCCCCATCACCTCTGTTTAGTCTTGTTCTGTTATTCTTTCTCATTTCCTCCCCTGCTGGATACAGGAATGTTGAGCACTGCTTTGCCCTGTCATCTTTCTTTTCTCATGCTCTCTCAAGGTTGCAGGGCTATTTTTGAGAACTTACAAGTTCCTCTGTCCCCTGTAAGCATTTTTTATTTGTTTCATTATTTTCCTACCACAGCAATTATTTTTCTCTCAGTGTAGGAAATGATACATTGTATTTTTGTTTCTTTCACACTGGGATACAGGACTGGAATGCAAGGAGCTAACTCCAGAGCAGGACATTTCTGAAGAAGAATTAGCCCCTGTTAACACTGGGGTGTTAATAGAGAGATTTCCAAAGGAAAGTTCCAGTGAATGTGAGGATTCTTTAGAGAGTCAGCAGGAAAACCATGAGAAACATTTAATACAAGAGGTTGTCCCTCAGAAGAAACCTTCTGGGGAGAGAAGTTACCAGTGTGATGGATTTGGAAGAAATTTTAGTCGGAGGACATTCCTTGTTCAGCAGCAAGGAGAGCGACGACACAATTGTGATTCATTTAAAAAGAACTTGAAACAAAATTCAGATCTAATGAAACATGAGAAAATTTGTGCAGAAAAGAAGCCTTGGAAGTGTAATGAGTGTGAAAAGGCCTTTAGTTACTACTCAGCTTTTGTCTTACATCAGAGAATTCACACAGGAGAAAAACCCTACGAATGTAATGAATGTGGTAAAGCCTTTAGTCAGAGCATACACCTTACTCTACACCAGAGAATTCATACGGGAGAGAAACCTTACAAATGTCACGAATGTGGGAAAGCCTTCAGTCACCGCTCAGCCCTTATTCGGCATCATATAATCCATACTGGGGAGAAACCCTATGAATGCAATGCGTGTGGGAAGGCCTTTAATCAGAGTTCATACCTCACTCAACATCAGCGAATTCATACTGGAGAGAAACCTTATGAGTGTAATGAATGTGGAAAGGCCTTCAGCCAGAGCACATTCCTTACCCAGCATCAGGTCATTCACACTGGAGAAAAACCCTATAAGTGTAATGAATGTAGGAAAGCTTTTAGTGATCGTTCAGGCCTTATTCAGCACCAGAGAACTCATACTGGGGAGAGGCCTTATGAGTGTAATGAATGTGGGAAAGCCTTTGGCTACTGTTCAGCCCTGACTCAACACCAGAGAACTCACACTGGGGAGAAACCCTACAAATGCAATGATTGTGCCAAAGCCTTCAGTGACCGCTCAGCCCTTATTCGTCATCAGAGAACACACACTGGAGAGAAACCTTACAAGTGTAAGGATTGTGGAAAAGCTTTCAGCCAGAGCTCATCTCTTACAAAGCATCAGAAAACTCACACTGGAGAAAAACCTTATAAGTGTAAGGAATGTGGAAAAGCTTTCAGCCAGAGTTCATCCCTTTCTCAACATCAGAAAACTCATTCTGGAGGGAAAACCAAGGAATATGGAAAAGCCTTTAGTGAGCATTCAGCCTTTGGCCAGCAAAAGAGAATTCATACTGGTTAAAGGTCCTGTACATGTAGTATGTTCAGAACATATTTATTGAACAATTACTATACATGCTGTGAGGGCTACAAAGGAATTTAAGACTGTGTTACAAAAAAAAGATCTAATTGAGAAGTCATTGTTGATATGGGACATAGCTTATTTAGAGTGTGAAAGAAGGGTTTTACATTTTTTTAAGTAACAGAGGAAGTTGTGTATTTCCCTGGGGAGAGAGGGAAATTATTTCCAACACCCTAATGTGTATGTAAGCTACCAAATCCTTGCGAGAGAAATAGGGTGTGCCATGATGGAAAGAAGCCATCTTGGCTGGGGTAGGTGGTCTCATAATGCTAAGGAGATGAAGTTTTGAAGGGATAAATGGTCCTTTTAGGCAAATTGCAAGGGTGGAAATAAGAGGTTGGCAATTCACAATGAACCTGTACGGGGTTGAGAGTGGTGGTGGAAGGGACGTTGTCCTTGGTCTTAAATACCAGAGCACTTAGGAGGTGGATAGAAAGTATAGACAAAAAGAGCTGGGGGATGAACTCAAATGTTGATTGAGATAACTACTCAAATGAGTACCAAGAACCAGGAAAAATATCAGTCAGGCTTGTTAGTTAGTCACAAAATTTCCATCTTGAAGCCAAGGAATATTGGCCTGGCAAGTCCACTTCTGCACTTTTGGTCTTTTAGACAATGTTCATTGAGAAGTTACCTACTAAGAATCACAACTCCAAGGGTCAAGGCTGACAGCCTAGAAAGGGAGATTACAGAAGGGACCTCTGATGCTTTCAGTCTGTTTTAAGGTGAGTTACCTGAGAATGTGCATATTTATAAAAATTTGCCTCAGTTGTATGTAGTTTGTACCCTAGGCTTTTTCATACCATCGTTTAATTGACCTGTAGACCTGAACTGACACAGCATATTAGGTGGTAAACAACTTGAAAACACTAGAAACACCTTTCATCATTTTACTCTTAAATAGAGGCAGGTGATATCTTTATATTTGTTTTTTTTTCACTGAAACTTTGAAGATTATTTTTGCAAACATTTTGAGTACTGTGTTTTTAGTGGTTACAAGTTCGACTGTGATGTCTTAGTGTGCATTTCTTTCAGTTTATCCTGCTTTCTGTGCTTCTTGAGGCTGTAGGTGTGTGTCTTTTGCCAGATTTGGGGGATTCTCAGCCACCATTTCTTTGAATACATCTTCAGCCTCCACCCCCACCCCTTCTAACAAATGTTAGATCTGTAGTCTCACAGGTTCCTGAGACTCTGTTTACTTACTTTTTGGTACGTTTTTATCTTAGTCTGCATGGGTTGCCATAGCAAAGTGCCATAGCTTGGGTGACTCAAACAACAGAAATTAATTTCTCACAGTTTTGGAGGCTGGAAGTCCAAGATCAAGGTGTTGGCCTTGGTCTCTGATGAGGGCTCTCTTCCTGGCTTGCAGATGGCTGCCTTCTTACTGTGTCCTCATATGGCCTTTTCTTGGTGCCTGAGCATGGAAGGAGAGAAAAAAAAATGCTTGCTCTCTTCCTTTTGTAAAACCACCAGTCCTGTCCGATTAGGAATCCAGCCTTATGACCTCATGTAGCCTTAATTTACTCTGAAAAACCCTATCTCCAAATACAGTCTCATTGGAAGTTAGCACTTCAACATATGAATTTTGGTGGGATACAATTCAGTCCATAGCATTTCAGTCCCTGGCCCCCCAAATTCATGTTTTCACATGCAAAAATATATCCACTCCCTCCCAACAACCCCCAAAGTCTTAACTTATTGCAGCATCAACTCTAAAGTCAAGTTCAAAGTCTCACCTAAATATCACATAAATGAGATATGGGTGAGACTTGAAGTATCATTCATCCTGAGGCAAAATTCATGTCCAGCTGTGAACCTGTGACACCAGATAGGTGATGTGCTTCCAAAATTCGATTGTGGGGCAGCATAAGATAGACATTCTCACTCCAAAAAGGAGAAATAGGAAAGAAGGAAGGGGTGATGGATCCCAAGCAATCCCAAAACCTAGCAAAGCAAGCTCCATGAGATCTTCAGGTGAGGATAAACCTCTCTGGCTTTGTGTCCCACCTTCCAGACCTGCTCGTGCAGCCATCCTGCTGCCAAGCTCTGCTGGGCAACTCTGCCTCCAAGCTGTGGCTGGAGGCTGTCTGGCCTGTTGAAACCAAGGTGATGTCCCCACCCTTTGAAACTGAGGAGGCAGCCTCAAGATCTCTGAGTCGACTTCAGAGTCATTCTTCCCTTTCTTGAAGCACGGCACATAAGCTCTATTGTCTGGCCCTATAGGATCTAAGAAGTCCAACAGCCTTCCTTCATTTGTCTGGTTTTTCTATCCCCTTTAGTCCCAGCTGGCTGTGTTTCTGCTGGTATAGTCCCATTTCTATCCCTGGCTTCTGCTGAGATGGCTGATTAAATCTACAAGTCACACCCATGATCTCTTTATCAAATGGTTGCTCAGCCTCACCCTTAGTGTTCTCTTCAGAACAAGTTTTCTCGTGTTTTGCAACATGGATAGAATTTACCAAACCTCCAAGTTCTAGTTCCTTTTGGGTTAACAATTCCTTTTTCATTCATCTCTCTCCTCTCGAATATTTTTTTACTTGGCTGGGTTGGGTCTTCGTTGTTGCACACAGGCTTTCTCTAGTTGTGGCGAGTGGGGGCTATTCTTCATTGCGGTGCGTGGGCTACTCATTGTGGTGGCTTCTCTTGTTGCTGAGCGTGGGCTCTAGATGCGTGGGCTTCAGTAGTTGTGGCGCATGGGCTCAGGAGTTGTGGCACACGGGCTTAGTTGTTCTGCGGCATGTGGGATCTTCCTGGACCAGGGCTCAAACCAGTGTCCCCTGCACTGGCAGGCGGATTCTTAACCACTGCGCCACCAGGGAAGTCCCTCTCCTCTCGAATTTTGCTCTGATCAGTAAGGAGGACCCAAGCCGTGCCTTCAATACTTTGCTTGGAAATCTCCTATGTTGAACATCCAGTTTCATTGCTCACACGTTCTACATTCCACAGAACACTGGAACACAGTGCAGTGAAGTTCTTTGCCACTTTACAACAAGAATTGCCTTTCTTCCCGTTTCCAATGATGTGTTCCTCATTTCTGATGTCTGAGACCTCACCAGAATGGTCTTTAATACCCATATTTCTAGGAGACACCTCAAAACTCTTCCAGCCTCTTTCCGTAACCCAGTTCCAAAGCTACTTACACATTCTTAGGTATTTGTTAGAGCAGCATCCCTCTTCTAGGTACCAAAACCTGTCTTAATCTGTTTGGGTTCCAAACCAAAATACAGGCAGACCTTGTTTTATTGTGTTTCATTTTATTTGCGCTTTGCAGGTATTGTGGGATTTTTTTTTGTTTTTTGTTTTCCAAATGTAAGGTTTGTGGCAACCTGGTGTTGAGCAACTCTATTGGAGCCATTTTTCCAACAGCATTTTCTCAGTTCGTGTCTCTGTCATATTTTGGTAATTCTCTCAATATTTCAAGCTTTTTCATTATTATTATATGTGTTACGGTGATCTGTGAACAGTGGTCTTTGATGTTACTAGTATGATTCGCTGATAGCATCTTTTAGCAATAAAGTTTTTTTTTTTTTTTTTTTTGCGGTACGCGGGCCTCTCACTGTTGTGGCCGCTCCCATTGCGGAGCACAGGCTCCAGACACGCAGGCTCAGCGGCCATGGCTCACGGACCCAGCCGCTCCGCGGCATGTGGGATCTTCCCAGACCGGGGCACAAACCCATGTCCCCTGCATCGGCAGGCGGACTCTCAACCACTGCGCCACCAGGGAAGCCTGCAATAAAGTATTTTAAAATCGAGGTACGTACTTGTTTTTTAGACATAATACCACTGCATGCTCGATAGACTACAGTATAAAGATAACTTTTATATGCACTGGGAAACCAAAAAACAGTATGTGACCCACTGTTGCGATATTCACTTTATTGTGGCTTTCTGGAACTGAACGCACAATATCTCTGAGGTGTGCCTGTACCATAGGCTGGGTGGCTCAAACAGAGATTTAATTCTCACAGCTCTGGAGCTGGGAAGGCTAAGATGATTTGGTTTCAAGGGGCCAGCAGATTTGGTTTCTGGTAGGAGGTCTCTTCCTGGCTTGCAGGTGGCCACCTTCTTGCTGTGTTTTCACGGCCTTCCCTCAGTGCATGGGTGTGGAGAGAGAGAATTCTTTCCCCCTCTTCTTAGAAGTCTACCAGTCTTATCACATTAAGACCCCATACTTATAACCTCATTTAACCTAATTACCTTCTAAAAGCCCCATCTCTAAATACAGTCATATTGGGGGTTAGGGCTTCAACATATAAATTCACGGGACACAGTTCAGTCCATAGCAATTTTCTCTTTGTTGTTCAGATTGGGCATTTTCTATTGTTCTGTCTTCAAGTTCACTGTTTCCTCTGTCCCTTCCATTCTACTATTTGAGCCCATTATTGGGTTTTATATCAGTTATTGTGTTTTTCACTTGCATTTGATTCTCTATTCTGTTTCTCTGCTGAGACTTCTATTTTTTAAATTTGTGTCAGGTGTGTTTGTAATTGCTCACCGAGGCATTGTTATAATGACTGTTTTAAAATCCTTGTCAGGTAATTCTCACATCTGTGCCATGTCAGTGTTGGCATCTGTGGATCATCTCACTCAGGTTGAGATTTTCCTGGTTCTTTGTGTGATGAGTGATTTTCCGTTGAAATCTGGACATTTTGAGTATTATGAGGCCCTGACTCTCTTTGGAGCTTCCGTCTGGGCAGCCTTCCTCTGACACTGCTCTGGTGGAAAGGGTTGGGGGGACACTGCCTTATGACTATAAGTTGGTGTTGGAAGTCCTGGTCCATCATTGGCCTCTGTTGATAAGTGGGACAGGGATCCTCAGTACTGCTGGGCTGGGGGTGCGGAGGAGTTCCAGCTCCCCACGTGGCCTCCACTGATACCACACCAATAAGGAAGGGGAGAGACGTCTTGTCTCTGGGTAGGGTTGGAAGCCTAGTCTCCCCAGAGGGTCCCCGATGACACTGCTGAGGTGGGATGGGGGAGGGGTTGGCTTTGACAATCCTGTCCCCCACTTGACCTTCTCTGACACCACTCAGGGTGCAGCGGATGGGGCATTGAGGAGCCTCATTACAGCCTGTGAGGGTGGATATGTAGGCTCCCCACTTGGCCTTTGTTGGTTGTGGATAAGAGCACAGTGTTTTTCCATGGTCTCTGGCCGGAGTAGGGTGGTTCTTGTCTAAAAGTTTTCTGTCTTGCTAAGCTGCTCTTTTTTCCTAGTCCTTTGGCTAGAAAGAGCAGACTTTTCTTGGGCTTTTTTTTTTTGGTCTGTGCTTGTTGTTGTTTCTGGATTTCCTGCTTCTTCAGAACCCAGTCTGGGACAAATGAAGCAAAAAGAAAACCCAAGGAGCCCTGCGTTGTTCTTCAGGTCCAGAGGTCCCCAGCCTGTCTGTATTCTCTCCACCTTCCAGAATCTTATGTTGTTTTCTATAGAACGTGCAGGGGTTTTAGCTATACTTAGAGAAATAGGGGAAATCACCACTCCATCTTTCCCATGACATCCTCCATCTGACACTGAAATGGCAGGTCAAGTTGCATCAAAGGTTTGTAGCTTACACCGGGCATTTGTAACCAAGTAAGGACCAAGAGGAATGCTCACTTGTTCCCCAGAGATACATTCCCTAGTTGGAAGGTAGAAACTATCAGGCTGCAAGCGTCATCTAGCTTTGAGGGAACTATAGTTTTTAAGTTGAGGAAATACCAGCATTTAATTGTAGTTTACAAATTCAAGAAGGAAGAATAGATATGACTAAGAATATAAACTATGAGGTTAAGCATTTTTATTTGTATCTTTGCTCCAAGAACATGTGAGGACCACTGGAGAATTAGATTCAGAATTGTGTGTTTTTTTCCTATTATGTATTATCTATGTGTGGATATCACAGAGAACCAACAAAATAAAGAAGGAAAATAATTGGGATTTGGGACAAATCACGTCATCCTTTTAAATCTGTTTCCTCGTTTATATATATTTTAAAATGTCATACCTCCTTGAGAGTGGCTAGATTAGGTAGATAATGGGTGCAGAGTGATTTGTAAGCTATCAAGTGCTGTATGACTATTAGGTATTGGTATAGCTGTTTATATGACCTGCCATCATGTAAGCTTTATGATGGTGTAGCCCAATAAAATGATGATGAATATAACATGTGTCTTTTAATCTTTTATTTTAAAAAGTTTTTTTTAATGAACAGTAGTAAAATCTGCATCTTTTGAGATGATTGTATGGTTTTCTGTAATCTGTTAATGTGGTAAATTACATTGATAAATTTTCTAATGTTAAGGAACACTTACATTCCTGGGATTTACACAACTTAATGATTTTCCCTACCCTTGGAAGAGTTTGTGCTCCTTGAATGTTTAGTTACATTCACCTGTTAAACTGGGATTATTGTTGTATAGTGTGTGTTTTGACTGGTTTTAGGGGATATTCAGATTTTCTATCTCTTCTTGAATTTTTTTAAGTTAGGCTTTTCTAAAAGTTTTCTTTTTTGCCATTAAGTTGTTCAAATATTTTTATTTTATTTAAAATCCCTGTTTTATCTGTAGTTATGTTCTCTTTTTCATTCCTGGAATTGCTTATTTGTATCCTCTTCTTTTCTCTTGATTGTGTTTCCAGAGGTTTGTCAGTTTTACTACTCCAAAAAAAATCCTGGCTTTTGGGCATTTTATAAAATCAACTTTATTAAAGTATACTTTTAGATAAATAAATTCACCCATTTAAAGTGTCCAATGAGTTTGATAAATATAATACCTGTTTACCCACCAAACTTGTGTGTGTGTGTTTATAGTATGGTTTTTCCCTTCTCTCTTTCCTCCTTTAATCTCATTGACCCAACTAAAATAACCCAACTATTAGTTTCATTGATTTTTTTCTATTGTTTATTCTCTATTTTATTTATTTCTGCTCTAATCTTTATTAGTTTCTTCCTTCTGCTAACTTTAGTCTTCTTTCTTTCTTTTTTTTTTTTTTTTGTGGTACGTGGGCCTCTCACTGTTGTGGCCTCTCCCGTTGTGGAGCACAGGCTCCGGACGCACAGACTCAGCGGCCATGGCTCACGGGCCTAGCCGCTCCGCAGCATGTGGGATCTTCCCGGACCAGGGCACGAACCCGTGTCCCCTGTATCGGCAGGTGGACTCTCAACCACTGCGCCACCAGGGAAGCCCCAGTTCTTTTTTTTTAAAGATTTTTCTGATGTGGACCATTTTTAAAGTCTTTATTGAATTTGTTACAATATTGCTTCTGTTTTATGTTTTGGTGTTTTTTCTGATTTCGTTTTTGGTTTTTTATTTGGCCGCAAGGCATGTGGGATCTTAGCTCTCCAACCAGGGATTGAACCCACACCCCCTGCATTGGAAGGTGAAGTCTTAACCACTGGACCGCCAGGGAAGTCCCTAGTTTGTTCTTCTTTTACTGCTTCCTTGAGGTATAAAGTTAGGTTGTTGATTTGAGTTCTTTTTTAGTGTAGGTATCTACTACTATAAACTTCCCTTTTGGTACTGCTTTTGCTGCAGACTGTAAGTTTTAGTATGTTGTGTTTTCATTTTCATTTGTCTCAATATTTTTTTTTTTTTTTTTTTTTTTTTTTGCCGTACGCGGGCCTCTCACTGTTGTGGCCTCTCCTGTTGCGGAGCACAGGCTCCGGACGCACAGGTTCAGCGGCCGTGGCTCACGGGCCCAGCCGCTCCGTGGCATGTGGGATCCTCCCGGCCCGGGGCACGAACCCGTGTTCCCTGCATCGGCAGGTGGGCTCTCAACCACTGCGCCACCAGGGAAGCCCCAAGATTTTTTTTTTTTTATCAAGATATTTTTTAAGTTCCTTGTGATTTCTTCTTTGACCCATTTGTCATTCAAGAGTGTGTTGTTTAATTTCCACATATGTGTGAATTTTCCAGTTTTCCTTTTGCTATTCATTTCTAGTTTCATTCCACTGTGGTCAAAAAAGACACTTAATGTGATTTCAATCTTCTTAAAAATTTTAAGACTTGTTTCGTGACCTAAAATGTGATTTATTGTGGAGAATGTTCCATATGCACTTGAGAAGGGAATGTAAATCTCTGAGTTTATCCTTTTCTTTTACCACTTTGTCCAACAACATCAGGAGTAACCAGCCAACTTTATTTGTTTGTTTTTGTGTTGTCAGTCTCAGCCTATAATGATGCTATTGGCTAGAAGTGCCTGAGGTACTCACCTAGGCCCATACTACTTGTAGTGAGCCCGGAGCCAGTGTTGTGGCTGGACCAGCCCTTGTGTTTCTTGTTATGACTGCAAGATGCACTTCAGCAACAACCATCAGAGTACTTTGAAAAAAAGATTTATTACTCACAGGTCGTAGAGGGCACCTGGCAGGCCCAAGGGCTATACAGCATGGTCAGGGGTAGAAAGAGAGAGAGTGTGGACCTGGGACTCTGCCTTTATTGGGATCTGAGGGTTTCACAGTTTTATTCTTTATTTGTGAATTTAAAACATAAGAGCATGAATTAGTGCAGGGGAAGAGAAAAGCAGGGTCACTGGAGTAGTCAGTTACCTAGGTTGCCTAGGGCTTTCTAAAAGGGGAACATACATCATGGGTGGGGCAGCCCGGTTTCTTATCTAGTTGCTTTTACTATTAGGTGTGTCATACAACTGGCAATGCATTTATTTGCGATGGATGTCTTGGCAATCAAAAGCTTAATGTTAGGCACACAACAGTTAGTTTTCTAAAAGTGTTCCTCCCAGCTTCTTGCCTTTTTACAAATGGTTGAAATGATTAAGAGTATCCAAGGCAGGGCTTCCCTGGTGGCGCAGTGGTTGAGAATCTGCCTGCCAATGCAGGGGACACGGGTTCGAGCCCTGGTCTGGGAAGATCCCACATGCCACGGAGCGACTGGGCCCGTGAGCCACAACTACTGAGCCTGTGTGTCTGGAGCCTGTGCTCCGCAACAAGAGAGGCCACGACAGTGAGAGGCCCGTGCACGGCGATGAAGAGTGGCCCCCGCTCGCCGCAACTAGAGAAAGCCCTCGCACAGAAACGAAGACCCTACACAGCCAAAAATATAAATAAATAAATGAATTAATTTAAAAAAAAAAAAAGAGTATCCAAGGCAGATATTTTGCATATCTCTGTGGCCAGATCACATCATAGACTGTCGGTGCTCTCTTTACTACTGGAAATAGAGTCATGAGGGTCTTTAAATCTAATCAGATTAGAGAGCCAATTCCAGAACCCCTAGGACCAATTCAGAAAACTCATCCTTAAAGTTTTGATTTTCTAGAACCACTCTTGGTACCAAACTCTGTATTAGTCAGGGTTCTCCAGAGCCACAGAACCAATAGGAGATAGATATAGGTATAGATGATATAGATATCTATCTATATCTCCAATTGGATAAATAATGATATTTATTGTAAGGAATTGGCTCCTGCATTTATGGAGACTGAGAAGTCCCATGACCTGTTGTTTGCAAGCTGGGGACCCAGAAAAGCTGGTATAGAGTTAGAAGGCCTGAGAGCCAGAGAACAATGCTGTCGATTCCATTCCCAGTCTGAAGACCTGAGAGCCAGGAGTGCTGAGGGCAGGAGAAGACCTATGTCCCAGCTCAGCACTCAGGCAGGGAGAGCCAGCTCACCTGTCCTCTGGCTTTTTGTTCTATTCATGCCCTCAGCACGTTGCATGATGCCCACCCACACTGGGGAGGGTACTCTTCTTTACTCAGTCCACCAATTCAAATGCTAATCTCTTCTGGAAACACCATCACAGACACCATGTTTAACCAGCTATCTGGGCATCCCCAGGCCCAGTCAAATTGATCCATAAAATTGGCCATCACACTAATATATTTTTACCATTTAGTCTTGTGCTTTTTTTTTTTTTTTTTGGCCTCCCTCCACTTTTCTGTTTTCTTTTGGATTAATTAATAAATTTTATTAAATTTCTTTTTTTCACTTTATGAGTTTGAAACATATATACCCTGTTTCTATTCTTTTTAGTGGTTATTGTTAATATTTTAACAAGCTGAGTTAGCTTAAAGCATGTTTAACTGAAACTCTAAAGTTAATCAATTTCATTCCTACAAAGAAATTAGGGACCTAAGAATCCTTTAACTTCAATCACTCCTATATCAGCTAGCTATTGTTGCGTAGCAAACCATTCTAAAATTTAGTGGTTTAAAGCAATAACTATGTCTTATTCTCCATGAATCTCTGGGTCAGCTGGATGGTGCTACAGATCTGATCTCAGCTGGGCTCGGTCATGTGTATACAGACAGGCTGGCTGGCCGAGGATGGCCTTGGATGGGATGGCACTGCCCTCCTTCTGCCATTCCAGCAGGCTAGCTCAGGCATGCTCTCCTGGTGACAGGGGTCCAAGAAAGTGGAAGCGTGCAAGGCTAGAAATTAGCACACCATCTCTTTCATCACATTCCTGGGCCAAAGCAAGTCACAAGGCCAGCCTGGATTCAAGAGGTAGGGAAATAGATTCTATCTCTGTATTAAAGTCACCAGGGACTCCCCTGGTGGTCCAGTGGTAAAGAATCCACCTTCCAATGCATGGGACGAAGTTTCGATCCCTGGTCGGAGAAGTAAGATGCCACATGCCGCAGGGCAGCTAAGCCCGCATGCCGCAAGCGCCTCAACGAGAGAGCCCGCGTGCCCCAAACTACAGAGCCCACGCGCCCTGGAGCCCAAGCACGGCAACTGGAGAGAAACCCGAGCAGACCGTTTGCCGTAAGGAAAAAAAAGATCCCGCATGCCTCAACGGAGATCACGTGTGCCGCAACTAAGACCCGACACAGCCAAAAATAAATAAATTTTAAAAAGGAAAATAAATAAATAAATATTTAAAAAAATAAAAAGAAAGTCACATTAGAAAGGCTGTGGACATGGAGGGGTGAAGAATTGGGTCAGTCTTTGCAACTGATATACCACACTCACCCTCCCATCTTAAATATTAGTGTTATAAGTACTGACATTGTCACTGTTTTATAAAGTCAATGTTCATTTAGATTTGCCCACAGATTTATCTCTATTCCTTCTTGCATTCCAAAAGACCTTCCTTCTGGAATCATCTTTCTTCCTGAAGGATATCTTTTAGAGGTTACTCTCGTGAGGATCTGTTGTAAATTGTCAGTTTTTTGTTGATTGATGTCTTTATTTTTGCCCCAGTTCTTGATGTATATTTTCACTGGGTATAGAGTTCAAGGCTGACTGTTATTTTTCTCTCAGCAATTTTTTTTTTATTGGCTTGCGGGACCTTAGTTCCCAGACCAGGGATTGAACCTGGGTCCCATCAGTGAAAGCACTGAATCCTAACCACCGGACCGCCAGGGAATTCCCTCCCTCAGCACTTTAAAGATATTGTTCTACTTTTATTCTGGTTTCGTTTTTCATGGTTTCATAGTCATGAGTTGTGAGCTTAAATCTTCCTGATCTTTTAATTTTTATTTAGTTATTTTTGGTTGTGTATGTTTTTCCTTTGCCAACCTATTTGAAACTAGATTGCTGACATCCAGTTTCAGCCCTGATGTCATATATTTTATAAGAATATGTATCAGCCTGTGAGCAAGTATATCCTCCGACATAACCACAATACCATTATTCAACCCCCAAAATCTAACATTTATGCAATAATATTATCTAACATATAGTCAGTTTTTTTCTTAAAATATTTATTTATTTTGCTGTGCCAGGTCTTAGTTGCGCACATGGGATCTTTAGTTGCAGCATGCAGGATCTGGTTCCCTGACCAGGGATCAAACCCGGGCCCCTGCATTGGGAGTGTGGAGTCTTAACCACTGTTCCACCAGGGAAGTCCTTGGTCAGTTTTACTTTGTCCACGGTTATCCCAAAATGTCATTTACAGCTCCACCGTCTGTTTCCAATCAATGATGACACATTGCATTTTTTTGGTCCTGCCTCTGTAGTCTGCTTCAGTTTAGAATGGTCTTTTAACCTCTTTTTGTCTTTCATGGCATTAACATTTTGAGGAGTCCAGGCCAGTTGTTTTGTGGAATGTCCCACAATCTGTATTTTCTGATTATTTTCTCATGATTAGATCCAGATTAAGCATTTCTGGCAAGAAAGCTATATAGCTGTTGTGTACTCCTCAAATCACATCAAGAAACTCAAGATGCCAATTTGTCTATTGTTCCTAATGCTAAGTTTGATTACTTTGCCTTTGGTTCCTTTTAATGAGAAATGATTTTTTAAAATATTTATTTATTTATTTTGGTTGCACCAGGTCTCAGTTGAGGCTCGCCGGCTCCTTAGTTGCAGCACATGGGCTCCTTAGTGTGGCATGTGGGATCTAGTTCCCTGACCAGGGATTGAACCCAGGCCCCCTGCATTACCTACTACGCCACCAGGGAAGGCCCGAGGGTTTTTTTGTTTTTTGTTTTTTTGTTTTTGACGTCTGAAAGTAGTTCTTACACTTCTATGAGCAGACCTATGATTTTTTTAAAAATACTGTTTTATTTATTTATTTATTTATTTTTGGCTGCTTTGGGTCTTCGTTGCTGTGTGCGGGCTTTCTCTAGTTGCGGAGAGCGGGGGCTACTCTTCATTGCGGTGCGCGGGCTTATTGCAGTGGCTTCTCTTGTTTCGGAGCGTGGGCTCTAGGCGTGTGGACTTCAGTAGCTGTGGTGTATGGGCTTAGTTGCTCCGCGACATGTGGGATCTTCCCAGACCAGGGATCAAACCCGTGACCCCTGAATTGGCAGGCAGATTCTCAATCTCTGCGCCACCAGGGAAGTCCCACTTATGATGTTTTAATCCAGCATTTCCATCTGTGTGTGGAGTTTTAGAAAGAACATCTGCCTCACTGAATGCTGACATAATAGTTTATATGAACGTTTATTCTCCTTGTTTCCCTGCTCATATAGAATTGGACTTCTCCAAACTTTAGAAATAAAAGGAAACTCATACGCTGATGGTGGGAAGGTAAAAATGCTACCACCACTTCGGAAAATGGTTTAGCAGTTTCTTAGAAAGTTAAACATATACCTACCCATTGACCCAGAACTCTGACTCCTCAATATTTACCCAAGAGAAATGAAAACATTTGTTCACAAAAGGACTTACACAAGATTGTTCCTAGTAGTGCTGTTCTTAGTAGCCAAAACTGGAAATAGCCCAAATGTCCACCAGCAGTGTAATAGCAAACTAAAGGACAGCATATTCACACAATGGACTACTGCTCAACAATAAAAAGAATGAGCTACTGATGTATGGACGGATTTAAAAAACATCATGTGAGTGAAAGAAATCAGAACGTACAGTACATGCAATACGATTCCATTTATATGAAAGTCTAGAAAAGACAAAACTGATCTATAGTGACGGAAGGTAGAAGAGTCACTGCTTCCTGCGGGAGCACTGCGTGGGAAGGGGCACAGGGAACTTTCTAGGGTGACGAAAATGTTCCTCCTTATCTTGATTGGGTGTGGATTCTACAAGTGTGTATCTGTTTGTCAAAACTGTACAGTTAAGGTTTATGTATGCACGGTACGCGACATTTTTCTAAAATGCAAATAAATGTATGTGAGTATGTGTGTATGATCCACATCTCCACGTTTAAAAAGAGATAAAAAGGGAAGGAAGGAAAAATGTTTTTAATGTCTTTATTGGAGTAGAATTGCTTTACACTGGTGTGTTAGTTTCTTCTGTATAACAAAGTGAATCGGCTATACATGTACATATATATCCCCATATCCCCTCCCTCTTGCGTCTCCCTCCCACCCTCCCACCCTCCCTCTTGCATCCCTATCCCACCCCTCTAGGTGGACACAAAGCACTGAGCTGATCTCCCTGTGCTATGCGGCTGCTTCCCGCTAGCCACTCTCTCACTTCGTCCCAGCTTACCCTTGAAGGAAGGAAATATTAACTGCCTGGCAAAGACTCAGAATTAACTGAGTAGATCACATTAATTTAAGATTAGGCGAAAGGGGGAACTGAGATCTCTGCAGTGTGCTGGATCCCCTGGCACTGCTGTCCAGGAGCTCAGCTTCGGTTTTGCCCTTTTAAGCGGCTTATTGTCCTTTTAAGAACTGCCCTGTAGTTCCCTTTGGCTTCACCAGGTGGCAGTGTTGTACCAATCAGTCAGGGGCGGGGACCGGTCAGGTCTCTGGAGATGCCTGTGGTGTCCAGAGCCGCTAAGGAGAACTGGTTTCCTTTTTGTCATCATCATCATCATCACTTTTGGGCAGATGACATTACTCATCTCAATTACCTATTTAATTTACCAGCCTCAGCTGAAAATGACTCATCTTTTTCCAGCCTGAGGAGGAGTCTGGAAAATGATTTACCGTCACAGAGCCATGCCCCTGAGATTTTCAATTTATTAATGAGCTCCAGGCTCATTATATTGAAAATTACCAACATTTATTGAGCGTTTGCCAGGCAGCAGGAGCTGTGTAAGTGCTGAATATATATTATATCATTTCTGCTTCCGGAGGGAGGGACTGTTCATAAACCAAACTTTCAGGTGAAGAAACAGATGAAAAGAGTCCTGTGATGTCCCAGTGCAGGGAAGAGGGGAACTGGGCCTGGCCCCAGCAGCGGGCTCCAGGGCCACAGTTAATGCGAGTGGACCTGGGACTCTCCTGGTCTCGTTGCTGAGCAAAACAATAGGAGACAAGTTTTGCTTGACGTTTCCATGACAGGACTTTGTTTTTCATCCCTTCCAAACTCTGGGGTGGCTTCACCACTTCAGTGCATGTCATTCTTAGTACATCCTGTGGACTTGCCAACAGGATTTTCAGCCTGTCTGCTTCAAAGAGGAATGAGGTGATTGGTCTCTTTAGAAGCCTTGTCTATGGAGAAACCACAACAAGAAAATGATTCTCTTTTCTTGTCATTACTGAGCACATCTCTGTGCCCTGATCCCTGCCATGGGTCCTGCTAATTTAGACCGCTCCTTTTATATCTTCAGGAGACAGAGTTGTAGAAATATTCCTCCATCGCCTTGTGCTCCCAGCTCCCAGCACGGTGGTGGATACACAATGGGTACTCAGTGGAGGTTGGTGGACTGAAAGGCCTTTTGAATTCTTGGCAAAACACACCTGAAATTATTTTTAGCTCTCTAATGATAGTTTGCCTCATTATGTGGGATGTCCTGTTCTCTGTTGGACTCACTGTTTTCGAAAGATGCGCTTTCTCTGGGGCTGACTTCAAGTCACGTTTGAGGCTTATGGTTTTAGATTTTAGAAGCACACCTTCACCCAGAGTTCCTTTTTTTTTTTTTTTTTTTGCGGTATGAGGGCCTCTCACTGTTGTGGCTTCTCCCGTTGCGGAGCACAGGCTCCGGACACGCAGGCTCAGCAGCATGTGGGATCTTCCCGGACCGGGGCACGAACCCGTGTCCCCTGCATCGGCAGGCGGACTCTCAACCCCTGCGCCACCAGCGAAGCCCCCAGGGTTTCTTTTAAGGGCTCCAAATTCTAGCTCTTTGTTTTAGCTTTTTACACACACACACACACACACACACACACACACACACACACAGGTTTTTAATAGTTCTCTTCCTTTTCAATACACACGTTTGCTCAGCTGGGGCTGCCGCTTTGTGTTCCTGCCGCCCCACAGAACCAACAGCTGACACATGGTTCATCACCCCGTGTCTCCCACAGAGTCAGGTCTGTAAAGTCGTTGCCATGGAGATGACTGGAGGCCGAAGGATGGGGAAGCAGAACACGACCTGCTGTGGGGAGATACCTCTGACCCCGGCTTCTTGGCCAGGAAGAAGGAGGGCCCCGTGCCTTTGAGTTGGGGTTCCTTCTGACTGTGTGCTGAGGTGAGACCCAAGGCCCCTTGCCTGGAAACGTGCCCTTGGGTGGTTCTGGTCCAAGCGAGGCCTTCACACGGAAACCCAGTCCAGCGTCCTGGTGAGCCTGCTCCGAATTCTTGCAGTGCTGTAGACTCATTTCTCAGAAACTTGAGTCAAGTGGAGACAGGAGCAGAAACAGTTACACTCTCAGAGCAGAGGTGCAAGACAGGTGCTCGGGCCTCAGCCCCACTGGGCGATGCAGTCAGAGGCTTAGCCGCCAGGAACTTCAGGAGGGCACTTGGGTCGGGACACAGCCTGTTCAACAGCAGAGAAATAGAAGCATGAAACACCGGCAGGCTGGGGGCAGAGCAACTTCAGCGTGGCTGTCTGGGGTTGGAGGGCTATGGCAGAAGTCTCTGGAGTTAGTGGTTGATGGAGAGCGCCTGATCCACGGGGTGTGGGTGGAGGGAATGTATTTAGTTAGGATCGTCTAGGTTATGCTTCAGTAACAGATGAACGCCAGACCTCAGTGCCTAATCCAACAAGGATTTATTTTTCACTCTGGTGGCCCAGGGTTGGGGGGCCAGTGTAGTCTGGGGCAGGGGCAGAGGGTGTTGGGTTTGGCAGCTCTGCCAAGGCCCCGGGATCCAGGCTGATGGAGGTGCCACTGTCCTGTAACATCCTCATCTTTATGTGCGGCTGCAGGGGCCCAACACAGAGAGAGAGAGTTGTGGGACCTCACACCTGCCCTGCTGTGCTTTGGCCACAGAATAACTCCCTCTACTTCTGCTCACAGCCCGTTCGCCAGGGTTAACCAATCACATGGCCTCAACCCAACTACAAGGGAGGCTGGGAAACGCGGTCTGCCTCGGCCTCCGGGAGAGGAGGCTGAACCGGGGCTGGGGCTGGTGAAGGCGGACACCGTCCTTGCTGCAGCATCTGACCAGCGCTGGGGACGGAGCATTATTAGGGGCACGAGTAGCCCTGAAGTATTTCACGTAGGGGGGTGTCATGACCAGATGGGGTCCCCTGTGGGCCATTCCCAGGACAGGCAGACGGGAGGTGCAGAGGCTCCACAGGTGCTGCTGAATCGCAAGGATTTTCATCTGCCAGAGAATCAGGGGAAGGGATTCCCGCTGTGCCCACTTCCCCGACCTGAAGCAAAGGCCATTTCTCCCTGAAAGTTTCCAGGTGTTCCTGGGTGCCTTACATCTACCCAAGAGGAGCCATGTTTGGCCCAAGTCTCCTTATGAGAACTTGGGTTTGGAGGGACCTGAGTCCTTGAGCTGACCCTGGAGGGCTCCCAGCAGGCTCCAGAGCTGGGGCCTCCTTCTTCCCACCACCCTGGGCCAGCTTTCCTGCCCTGGCTGTCTGTTGCTCGCTGAGACTTAACGCTCACCTGCTGGTGTCTTGGAATCTGCACTCACCTGGGTCCCACCTGCGTATCTGGTTCCTGCTGTCCTTAGCCTGCTGCTACCTCTTTTTTGTTTGTTTTTGGCCTCGCAGGCTGACTTGCAGGATCTTGGTTCCCTGACCAGATTGAATCCACGCCCTTGGCCGTGAAAGCGCGGAGTCCTAAACACTGGACCACCGAGGAATTCCCGTGCTGCTACCTCTCGATGCCAAACTTCTGTCCACCGAAGGTTTGCCACCTCATTGCCTTACACTGACTCTGATGTGTGTGTCTGGACTCCATACATCCTGCCGGGTCCCCAGTTTAGTCTAGATCCTTGGTCCCAGTGTATTCCCTTAGCTCTTCCTCTCGTTGAGCTATCCTGCTGACACCCACATCCCTGCTTTGTCCCGCCTCCTTTCGAAGGGCCCAGTCTGCTTTGGGGTGCAGTGCCCTCATCACCAAAGTGTGCTCCTGGCCTGGCCATCCTCGAGCAGTCCCCTTCCCAGCTTGCAGTCATTCATCCCACGGGTCACCTCGCGGGGCATCAGCGTTCACCCCAGCTGCCCCTCCATCGACGCCCTGATGTTCTCCGTCTCTTGGGTTTGCACCCTCCCTCCCTCTGGGCCAGAAAGACCCCGGCTCTGTCTCAACCCTGGAAATGGGCACCCTTGCCTCTCGTCCCCGGCCTGCCTCATCTGTGGGAACGATGCTGTCTGGGCCAGAACTCGCCCTGCTGCAATCAGTGGAAGTCAGCCGTCACTGGGTGGGGATGAGGGGCCAACCTCAGCAATCAGGCAAGACCAAACCTCCCTTTTGCATTTGCAGAAGCTGAGGTCCTAAGAGGTTAATGAGTCTGAAGTGAGAGGCCGGAACCCAGAGCCGACCTCCCTGAGTGTGACAGACGTGTCCTTGAAGTGTCACCTGCTGTGTACACGGAGGGCGCTCATATCCCAGCTCGAACAGAATCCCTTGACGACTGTACCCTCAGGTTACAAGTTGGGGTTTTCAATACCAGGACCTGAGACAGGAGGAAGACTTAAGACAGCACAGTGGAGGAAGGGCCTGAGGACAGACAGAGCCCCGGAGAAACTTCCCCTGGTGAGAGCTGAGCGGGTTGCTAGGAACGCGATGACTGACATTTCAGTTTGAGGATTTTTTCCTTCGTCTGCGGCAGTCACCTTCCTTTACCCCCTAGCTCTTAGTCAGAGATCTTTACATAATTGTTTTAGTGGTGAGTCAGGGATGAAGAAAAAAGGCCGGCTCCCCAGATGCCAGGTGGTGACTGCTGCAAGGTGAACAGGGGCCCTGAGATATAGTCCTTCTTTGCTCCAAGGCCTCCAACAGAGAAGTGACCTTGAAAGGGAGTGGGGGCCGATGGTGCAGGGCAGGAGTTGAGCCGTATGACCGGGACAGGAGAGGAGAGGAGGAGCTGGGGACCTCCAGGCAGCAGTCCCTGCTCAGGGGTCCAGTCCCGGGGGTGCAGCTGGCAGGATGGGCCCCAATGCAAGACCTGCAGCTCCCCTGCGCCTTGAAGGCTTTGCTTGGAGCTGTTGTACCCGCCATGCATGCTGTACCACATTTGAGTCCCAGCAGAGTCAAACACGAGTGAAAGGGGAAGGGGAAGACACGAATGATGTGGCTTGGGTTTGGCAAGCACAGGGTCCTGTTCTGATACAATTTAGGGATGAATGTTTACGTTTTCTTCAGTACTGTATAATTCGGTCTTAAAATACTTCCACTGCTTGGGGACTAGGAGAGTAGGACCCAAACGTATTAGGCAGCTAGACGTAACACATTATTCTGCAGGTTAAAGGAAAGCACACTTTCTGAGCTGTGCTCTGAAAACAAAGGCATCTGTAGTCAAATATGCTTGGAGCACCCAGGGTAGCGGTGAAAGCTGGATCTACCCAGTGTCCACACCCCACTTCTTCCTGAGCCACAGAACCCTGGCTTTATTCCAGGCACAGAGTACCCAGCCCAAAGAGCATGTTCCCAGCCTCCCTGTAGCTCCTTGTGGCCTTCTGATCAAGCGCTGGTCAATGAAATGTAAATTCGAGGTCTGGGAGTGACATGGTGGGGGGTGGGTCGTGGTGGGGGTAGAGGCTGCTTTAAAGGAAGTTGCCTTAGCCAGGAGGGATATCAGCCCCTCCCAGCTGTTCCTCAGCCTGGAATGTCAATGTGATGACTGGACCTCCAACCCTCATTTTGTTCCAGGAGGCAATCACGAGGTTGGAAAGTGCCTGAGTAAACAAAAGAGAGGAGGAGCCTGGGTGCTGTTGCTTCGCGGAACTGCCGGGCCAGCCCTGGATGACCAACCTCCAGTCTCACTTTATGTGAGACCACATTCCTGTTTTGGTTTACGCATTGTTATTTTGGATTTTCTGACGTAGTCAGTTGAATCTAATCTTAACAGAAACGGCTGGCATAGAAGACTTCCTTTTGGGAGACTCAGAGATCATATTAGCAAATTAAAGACAAATGAGAAGCTTTGCAATAAAGTAACCTATCATACGCAGAAGTCTAGAGATATCCCCTGAAGATTCCTGTCCCTTGGTTGTTCAACGAACACTAATCTAGGCACTGCTGTGATGGGATTTTGCAGATGTAATTAAGGTTACTAATCTTCTGGCTTTAAGATAGACAGCCAGTTCTGGAGCATCCAGGTGCGAGTCCCTAATCACAGACTGGGAAGAAGAGTTGGCCAGAGAGATGAGCTGGAAGAGGCAAGAGAAATATGATTGATGGGGAAGTCAGTATAGGAAGGATCGGAGGCACCATCGCCGGCTAAGGGATGTAGGGGCCCACGTATGGGAGCTGAGAGCAGCTGCTAGGATCTGCCCGAGGCTGACAGCCAGCCAGGAAGTGGGGACCCCAGCTTGAGGCACTGCTGCCCTCTCCTCTCTGTTTGGAAGCCGATGCTACCCTTCACTGCTCCACTGCCTTTTTTTTTTTTTTTTGCGGTACGCGGGCCTCTCACTGTTGTGGCCTCTCCCGTTGCGGAGCACAGGCTCCGGACGCGCAGGTTCAGCGGCCATGGCTCACGGGCCCAGCCACTCCGCAGCACGTGGGATCTTCCCGGACCGGGGCACGAGCCCGTGTCCCCTGCATCGGCAGGTGGACTCTTAACCACTGCGCCACCAGGGAAGGCCTCCACTGCCTTTTTTTTTTTTTTTTTTTTCCCTTTTTTTTTTTTTTTCCACTGCCTTTTGAAAGGACTGCTCCTTTGCCAACTATTTTGGACGTCATCTGCATCTGGAGGTGGTCCTCCTCTCTCCCCAGCGTGTGGAAGGTGCTGAGCCCGGAAAAGCAACTACCCAGGTCCCTCCTGCAGAGAGCGTCCTGCCTCCTAGAGGGTGGTCACTGCAGACATACTTCTCAGGGGCCTGCTGCAGGGGTGCAGGGGTGCAGGAGTGCCTGGGACCTCTTGGGTATCAGGGGGCTTCCTATGTCCTCATCCACGGTCTAGGGGGACCCTGACACGTTCAGCCCCATCGTCAGCCTGGAGGACACACCAGCAGCACGGAAAAGGGGAAATGCTGCTGGCGTGGAGCCCCAGCAGGGCTGTGTGTGCCCGTCCCTGTCCCCAGTGGCTGTGACCAGGTTCGTGGCCCGGTCTGCAGTGGGGCAGAGGAGGAAGGAGACAGTTCGGGGCGGGGCTGGGGGCACAGGCAGGGCAGGTCTCGTGGCTGCTTCCAGCATGGAAGACGGGAAGCCAACGGGGTCTTTTCCCTGGCTCTCCTGTCCTTCCTCCTGACCTCTGGGGGTGGTCCTCTCCTGGGCACAGGTGGCCGCTCCTGGCTTGGTGCTCTGGCCCTGCCTCACCTACCTAGTCGTGGCTGTCACGAGAGGGAGTTTAAGTTCCAGAGCAGGGCTGAGCCGCACAGGACAATGGCCCTGGCCTCCGCAGGGGGGACCTTTGACCTCTCAGGCTGGCTAGCATTACAAAGGCATCTTAGCTGTCTGACCTCATTATTGAGGTGCTACCTCAATAATGTGCTACCTTGTGGTCAGCTGGCCCATTATGGTCTTTTTGTTTCCACAAACAGTTATGAATCTAGGAATCTGTTTGTGAGTTGCCTGTGAATAGTTCTCCTGGCCGCATTTCATGCTGCGGGTTTGAACCCCCCAGTCCAGTGGATTGAGATTCTTTCGAACCCTCACTCTGTTATCAGGACCACACACCATTCCTTCTGGTTTCGCGTAGTCGATGTTGAACAGGAGACAGGTTCTGATTCAGAGCAGGCAACACGCCACCTGAAACTACACTGTGGACTTTAGATATCACTTTTCAACTCTCCACGATGTAACCCATCTGCTGGTCATGGTTGGGTGGGCTTATCTTTTGGGCTTAACCCCCCTCTTCCAGGTCTCCACTCCCGGGGAGCCTCTGCTTCTATGGCCTGTGTCCTCGCAGAGCTGTCTTAAGGGGACAGAGGGTGGAGCCATTTTTTCCTAGCTACAATATAAGACCTTGCTCTTTAAGACTTTTGGTCTGGACCTCCTGGGCACCTGACTGTGCCCAAGAGGAGACTCAGGGGTCAGACAGAGCTCCTGAGGGTCTGGTCAGTGGTGCTGTCACAAGCACCCAAGGGGAAGCAATGGACGCATGGCACCTCCAAAGAGGGACCATCAACAACCTTCCCTGGCACCTACTGTGGTGATGGGAGGAGGCTGCACTGGAGAATAGGGCCAGCGGCCCTTCTCCAACCTGTGCCTCTTTCCCTTCTAAGTCAGGCTCTAGGGGAGGCGCAGCCGGCTCCTGCGGTGCTCCTGGACAACACGACTCCCAAAATGGCCCCGAGGTTCTGCAAACCAGGCCTCTGTCTGTCTTCTCCCCAAGAGGCCATGGCCGCAAGTGCCACAGGGTGAGGAGGGAGCTGATGTCAGTGTCAGATGAGGCCTGGGCCCTGACCTTGGAGAGAGAGGGCAGCCCAGGAAGTCTGGCTCAGGCCAGAAGATGCTGTCCTCCCAACTGACACAGAGATCAAGTCTTGAGGACATGGTGACCCTCAGGTCTCAAGGGGACTCCCCTGGCCATGCTGAGGGTGCAGAGCCCACCCAGGGGCCCTGGGCTGCAAAGACTGAAGTCTTCAGCTGACTGAGAACCTTCCTACAGCAAGTCTGCCTGGAGAATCTGTTCACTACTGGGCTGCCTCTTCTAGAAGCTCATCCTGCCATGGCAAACCGGAGCGTGGCCATCTCTGTCTGCCTGGGCCCCTGCCCTCCTGACTCTGACTGCTTCTGACAAAGCTGCCTGCCTGAGGTTCCGACACACCTGCCGCCTTCCAGCCACAGCTAGCTGGCCATGTTGGAACTTGCACCCTGCCTGCAGCAATGATCACTGAGATGCTGGAGCACTTTGCTGAAAGCCCCACGTACTTCCTGTGGCCTCCCTCTGGGCTGCGTCCCATCCTCACTGCTGGGCAAGGCTCATGAAGACGTTCCCACGGACACACCCCTCCCCAAAGAGCCTATTCCTGTTCCCCACCCACCCCACCCTTTCCTCGCCAGCTTCACTTACCAACACAGGGAATTTCGGTTTGGGGAAATTCTCCCACATATTCTTTTTTTTTTGCCACACCACACAGCATGTGGGATCTTAGTTCCCCAACCAGGGATCGAACCCGTGCCCCCTGCAGTGGAAGCGCAGAGTCCTAACCACTGGACCACCAGGGAATTCCCCTCTCCCATCTATTCTTTTTGTTGTTGTTGTTTTTGCGGTACGTGGGCCTCTCACTGTTGTGGCCTCTCCCGTTGCGGAGCACAGGCTCCGGACACGCAGGCTCAGCGGCCATGGCTCACGGGCCCAGCCGCTCCACAGCATGTGGGATCTTCCTGGACCGGGGCACGAACCCGCGTCCCCTGCATCGGCAGGCGGACTCTCAACCACTGCGCCACCAGGGAAGCCCCCCATCTATTCTTGAATCACATTCACTTTCAGACTCTCTGGCTGCAAGAAAATCTTATCTTTAAAGGTTTTGAAATCTGCTTTCCTCAAGCCTAGGGAAACATTTATGGAGAAGAGTCAGTGTGCCGGGGACTGTGCATGGGGCTGAGGAGATGGTGAAGGTGAATAAAATACAACCTGTTGGTACTTCCCTGGTGGTCCAGTGGTTAAGACTGCACTTTCAGTGCAGGGGCCCAGGTTCCATCCCTGGTAGGGGAACTAAGATCCCACATGCCGCATTGCACAGTCAAAAAAAAAATTTTTTTTAAACCCTAATGAATAAATACAGCTTGTTTATCTGGGGGAGACAGACTGGTGAACAAGTGATAGGGAAGCAGCGTGAAGGGGCCCCCAACTCAGCCTGGGGGAGCAGTCCGGGGAGCCTCCTAGAAATGACCACCAAGCCAAGTCTTAGGGGATTAACAGAAGTGGGGTGCAAGATGGGAACAAGAGTGAAGAAGAGGGGATCCTGTGGCAGGAACAGGACAGAGGGGAATGTCACAGGGAGGGCAGAGCACTCGGGAAATTGCCAGGGGGACTGAGGTGGGACCAGTGGCCAAGGGCCTGGTGAGCCAGGTTAAGGAATTCACTTCTATCCCGAGGCTGGTGCAAGAGCCATTGGAGGGTTCGACGCCAAGGAGTCACGTAGCCTGATACCCACTTTCGATGGTCCATTCTGAAGAAACGCCCAGGAGGGGGCACTGGAAGGACACTGCTGAGTGGCTGGATGCAGGTATGAGGGACGAGAAGCCAGGGATGCTCTTGTGGGTCTGGGTTCCCCCAGGTCTCCACCTCCACTCTCCCCTCCCTGACCTCAGGGCTGTGGGGTTTGGAGACCGTCAAACTTCTGATGACGTTTGAAGTCAAGTGTGGGAAAGTGGCCCTGGGAAGTGTTCCCAAGGTAACAAGGGCCAGCTTATCTTAGATCAACCAGAGAATTTCCATGGGGCTTCCCTGGTGGCGCACTGGTTGAGAGTCCACCTGCCGATGCAGGGGACGCGGGTTCGTGCCCCGGTCCGGGAAGATCCCACATGCCGCGGAGCGGTTGGGCCCGTGAGCCATGGCCGCTGAGCCTGCGCGTCCGGAGCCTGTGCTCCGCAACGGGAGACGCCACAACAGTGAGAGGCCCATGTACCGCAAAAAAAAAAAGAATTTCCATGGATGGTACCGGGGGCCCAGGAGCAGCGGGAGGAAGGGAGGTGCAGGTGTGCCCAGAAAGGCGTGACTAAAAGGAGTGCGCAGGACAGAACCTCCTTTGGACCCCCTTCCCAACATCTGGAAGCCCTCCAGCCCTGCTGCCTGCCAGCCCCATGCCCTTAGAGGCTGCTGCAGGGGTATCCCTGCTGCCAAGGGGCCCAGCCCCACACAGTCTGCTCAGTCTGTTCCTCCAAGGAATTCAATTCTAGCAGCAATTTCCTCTCCTCCTCTGCCCAGCACCCAGGGCTGACCCCTGAGCCCCACCTGCTCTCCCAGTTAGGGCTGGGGGAGGGGAGGAGACTCAGGCTGACCAGCCAGTTTGATGATAGATTGTTCCATCAGGATCTGGCTCAGGAAGGAGACTCTTGGCTTGGCCACTGCCTCGGGAAAATCCCTTCTTCGATGCCTCACTTTGTCCACCTATCAAATAGGCAGATTCAGTATCTTTATCAACCCTCCTGGCCCTATGCTAAAAAAGAGGCTTGGTACATTTTGTTTTTTTCTTGGGTGAACGCTTATCTTCAAAGTGCAGTGATTTTATTAGAGATACAGGAAAACAAGGGCAGTAGCAACCGATTGCCTTAATTACAACAGTTGAGAAGAGTCTGGCGGGGAGACAGGACCTGGGGGCCTGGGCTGCTTATTTCCCAAAGCTCCAAGGGTTTCTAATCCTCCCCAGGAGGCTGGGACCTCAACTCTCCTACACTCTCTTGGGTGCACCCAAGTCAGAAAATACAAAAAAGCCTAAATGGCATTTACTAAATCACAAAGGTGGATTATATCAATTTGGGAAAGGGCTATTTCCATGCTGCCGGTGGCGGGACTCAAGTTATTGATAGAAAGTGATGGCCAGGGGAGTCATTCCTTCTGACAGCTCACATTGGAGGAGGAGAGCGAAGAGGGGCAGGCAGGCTGTGGGGAGACCAGGCCTTCCTGATGGCAGCTTCCGGGAGGCCAAGACACCCCCCAGTACAGCTGCTGAGCTCAGGTGAGTCAGATGGGAAGCGTGAGGGGTGGGTGCGGCCTGCGTTTAGCTTTTCAGCACAGTCAGAGGGTGGAGGGGTCAGGGGCCTTCCCCCACCACTGAGGAACTAGGGCACCCCCAGCCCATTCCCACTGCAGCCGTGACCCTCATCTCTGAGTCACCCTTTGATGAGGTTCCAATTCCTGTCTGCACCCCGTTATTAACTGGACTCTTCCTTCCACAACTGTGTACTCTTATCCCCCGGCTCTGAGCAAACTGTGGGGGCAGCAGTGGGAAGTGTGGGCACTCTGCTGCAGGCCCAGCCGTGACTTACACTTAAATCACTTCCCTACTGCAGACTCCCGTGAGCAGCCAAAGACCCCAGTGCCCCTCACAGCCCCCGCAGACCAGGGCTGAGCCGGGGGGATGCAGGGACAGGCCCAGCCTCTCCCTCCAGGGCTCCCATGGGGGCTGCCGTGGAAACTCACAAACTTCTTTGAACACAAGTAACGCATGCTTGTTGCACACACATTAGGAAGCACAGATGAGCAGAAGAGAATTAAAAATTGCCCGTGAGTCCACCCAGAGATGATCATTGTTTTATGCCTTCACTCCGTGTATCCAGCCATTTGTCATCAGCTGTTCACACTTGTTAGTGCTCTGCGAGCATCGTTCAGGGCAAAAGAACCATTTCCACATCATTTTCTTTAATGACAGCCCAGTGTGTGAAGTGGTCATTTCACCAATTTTTTCACGGTAGTGCCATTGGGGCTGCTTCCGGTATCATGAATAATGCTGCCAGGATCATCGTCCATCCATTTAGCAATATTTTCCCCGACTGCTCAGCTACAGGCACCCTCTGGGTACTGGGCTTACAGCCACTGCCAGAACAGAGGCCCGTGCAGACACATCTCTGGGCATATGCTTTTTTGTTGTTTTTTTTTTAACATCTTTATTGGAGTAGAATTGCTTTACAATGGTGTGTTAGTTTCTGCTTTATAACAAAGTGCATCAGCTATACATGTACATATCTCCCCATATCTCCTCCCTCTTGCGTCTCCCTCCCACCCTCCCTATCCCACCCTCCCTATCCCACCCTTCCTATCCCACCCTTCTAGGTGGTCACAAAGCACTGAGCTGATCTCCCTGTGCTATGTGGCTGCTTCCCACTAGCTATCGATTTCATATTTGGTAGTGTCCGTATGTCCAGGCCACTCTCTCACTTCATCTCTGGGTATATTCCTGATAGTTCTTTCAGCTGATGACTGGATGGGACATTGCTGGGCACAGCTTTGCTGGGATTCACTCTCCCAAAGGACTGTGCCCGTCTCAGCGGCCCCTCAGAGAGCCGCTCTGGACAAAGCCCTGTGGCCTCTGTGCTCCAGAATGACCTGGCATGGGCGCAGGCATGACCCTAGGAAACAGAGCAGGCCCCAGAGGAGTCTGGCCGCACTCTGGGCCAGACTTTCACGGGGTGGTTGTTTTCCCAGGCCCCAGATTTGGCGGCTGCGTCTGGGCGCAGGATGTAATAGTTGAAATTGGGCCATCCTAGATAACCCAGAGGTACTGAGGTGCCTTCCCCACCCAGCTCCGGAGGCAGCCCTTCCAGAAGCATCTGGGGAAGGGAGAGGGCGCCCAGGCTCTCACCCCAGGCCGCTGGGAGCGGGTCCGGACCAGGCCCTGCCCCCCACCCCACAAACCCCACCCCCAGCCCAGGCCTCCGCCCCTGCCCCGGCCGCGCTCCGGCGGGTGCCCAGGTGGCCCAAACCTGTCGGGCCGGTTTCGAGAGCAGCGGGACGGAGGCTGGTGAAGGATGCACGGCCAGCCCCGTGCGCGGCCCGCACTCTCGGCCGCCTGAGCCCCGTCCGCCCGGCCCGCAGCCCACCGGCCGACCCCATGGTGCGTGCGCCCGGCCTCCTGGCGGCCCTGCTGGGCCTGGGGCTGGCCCTGGCCCTGGCCCTGCGGCGGGCGGGCGCGGCGGACTGCGGGGCCCTCGGCCCGGCGGAGCGCCTGGCGTTCGCCCCGGCGGCCAAGACCCGCTGGCTGGCCCCTCGCGTCCGCGCGCCGGGGCCCCTGGACCCCCTCTACGGCACCGTGCGCCGCTTCCTCTCCATGGTGCAGCCCAACCCCTTCCCCGCCGGTGAGTGCGCCCCTCCCCCGGGCGGGCCTCGGCGGGTATTGCGTCCCCACTCTGCACCCTAATCTCCTCCACCGAGGGGCGCACCCACCGTCGGCAGGCACTTGGAGGGCAGGGTCCCCAGCACTCCCCAGCCCCATCTTGCTCCCCAGAAGGCCCGGGCACCCAGGGCATCACCTTCCTGTGTGACCTTGGACAAGCCCCTTTTCCTCCCTGAGCCGCGGTTTCTCTGTCCTAAGGTAGAGGAAGTTACAGTCAAAGTTCTCCAGGAGCGGGTTGAGCTTTTTCTCTGGGTCTGGTGGCGCCGTGCTGGCTGTGAGGACCAGGATGGGCAGCAGGACAGCTCCCAGCCCGTCGACTGCCTCTTAGGAGAAGGGCTGCTGCTAGGCCAGGCCCCTTCTCTGCTTTTAACCGGGCTGCCGGCTTTCCCGCTGCAGGGCCTACCTGGGGGGCGCAGGAGGAGGGGGGAGCCAGGCCTCCCTGCAGACACAGCCTCCTGTAGCCCGGCTGAGGCACGAGGGCTCCGGGCTGTGGTGACACTGCCTTCTCCAAGGGTGCCGAGGTGGTGGGAGGGCCCCCTTCGGAGAGCCCACCTTTGCCTGGCAGCGGGGGTGGACGCAGGGGCAGGGCAGTCGCTGCCCCCAGACCCAGCTTGACTCTTTTCCTAGAGCTGATAAAGGCCTTGCTGAATGAGCCATCCTCCGTGAAGGCGGATGAGGTGAGCGGCCGGGGGGGGGGGGGGGGCGCTGCCGGGGGAGGGCGTTCAGCGGTGAGCACGAGGGACCGGAGAAGGAGAAGGGCCTCGTCGGCTCAGCCCACTTGCTGGGTGTGCCCCAGGGTGGGGTGTCTGGCATCCCTTCCCCTTTTCCGTGAGCACTGCAGTCCGCGGACCTGATTTCTAACCACGGCTCTGCCCTTCAGCGGCTGTGGGGTTTGCAGGGAGCCCTAGCCTCCCTGGACTTCAGTGTCCTTTCTTTGTAGGATGGTAACACGGTGCCCCTCACAAGAGTTAAAGGAGACGCGAGATGTGTGCATAGTTCCCCCGCCGCCCCGCCCCCGAGTGTGCCTCCCTCCCCTTGGGTTTCCCTCCGGAGTCAGGCGGGAGAGGGCTGGGATGGCAGGGTCAGGACAGCCGCTCATGCCTTGCTGCCCTGCCCAGGTGGTGCAGTATGAGGCAGGCTACGTGGTGTGTGCCGTGATCACCGGCCTCTACCTCCTGGTGGTACCCGCCGCTGGGCTCTGCTTTTGTTGCTGCCGCTGCCGCCGGCCCTGTGGTGGCCGAGTGAAGATGGAGCACAAGACGATGGCCTGCGAGCGAGGCACCCTCATGGCCTTCCTGCTGCTGACCACCCTCGTACTGCTGTGAGGGGCGCCCAGGTCAGGCGGGAGGCGTGGGCTGAGGCCCAAGGTGTCCACAGGCATCCAGCCAGCCCCTTGCTCTTCCCCCATCCCTGCAGGATCGGCGTGGTCACTGCCTTTGTCACCAACCAGCGCACGCATGAGCAGATGGGCCCCAGTGCCAAGGCCCTGCCGGAGACTCTGCTCAGCCTCCGGGGCCTGGTCTCCGATGTCCCCCAGGTGAGCGCCAAGTAACCCCGCACGTGCCCCCATGAGCACCAGCCATGGGCGGGACAGAGCAGGGTAGGTCCTGCAAATTCGTGGGTACCTGCGCATGAGAGAGGGTGCCCCTTCCAGCACACACCTGACTGCCCCCTGCTGGAGAGTCCCTGTAATCCATGACGGCACCCATGGTATTCTCAGCACAGACGCCCAGTTGTGGCGGGTAGTGGGGGAATAAGGGCTGGGGAAGGGACGGGAGCCAGGGTGTCCAGTGACAGGAAGGAGCAGCCTCACAGCCCTGTGTCTGCCTAGGAGCTGCAGGCCGTGGCACAGCAGTTTTCCCTTCCTCAGGAGCAAGTCTTGGAGGAACTGGATGGTGAGGATTCCAGCTCAGGCCTGCCTTGGGGAGGCCTCTCATCCCCTCACCCCGGGCTCCACCTGGGAACACCCTCGCAGAGGCGGGGATAGGGTCCAGCTGGGGAGCACGGCGGCCACTCTGCCGCAAGACCACCCTCCGGAACCCAGGGGAGGAGGATGGTTGGGTGGGGAGGCCCCTAGTCTCCTGGGGTCCAGCCCTGCAGACTGCCCTGTGCTCTCCAGGTGTCCACGGGAGCATTGGGAACACGATCCACACACAGCTCCAGAGCACCGTGTATGAGGTCCTGGCCTCTGTGCTCAGCCTGGGCCAGGGTGAGTGTCGCTGGGGGGCAGGCCCCACCCTCGCCCAGCCCTGCACTTCTTACGCTGTCTGTGGTCCCGCCCCTGAATTTCTCACGGCTTTATCCTAGGATTCCTTGTGGCACCTTTGCCCGCTCCTGGCTTAACGTGCTCCAGGGCAGTTTCCATTATAACTACAGAGATTAAGGACCACCAGTCCCCTGGGTTTGGGAGGGAAAGATGTTCTGCCTCCTGCAAGGTCTCCAAGGATGCTGTAGCAGTGGAGACCACTCAGTCCAAATGTGGGTCTCGCAGCCCTGCAGGTCTCCGTGGACCACCTCCGAGCCCTGAACGCCACCTCCGTGGAACTTCAGGAGGGGCAGCAGGCCCTGGCGCCGGCTGTCCAGGGGCACCGGGAGCGCCTCCTGGCCCTGCTGCAGGAGCCCAGCTGCCAGGGCTGTGCAGAGGCCCTGGACAGAGCCCACGCCTTGGAGCTGGGAGCTGACTTCAACCAGGTGCAGGCCCAGGCCTGAGGCCCCTTGGGGTGAAAGGGGGTGCTCTGCCCGCTGCCCCAGGAATCCCCGGGCAGCCTCTCTTCCGGCTGTTTCCTGAAGCGGACTCCTGATCCCTTTCCCTGGGCTGCCCCTGCCCTCTCCACGCACGCAGAGTTAACGATGGTCATCCTGGCAGTGGAGTGAGAGCTTCCCTGGGCCACGCGCTGTGCCGTGAGCCTCGTGTGACTTTGCTTCTTGAGTTCTCACTGCCACCCAGGGCCTTCGAGGCTGTGGTGGTCCCCATCTTGCACACGAGGACACAGTATTCAGAGGCCTCTGCCCCCATCCTTCCCCAAGGACCCCTCCCAGGCCTCTCTGTGGACTTTGTCATAACAAGCCCCTCAAACCATTTCAGGTGCCCTCTGTGGATGATGCCCTGCATCGGCTGAAAGGTGTCCCAGAGGCCAACTTCTCCAACATGGTCCAGGAGGTGAGTGCCTGCCCCAGTCTACCCGACTTCTTCGCAACCTGGCTGGGAACTCAAATGTGAGGGGCCTCAGTTTTTCTCTTTTGGGGTGGGAACCCAGTTGAACCTAAGACTTGGGTCACATCAGGGCCTCGCCTACCACGTGGCGCCCTGGGCTGGAGGCTCGCGATGCTGGTCCTTGTGTGCACGGGGTCTGGTGGGGGAGGCAGGCCTGGAGCTCAGAAGGAAGAGCTAGGACCCTCAGGGGGTGGGGTCTGGGGATGGCCAAGGAGCGAGCACACAAGCTGAGCCCCAGACGACAGGCGGGCTCTCCTGGGTGGAGACGGGCTGTGGGAAAAGGTGCAGCATGAGTCAGCATCTATGACCCGGGGCCTGGAAAATGCCGGGCTTGGGGAAACGGTGAGTCAGTCGTGCTGGGTAACTAGAGCAGAGTGCTCCAGGAGGAGGGAAATAGGGCCTGAGGCTGGAAGAATAGACTGGAGCTGGACTTCAGGGAAACCGCCCTGGTGGTCCTGTGCAGAGTGGCTGGGAGAGATGAGAGGATGGCTAGGAGTCTACTGTAACAGTCTAAGCAAGAGTGGCGGGGACAGAAAGGAGCAATGTTTGGGGGAATTGAGTCAGGCCAGGCTGAGGGAGAGGAGAAGAAGGCACTGACTAAGAGAGCAAAGGGAAGCCTGTTTCCTGATTTCCTGGTCTGGGAGCACCGAGGGGGGATGCTCTCCCACTGGACCTGGCATGCAGGGGTCCCCCAAGCTAGGACACCCGGGCGGACAGCAGGAGACACAGCTGCATTTGCTTCCGGCAGGAGAACAGTACCTTCAACGCCCTCCCGGCTCTGGCTACCTTGCAGACGGCCGACGTGATCAGAGGTGAGGCCCTGCCCAGGGGCCAAGCTGTCTGCCTAGGATGCCCCCCAACACACCCCTACCTACGAGGCTTGTTGAGAGAGGAGTGGGGTAGTGGGGTGGGGAAGATGAAGGCTGTCCTCTTGGCTGGACCTGGACAGAGAGTGAACCATCTCTGTGCATCCCAGATGTTCTTCCTGTCCATCCATCTCCTCCCTGGGCCCCTGGGGGTCTTCCCCATCCCATAAGCCCCTGCTGCTTTGGGCAGAGCTGAAGAAGGTGGTGGCCCAGCAGCCTAGAGAGCTAAGGACACTGGTCGAAGCATTCCCAGGCTGGGAGGCGGCTTCTCGCTGGAGCCGAGCACTGGAGGAGATGGAACAGAGCAGCCGCCCCTACCTGAAGGAGGTGCAGAGATATGAGAAATACAGGTGCCTGGGAACCCGTGGGCGTGGGTGGAATGGGCAGCTCAGCTTCTCAGCCACCCTGGAACCAATTTCCAGCCCTCATCAACCCTCCTTATACTAAGTCTCCACCTCCATTTAAGCCAAGACCCCTCTCTCGTTGGGCCTCTGTGTCCCCACCTTGGCTGTGTGCCCTGGGGATCTGAGCCTGGGGACCCTATAGGAAGTCACACTTCTAAAGCCTCAGCCTTGGGGTAGTGGCCCCACCCAGCCACTAGGCCCTCCACCAGCCCCTCCTGTGCCCACTACTGCCCTTTCCGTGACGTCCCACCTTCTCTGTGGCAGGTGGATGGTGGGCTGCCTGCTGTGCTCTGTGGTCCTGCTTGTGGTGGTCTGTAACCTGCTGGGCCTCAACCTGGGCATCTGGGGGCTCTGTAACAGGGAAGACCCCAGCCACTCGGAAGCCAAGGGCAAGGCTGGAGCCCGCTTCCTCATGGTGTAAGAAGGGCTGGGGAGAGAGGGAGGGTCTCTCCCCCTGCCCCCGGGCTGGTACGTTCCTCTCATGCCCATGGACAGCTTCTGTGTAGCTGCAGGAGCGAGTCCTGGGGATCAAGAGACTGAGCTGTGGTCTGGCTCTGGGCTGACCTGCTGGGTGGCCCTGGGCAAATTATAACCCACCTGGGCCTCAGTTTGTATAAAAGGGTTGGCCTAGAGCAGGAATGCAAATAAGAAGCACTTCCCCTTCCCACACCAGTGGCAACTTTAATAATTAATGGGCACCTTTTCTCTCTGAGCCCAGATACAGCCTCAGAATCCTGCTTAACCCAGTGTCCAGGCAGCACTACCATTAGGAGGTGGCACCAGAGGTAGAATCTGTTTGCCAGCCCTGAACTAGATCGTCTCTAAGGCCAGGGCTGCCACATTCAGTTGTGCAGGAGGGTCACTGTATAAAGGTGCCTGGCCAAAGGGGTGAGTGAAATCCAGCCCATGTTTCACTCTCCAAGCCTCAAATCCTGGCATGGGGCCACGCCTGTCTCACAAAGAAGCCTTGGTCAGTGGCACAGGTCCTACTCAGATGCTGTAGGTTGCTGCCTCTGCTGGTGGGTCATGGCTGGCCATGCCAGGTGGCCCCATTGAGGCTGAGCTCTGGAGCTGGTCACCTCCATGTGTCCTCGGCCCAGAGGCCAGCAGCCCTGGCTCTTTGAGCAGAACAGCTGTGCTCTCCTCTAGGCTGCCAGGGCCAGCCAGGGCAGCAGCGGTAGAGTGGGGATGGGGGAGGATGAGGTGGGGCCGGTGAGCAGTTCTGAGTCCTCTCTCCTGCCCCGGGGCTGACTCACTGACCATGCTGGCCCCGGGATGGAGATGGGGATGGAGCGCACGGTCCAGGGCATCCTCCCTCCTGTCTCAAGCCTGTCCCTCCGCCTTCCCCAGGGGCGTGGGCTTCAGCTTCCTCTTCGCCGCGCCCCTCATCCTCCTCGTCTTCGTCACCTTCCTGCTGGGCGGCAACGTGCAGACCCTGGTGTGCCGGAGCTGGGAGAGCGGGGAGCTCTATGAGGTGGGCCTGCCCCGCTCTGGGGCCCAGAGGGATGAGGAGAGAGCTGTGGGCAGAGCAGGAGGTTTAGAAGGAAGTAGGAGCCCGAGGGGTTAGAAGGGAGAGAGAGACAGGAGGAATGATGGAGACGGCCAAGGAAAGAGATGGAAAACCACCAGTGAGAGAAAAGAGCCAGTGAGTCCCCGGAAGGCTGCCCAGGCCCCAGGCAGGGACCTCGAAGGATGGCCCCCAGACCTGAGGCCCTCTGCCCTCCTAACACTGAGTCTTGGAATTGGGGATCCTTGTTCCCTGTTGCACTGAGCAGGTGAGCCAAGATGCTGGCCTGGGTCCTCCGCTGAAGACAGGCCAGCCACCCTCCTGGAGAGTCACGGGGAGGGTCCCTGCCAGGATTTAGGGCCCTGGAGTGATCTGAGTTGAGTTACAGGCAGGTGTGGGCTGGAGTCCCAGGGTTGTGGTCTCTGCTGTGCCAGGGCAGCGTGGGACTAGGCCCTGGGAAGCTGGGTGGCCTTGCCCCCCCACTCCCCGCTCCAGGCCCGTTCCTCTGTGTCCCATCCCCAGTTTGCAGACACTTCGGGGAGCTTGCCGTCATCCATGAACTTGTCCCAACTTCTTGGCCTGAAGAAGAACCTCAGCGTCTTCCTGGCCTATCAGTGAGCGGGGAGCCTGGGCTGGGGGCCGGGGTGTGAGGAGGGGCTGAGGTGGGCATCCCATTAGGATGACGTCAGCCCCCACCTGCCCGCCCTCCTCTCGTCTCTGATGCCTGTCGTTCCTCTGCAGGCAGTGCAAGCAAGGGGCTGCGCTCTGGACGGTCCTGCAGCTCAATGACTCCTATGACCTGGAGAAGCACCTGGATATCAGCCAGGTGAGAGAACCTTCTGGAACACACTGGGGACCCTTCCTGCAGATCCCCCCTCTTCCGGTCTTGCCTTGCTGGAGGGACCATCTCCTTGAACCCGAAAAGTCTACAAGAACAGTTGAGGTGCCTCAGGGGCAGAGGACCCGGGTGCAAGCTCAGGACCTGGCCCAGGGCTACAGCCCAGGGCAGCTTCCAGAGCGTATGGGTGAGTGCGTGAATGCCTGGAGGCTCTGACCAGCTCTGAGCACTGCGCTCCCGGAAAAGCTGAACACAGGTGAGGTTGAGGCCGGACAGGGTGGTGACAGTGAGTGAGAGGACTAGGGTGTGTGTCCTGACTGAGGACAGGCATCGTCGGTTTGGATGCTGCAGTGGGAGCGGGGAGGTTGGTGAGGGAGTGTGACAGTGAAAACGGTGGTGATGAAGTTGGGTACCACTGGAGGGGGGCTCCCCACAGCCTGTTCCCTAACCATTGGACTTTGCCAGAACTTGCTATGTAGAACTGGAGAGATTTACTCACACTGGCAAGAGACAGTTCTAGAACAAAGAAAAGGAAGTGCTCCTTCACGAGAGGAGACGTACTTTGAGAGCGTGGTTCTCCTCAGGGTGCACAGAAGCTGTAAAACACCCCCTCCTTTCCTCTCTTCACGCCCAAATGAGGTGGGAGGAGAGCTGCCTTGGCTCCCAGGGTCCCCCAGGAGCCCTTCCCAAGCATATCCTGGGAAAACCACATTTCTCCCACCTGCTTCTCCCCCACCCCTCCTAAACTGCCAACTCCTGATTCTGCCTTGTCTCCAGAAACCTTCCAACTCCTCTTGAACCCACCACCTGCACCTAGTCCGCAGGCTAGCATAGCCAAGTGGTCCAGATTTCAGTCCCAACTCCACGCCTTAAACTATAACCTGGGGCAGTTTCCTTAATGCCATAGCCGTCTCCTCTTTCAGCGTCTCTAATCAGAGGAGAGGTCCACTGAGCCGGCACTGTTCTGGTGCAAGGCCACAGGGTGAAGGCTGGCCACAGAGGGCTGCAGCAGGGGGCCTGAGCAGAGGAGGCCCTGTGCTCTGCTGGCTGAAAGGGGAGGGCTCTCAGCCCTGGTCCAGGGAAGGGAGGGGTCCAGGTCACAGAAGAGTCTGGACAGATAGGGCTTCAGGTCCAGAGGGACTGGGCAGTCCTTGGGGGCCATCTGGCAACAAACCAAATGTGACCTTAGGAGAACTTGTCCTCGAAGGAGATAATAGTGAGCCGATGATGCAGAGATAATTAAGACAAGGTGTGCTTTCCCGGGCCCCACGAGGACTCCGCCCGCCTTGAGACATCTCCTTTACCTGTGTGTTACTGGTGCCTGAAATGCTGCTCCAAGACCCCTGCCTCTGAGAGGATGGGTCTTTTCTCCCCCTGGGGAAGGCAGTGTGAGGGATGGCGAGAGGTGAGCTGAGCTGGGCTCCGTACCCTGAGGCTCCGCCCTGTCTTTAGCCTCTCACCTGTGAAACACTGGGGCTGAATTTCATGCCCTTTAAATCTCTCCCAGCAATGGTTGGAAAATGTCGAGTCCCCTTTTTTTTTTTTTTTTGCGGTACGCGGGCCTCTCACTGTTGTGGCCTCTCCCGTTGTGGAGCACAGACTCCGGAAGCGCAGGCTCGGCGGCCATGGCTCACAGGCCAGCCGCTCCGCGCCATGTGGGATCTTCCCAGACCGGGGCATGAACCCGTGTCCCCTGCATCGGCAGGCAGACTCTCGACCACTGCGCCACCAGGGAAGCCCTCGAGTCCCTTTTTATTTTTATTTATTTATTTATTATTTATTTTTAAAACATCTTTACTGGGGTATAATTACTTTACAATGGTGTGTTAGTTTCTGCTTTATAACAAAGTGAATCAGTTATACATATACGTATGTTCCCATATCTCTTCCCTCTTGCGTCTCCCTCCCTCCCACCCTCCCTATCCCACCCCGCCAGGCTCGAGTCCCTTTTTAAACTGTGCTCTGTCTTAGAAATGTGATTGTGTCTATTCACTCATTCATTCATTCACTCATTTTTACACATTCAACAAATTTGTACGGCACCCACCACGCATGAGCCTCTGCTCTAGACGCTGAGGGTTTGGTACAGAGTGGGAAGATGAGGTGCCATCCTCATGGAGCTGATGGCAGTAAACTAGTACCCAGATAAGTAAATAGCACACAGGTGCTGTGAAGACCTTAACACAAGGTGACGTGATAAAGATGGGCCGGGGAAGCTCTTTTTCTTCTGCGTGGCCTGGGAAGGTCTGTGCTGCTGTCCAGTAGCCAGATAGGCGCTGGAGGAGAGCTGGGTCTCGGTGTGGGTAAGGTGGAGTTGGGGATGGGTGGGGAGCAGAGGCCTGCTGGGAGCCTGTCTGGGGCTGGGAGTGTTCAGGGTAGGGGCCCTGGATATCCAGAAGGAGGGCCCTGAGGGCCTGCTGACCCCTCACCTAGGATAGCAGCTGTGGGGTCCTGGCTCACCCACAGAGCACGGCTCCACCCTGCTCCCTCCCTCCCAGTACACTGCCAAGCTGCAGCAGGAGTTGCAGAAACTCAAAGTGGACGTGAAGAATCTGGACCTGCTGAGCCCAGCCGCCCGCCAGGACCTGGAGGCCCTGCAGAGCAGTGGGCTCGAGAGCATCCACTACCCAGGCTTCCTTGTTGAGGTCAGCAGTGGGCACCTCAGGCCAGACCACGGCAGAGCAGAGGGGCCCGCAGAGGAGCTGGGGCTCAGGGAGCTGTCTCACCTTGTCTTGGCCCTCCACCGTCCCTGGACCCCTCCACATGTCCCTGGGGCCTCTTCTGCTGGGGGTGTCTCCAGACCATGTGTGTCCCAGCTGCCAGCACCTGGGCTGGGCGAGAATGAATGTGCCTCCACCCAACAGCGTGTGTTGCTGTCCGTGGTCCTGAACCCACTGCTGTGGCGAATGCTGGTGGGACGTCACCTCTCCTTTGGGTTACACCAGAGGGCGCCTCATTTTTTTTTCTTTCCTAATGGAAAGTGTCTCATATGTTTCACAATTTCAGGTCAAACCCACTGTGACTGATGTGTCACAATAGACTTAGCTGGTGTGGGTGCTTTTGCAAAGACTGGGAATTCTGGGGCTGGGGGAGCCGGGGTTCATCCCCTCTTGGCCTCTCCTGTCCGTCTCCAGATTCAGAAGCCTGTGGTGAACATCAGCGTGGAGAAGCTGGCCCAGGAGCTGGAGGGACTGGCCCAGACCCAAGTGAGAAGGGAACAGAGACCCCACTTGGCAGGCTGGAGCCAGAGGCCTGGGAGGGGGGACGGGGTAGGAGTGCCTGGATTGGGGAGGGGACTGAGGGCCCCTGTCACCGAGGGCTGAGACTCTGGACCCCCGGCTGGGATGAAGGGTTCTGTAGCATCAGTTCTGGCTCGAGCTCTACCACCAACTGGCTGTGTGGCCTTGGGCAAATCATTCCTCATCTCTGGGCCTCGGCGTCTTCATCTCTAAAGTGAATTATCACCCACCTCAGATCAGATGACATCAGATGTGGTCTGACATCGCACAGCTGGGCAAGCATTGCTAGGTGCACACCGCTTGTGGAATCTGCTGGGACAGATGCTGTGAGGACAGCCTGATGGATCAGATATCATGACAGTTGCCTCTAGAAGCTTAAAATGTACTGGGAAAAGTAGCACTTTGTATTTATAAATATAGAGAGTTTAAAAAGTTCTCTTCAAGGCAACTCATAGACACCCCTCTCCTACCCCCCACGATGCGCAGAGCAAGCTAGGGCCGGACCTGGAACTTGGGCTCAGGCCCCCAAACCAAGATCTGGCCAAGGAACTTAAGGAGCCCTCAGTTTTCTGCCTCTGAGGCCAACCTCTGATTCCAGCACTTTCCACGTCCGTCCAGTATGTCTGGTCGAACGGTTTGGTGAAGGATGTGTCGTCAAAGCCTGTCTCGGCCCGGGCAGAGTGCCATTCTGATATGTCTCCCCTCAGGGCAATACTGTGCTGGGGCAGCAGCTGCAGAAGGAGGCCCAGGGGCTCAGAAAGCTCCATCAGGAGAAGCTCCTCCTCCAGCAGAGGCTTGTGGTAAGTCTGGAGGCTCAGGGAGTCCAGGACCTGGAGAGGAGATGCAGGGAGGGGGCAAGGAGGAGGAGAGGGATGCTGGGAACCCTCCCTCCTACCACTTCCTTCCCCTGACCGGCCCTGATCTCTTTTTCACAGGCTAAGCTCAACCTCAGTGTCCATGCCCTGGCATCCTCTGCCCCACTTCTCCAGGTGGCTGCTGGGGATGGATGGGGTGGGGGGGAGCAGGTGGGCAGCAGAGGGAGCAAGAACGTGCGGTCCCAGCTGGCTTGGGACCTCACCTGCTCTACCCAGGCCCCCTGGAAGTTGAGGGTGGGGTGGGAAGATCCTTGAGGACCGCCATATGTGTCCTCTGTCCTTAGGGCCTAACACCGCCCACCCCAAGGTGAGTATGTTGTGTGTCGTACGTTGAGTTAATGAATGGATGAGTGAATGAGTGGCTGTTCCCTGACCGAGACCCTCTCCTCTCCCCCAGCCAGAGACCTCAGATGTCCTGGACAGAGTCACTCACCTGAAAGGAGAGCTGCCTACCTGGGCCACCCGTATCCTGAAGAATGTGAGTGGGAGGATGGGGCAGGGCTGGGGGGTGGCTTCAGAGTCAGAGGTGAGTTGAAGGGTTAAGGCTCGCAGGGTTCCCACCCCAGGATTCTCCAGCCCTGCCCCCTCACCGTGGCTCCCAGGAAAGCCAGCTTGACCTGTCCTGATGGTGCCAGGCATGGAGGGCAGGGGTGTTGGCCCTGGGACTCCGACCAGCCCAGGGCTCCTCTCTTCCCTGCAGGAAAGTGAGTGTTTCCTGACCCGGGAGATGGGCTACTTCTCCCAGTACGTGGCCTGGGTGAGAGAGGAGGTGAGTGTGGGCTCAGACCCTCCTGGCCTCAGGCAAGCTTCCAGCGGTACCAGCTGTTCAACCTCCTCTGCCCCCTGAGAGCCCCTGGGGGTGCCCTAGGCCTTCAGGATTGAACCCAAACTCCCAAACCTGGCATCTGGCTGGCTGGGTTCTGCCCATCCCCCAAACTCTGCCATAGCCCTTCTCTGAGGCCTGAGCGTGGGCCGGGCTGTCTACCACCCACACTGGACCGGCAGGGGTCTCGCTTAACCCTGAGTGTGTCTGTACATGCGTGTGCGGGTATGTGTGTGTGCAGGTTTGTACGTGTGTGCAGTGCATTGTGTGTGTGTGCACACATGTTGCCTCCCAGTGAGGGTGTGACTTAGAGAACAGCTCTGGGCACACGGTAGGGGCTTGACCCAGGCTGGTGAACAGGGTGGGAAAGGCAGGAGGTGAGCGATGAGCTGATGGCAGTGTGTCCTCCCTTCTCTGTGTTGCCACATCCGTGTGTCTGTGTACAGCTGTGCAGTGGCTCCCCACTGTGTCCCTGGGCCTGTCTGTGTCCCTGTCAACCTCCCTCTGAGCACCTGTGCGTCTGGGTGTGTCTGCATGTACCTGCCTCACGTTGACACCACAGGTGACTCAGTGCATCACCACCTGCCAGCCCCTCTCCACAGCCCTGGACAATGGCCGTGTGATCCTGTGTGACGTGGTGGCTGACCCCTGGGTGAGTGCCCCCCAGCCCATCAGGGCTTGTGGACGTGGAGGCCCCCACGGGAGGGACAGCGTGAGCGGGGCCCTGCCCCGGGCCTACACCCCCGCCCTTTCCCTCAGCTCTGAGAATGCGTCCCCGTGCCCCACACTGAGTCAGCCGGGGGACTGGGGGTGCCCAGACACAGTGCGTTGACCTCACCTCCTCTGTTCCAGAACGCCTTCTGGTTCTGCCTGGGCTGGTGCGCCTTCTTCCTGATCCCCAGTGTCATCTTCGCTGTCAAGACCTCCAGATACTTCCATCCCATCCGGAAACGGCTCAGGTGAGGAGGCTGCCAGGTCTGTGGGTGCAGCAGGGGCCCAGGCAGGAGCCCTTCCGGCTGCTGGGCCCGGCCCCTGCTGCACGCCATCTTGAGACCTCCAGGCAGGGGAGACTTACGCCTAACGCTGAAGTCACACAGTCTGAGGAGCTCCGGGGCCAGAAAGTCTTCCATGTGTCTACCCTGAATCCTTCTTGCTGCAACACATACACCAGACCTAACTTTTGGGCACCCTTGCTACCCCTGAAGAGCTTCTGAGGCAGGAAATTCCGGGCTCTGGGCTTGTTCCTGTGTCGGGGCTGAGGGCCTGGGCCTGGGGGCCTCACTCACTCACTCCCTGTGATGCTGCAGTGCCAGCAGCTCTGAGGACACTCAGCCCTTCCACATCCCCCGTGTCACCTCCCTGAAGCTCTAGGACCGCAGTGAGTGAGTTTCCCCCTGCTTTATTCCTTGGTGCCAAGGGTGGGGCTGAGAAGGGAAGGGAAGGGTTTGGGTTCTGGGGTCTCCAGGGCCCAGGAGGGCAGGAAGGTTCTGGGACTTGGCTGGGACTGATAAGCCTGAGCTCAGCTCCTCCCCTCCCTCCTCCACCCCCTCCCCTCCCCTCCCGTCCCTCCCCTCCCCCTCCCCTCCTCTCCCTCCCCTCCCCCTCCCCTCCTCTCCCTCCCCTCCCCCTCCCCTCCTCTCCCTCCCCTCCCCTTCCCCTCCTCTCCCTCCCCTCCCCTCCCCCTCCCTCCCCTCCCCTCCCCCTCCCTCCCCTCCCCTCCCTCCCCTCCCCTCCCCTCCCTCCCCTCCCCTCCCCTCCCCTCCCCTCCCCTCCCTCCCCTCCCCTCCCCTCCCTCCCCTCCCCTCCCCTCCCTCCCCTCCCCTCCCCTCCCCTCCCCTCCCTCCCCTCCCCTCCCCTCCCCTCCCTCCCCTCCCTCCCCTCCCCCTCCTCCCTCCCTCCCCTGTTTGTTCTTAATCCACAACAGGGATATGGACGCAAAGTGATGCATGGGGCTGCCTGCCTTCCCTGCTGACTTTGCCTGGACCAGAGGATTTCTGTCGCTTTTGCCACCAGAGCCCAGGCTGGCATCCAGGCCTGGACTGTCCTCCAATTCCAGTTACCTGAGCCCATCTTGCTACTCCCTTTGCACCCCTTTCTGCTCACGACCCCTTCATTCATGCTCAAAAACACACTTACCTTCTGTTGAATCTCAGAGCAAACAGGTTCCTCCAGGTGTGTCTCCCTCATCCTCCTTGCGGCAATATATTAGCTCCAGGAAGAGCCCGTTCTCCACCTAGTGGAACCTCCTCTTCAGCCCCTTGGGCAGGACACTCTGTCCCATCGGCCCCTCCCCCTGCCCATGCCTCCCACTCCTCTCCAAGCTCCTTGCCCCTTTTCCTCCTCTTCTCTGACCCCCCACTTGCCCCACTTCACTCTGTGCCCTCCCCAGCCCTCACTTCCTCCCCCCAGGGAAGCCCTTTCCCCCCCTTTGTCCCCTCTTTACCTGTCCCCTTACTACCTGTCGGCCACAGGGACCCCTCCTGCCCAACCACACTAATCAGGTAAAGCCACTAGGCAGGCCAGGGGCCACCATGGCCTGGGCCTGGGCCGGCTGCAGGCTCTGCCTCGTGGCCCCTGAGCCCTCCGCTGCTCAGGGGGTGGGGCCCTCCACAGACCCCGGCCTGGATGTCTGGCCCCCAGGGGGTGTGGGAGGCCCGTGTGAAGGCTGAGCCCCCGTCTGCACCTTGGGCTGGAAGTCACACTGCTGTCCCTCGGCTTAGGGAGCACTGACTCCCTAAGAAGGGACCTGGGATGTGGGCTGGAGCAGGGGCTCCCCCTCAGCTCCCCAGAAGGTAGCCTCTTCCACAGTCACCACCCAGCTTTCCAGGAGAGATCTGGTGGCCACAAGAGGATTTTGCACTGTGGCCCTTACCTCTTTTATCCTATGCCCCTGACTGGGCATCACCCCTAGTCCATCCCTGTGCCCTCCCTGCATGCTGGACCCTGAGTTCCAGAAATGGGGAGGAGGAGGGGAGAGAAGAGGTGGACAGGACCTCGGATCCATTGAAGTGTTCTCACTTGGCTAAGTCTTGGCCTTGGATCCTTCAGCTCTCCCAGGCTGGGGCCCTGGATGTGGTTTGTGCTTAGTGAGTGTTTGTGGAGAGGAGAATCCAAGGCCTCCTCTGACCACAGGCATCCAGGGGTCACCCCAGTAATCAGCAGGTGGGGAGTGGGGCCCACACTGAGAGCAGGCAGACTTGGGTTCACACCTGGCTCTAACGTTTGGTAACCAGGGCACCTTGAACATGATCCATGGGTCCCCTAGACCTCAGTTTTTCCACCTATAAAATGGGGAAAATAGTCATAGCCGCCTCCTAGGGTTGTGAATAATGTGACAGTGTGTGGAAATCCCTTGGCAGGGGCCTGGCACAAAACAAATACTCAAATGCTGCTTTTTTTTTTGCCATGACTGCTCTGGGCCGGGGGCAGAGCTGGGTCTGGGCAGATACAAGCGAAGAGGGAGATGGGTCCCTGTTCAAAGGAGCAAAGCCCTTCAAGATTAGAGTCTGCTGAGTTTCAGAGGGTGTCTATGTTTAGTTGCATCTTACAAACCAGCAACAAATTTGCTACTAGAAATCGGGATGGTGCCTACACACTGTATTGTCACTACTGCATGCACACTCTCAGACCAGCATCCTTGAATGTAGCACAATCGCCTCTTCTGGGCTTTTCCCAGAGGATTCTTGGCTTGCTTTTCATGTTGCCCTGTGTGGGGAACTGTAGCACCCTGCGTTTTAAGAATGAGATTGATGGGATAAAAATAGAACTAGAAAATGATTAAAAACTCATTTCTAGTTCTCTATCAAAATTGCCTATCTTACCTTTTATGTATCTGAGCAAACAAATATGGTTATTTTAAAGTTCAATAACTCCCTAATATGGAGCCTCTGTGAGTCTGTTTCCAGTGTCTGTTGTTTCTCTTGGTTTTTGTTAGTATTGTCTTGTCTCCTCACATACTTGGCAAAAATTGAGTGCCACACTTTGTTTTTTTTTCTTTTTTCTTTTTTTTTTTTTGCGGTTTGTGGGCCTCTCACTGCTGTGGCCTCTCCCATTGCGGGGCACAGGCTCTGGATGCACAGGCTCAGCGGCCATGGCTCACGGGCCCAGCCGCTTCACGGCATGCGGGATCCTCCCAGACCAGGGCATGAACCTGTGTCCCCTGCATCGGCAGGCGGACTCTCAACCACTGCGCCACCAGGGAAGCCCAAGTGCCACACATTTTATATGAAAACCTGTAGAAATAATTTGAGGCACAGAATGAAATTATCTTGCTCCATGAGGATTATGTTTACCTCGGGCAGATGCCTTGGGATCCTGCAAACCAGGTTGTTTTACTTTACTTTCAGGGACTGAGATGATTTGCAGTCCCTTGGAGCACTTGTCTATTTCTAGTTCATTCATATTCTGGGGGTGAAACCCTCTGGGGTCCCAACCCAAAGCATGAAAGATTTGCTGGGTAACCCCTGTTCTTGGTGGGCCTAGTTTTGACCTCCTTAGTCCCAGAGGCTGTTAACAGCTCTGCCCAGCACCTTTGCAGTATCTTCTGGGTTCAGCAGACCCCCTAGGGAGAACGTAACCCCAGCTGCCAGCACACATCTCTGGGTTTCCTTCTTTTCCCAGAACTTGGCCCTGTGATTTTTTTACTGCCTTGTTTGCTCCCTGATACCCCTGAATCAAACTTTAGAATATATATATTTTGAGCAGCTTTTCGTTGTCCTCAGTTGGGAATTTAGTCCAAATTACCTAGTCCAGCATGATCAGAAGTTAATAGTCCTAAAAAATTAACTGAGGTTCCCCCTGTGAATTGGGAAAGGCTGCCACTCATTGAATTTAGTATCCAGAAACCTTGGCCTAGGGCATTGCACACGGACTTTTCAAAGGAGCTCAGTTCAGAGCATCACTGTGGGCTCTGGTAACCTGGAGGTGGGGTGGCACTCAGCAGATGACAGACAGAAATAGCCTCAGAGAGAAATATATTACATATTTTCCCAGTTTTAAAATGCTGGGATCCTACAATGCTCATCCTACGTTATGTGTGAAACAAAGCCCCTTCGAGGTCACAGTCTCATCTGTTCTTATGACATTCCCTGAAGCAGGTGGGGCTCATCATCCTGTTTCACGGTTGAGCAGATGAAGCTCTGAGAAGCTCTGTGGCTGATTCAAGGTCCCATAAGTCGAAGCCCTGCCAGGCCTTGATTCAGATGCCCTGACCCTGGTGGCTCTGGAGGTTTCCTCCTGGGCACGCTGTCAGCCGCGTTCTCTGTGGGTGTGTGGGAGGGAGGCTCCGTCTCCCAGGAGATGTGATCCGAGTGTCCTTGCTGTCCCTGTAGCAGGAGGGATGACAGATTGGAGGCCCTGGGAGTTCTGCCAGCCTGGCCATCCCAGAGCAAAGGCCATAAGCAATGAGTGGCAGATTCTGCCAGAGAAATGCTACATGGGCCAGGGTGTCAGGTCCCAGGTGGCTGGCCAGTGTAGTTCTGTCTGGCTCCAGGTGTGCAAAGGAAGGGCCATACGGTTAGGGGCCTGCTTAGGCTCCCTGAGGGGACAAACAGAGTTTCATTTATTGAGCTCTGAGTATAAATCGGAAAGTGTGCCGAGCACACACGTGTATTAGCTACGAGATAGACACTGTTATTTACCTATTTATGGTTGAGAAAACTAAGGCACAGGACCGGATGCGGGCTGAGTAGAAAGGGCACAACTTACCCCAAAGAATCAGCTGATAATGGTGGCACTTTATAATTCAAGGGATACCTGCATTCTCTGGGTGGTCAAGGCCAGTGTCCCTCTTACCCTCCTGGACCCAGGGCCTGTGCTCTGAGCTCCCAGTGCCCTGTCTCTCCAGACCTGAATGCAGGGACTGAACCAGGAGTCTGGTGGCCAGCCTGGGCCACACCCCAGGAATGCTGGAATGAAGCCTCTTCTCCATGGCCCCTAATCCTTCCTTGCACTCCACGGCTGTGCCACCCCCGGAGCAGTTAGCAGTTACCCATCTTACAAACAGCTCTGCAGCACCAGGGGAGGGGAAGGCAGGATGTGCACAGAGATGAGCCCACCCGGCCCCCGACTTCTGCCCAGCAGCAATGACAATTTCAGCAGCCGGAGCCCTCACCATACTGACGGTACCCAGGAGTCAGGCTTTGAGGCTGGGGGAGAGATTTGGGGGAGGCGAGATGAGCCCAAGGGGATGGGTGGGGGACCCTCCCTTCGCATCAAGCCAGAAGGAAGGGGCTTTAAAGAAAGCCTTCAGAGCCTTCCAGGTGTCCCCTGCAGTTTGAGAAATCCAGCAGACGCGTCCCAGCCCCACCTGCGAGGTCTAAGGCACAAGAGACAGGCCGGCTGCTTTGCCGGCAGAGCCAGGAAGAAGGCTGCTGGCCCAGACAAGAGCCTCGTGGGAGGGAGGGTCAGCTGGAGGCTGCCTGGGGGTGTGGACAAGCCTCAGCTGTGCAGAGATGGAGCTGCCTGGGGGGGGCTCCTTGGCACCCCTGAGACCTACGTGAAGTACCCTGGTCAGGGGGAAGCTGCAGAGGTGCCCAGTGGTGGCCAGGCTCTGAGGACACATGGAGGTGCCCGCAGGAGGGAGAGGTATAGTTTCCAACCTCTGCCAAACCCAGAGTGGCGTTCAGGACAGCTCCAGTGGGAGGCCCCAGCCCACCTGAGCTGGGCGGAGGCCTGGGCTGTACAGCAGAAGGGCTGGCCTTGAGCGGGCCGGACCCCAGCTGAGACTGTTGTGTGAGGTGTCGTGAACCGCCGAATCTCCCTACCAAGCGGCATCCCGGGTCTGCTAGGTTTCCATCCAGCCGCCGGGCGGCGGGCAGCGGAAGAGGTTTCCAGGGCCGGTGGAAGACCCAAATAAGGCTGCATTCGGTGGCTTTCCAGTTCCACAGCTGTGCCAGCTCATGGTGACACCAGAGTGCTGTGGTGTCCAGGGAAGCACTGTTTTGGGGCAACAGACATTTCTTGAGCTCCTGTGGGGAGGGGTTTCCACATGCCTGGTGAGACCCACCTCCACCCAGAGGGGGCCTTCCTCACAGGCAGGGGCTCTTGGTGGAGCAAGGGCCCAAACCCTGAAACTGTATTGAACATCTTTCTGTCTGTCTCTGTCTGTGTGTCTGCCTCTCTGTGCCCCTCAGCCAGGGGAAGGCAGAACCAGGGCCCGAAAGGATCTGGAAGAAACATACAGACTGGGGACTCCATGGGGCCAGGTTTGGAGTACTGAGGAGGGGGGGTTTGAACCTGGGCCTGGAGTGGAGAGGATTGTGTGTAACAATTGAGGAAGGTCCGGAAGACCCCCAAGGCTTGTGGGTAGGGGTGGTGTGAGCCCCTCACCAAGATGGGATTAGAGTGAGGCCCTGAGCCAGCTCAGATGGCTTGCCACTGCCTCTTCTCAAATGCAAGCTACTCAGCCTTCCTCCAGGCTTGAAATGAGCCCCTCCTTCCCCCTTCCACACTCCTGCATCCCCGGGCTCGCCACTCTGCAGTGAGGAAAACCACAGCTGAAGCCTATCAGGCTGGAGTTCGTGGCCGACAAGGCAAGGTCGTCCTGAAGCCTTCCTTGATCTTTTTCGGGTCTGATGCACTGCCAAAGAATCTCCGGAAACTCCCAGACATTCTCAGGGAGAGTTAGCCGCTGCCCACGTGCCCACACCACTGTCGGGCGTGCTGAGGCCCACGTGGGGAGCCCTGCTCTGGGGTGTCCTTGACCTCCACGCTCTCCTGCCCTTTCTCATCCCTGCATTCCCCACAGGCCTGTGTGGGACCAGCTGGAAGCGCTCTAGAAAAGCCCCCGAGGGCGCTGGGGGAGGAGGGAGGATGGGGGGCACAGATCACGGCGGGGCACCCCCCATGTGTGTTTTATGAGGTGCACCCCCTTGGTGGCAGCTGAAGTGGGAGGTACCCCAGGCCCAAGGGCATGGGGGCCTGGCGGGGGAGGGCGGCTGCCCTGTTTTCTTGTAGCTGGAAGCTCATTAGCTTGTTAATTGAGAAGAAAGCATCTCTGGGTAGCAGAAGTTCAGTCCTGACGCCAAACCTGGGGGGAGGGGCATTCTCTGGTTCCACCTCCGAGCACCAGGCCATAACTAAGGTCAGGCCTGTCCTGGACAGCACGGCTGGCAAGTGTCCAAGTTGATGTTTGGAGCGTGGGAGGTTTGGCGGGTCTTAGCCGTGTGTTCACTTAGGGGTGAAAGGAACAGGCTTTTTGCACCAGCTTTGCCACTTTCTAGCCTATGACCTTGGGCAAATCCTTTAACTTTTCTGGGTCTCACCCTCGTCATCTGCAGAGATAATGACACTTCGCTGCTGAGGCCACGGTGAGGACTCAATGTGTTCAGGGAACCCCTGCTTGTTCAGAGCCAAGGTCACCAGGTGAAAAGGCCCCCAGGCTCTCAAGGAGCTCGGCCTCTGAGCCTGACCCTGCAGCCGCCCTCACCTCTTCCAGGCCACAGCCATGGGCGGCGGAAGGGGGGCCAGGGTCTGCTGAGTTCCTGCCTGGCACGAGGCCCAGGCGGTCCTGGAAGTCCAGCGGGGCTAGACACACGGGCTGCCTCCTGTCTAGAAATAGTCGTCCTCCCTCCATGGGCAAACAGCTCCAGACTATTTTCTTCCTCCCACGATCTGAAAGTTGGAGCTGATTGGCTGGCTCAAAAAAAAAAACACCCAAAAACAAAAAAAGAGAAGGACGTGCAAGTGCTCTTGTGTGCCCAGAAGAGGGGGTGTCTCAGGGCTCTGTTTCCAGGGGAACCAGTGGCACAGGCTGGCTCCTTCCTCAGGGTGCAGAAAAGAGAAACTTGGCTGAGGTTCCAGGCACCTGGCTCCTGGGTGGTTTCCCTGGGGGATGAGCAAATGCCCAGGAGTCTGCCCTCCTGAGGGGCAGCCAGGGTCCCCCCTCCCCAGGATGCTCAGGGGCCCTCACCCCTTTCCTCCACCACCACAACCCCCAGGAGGTCTGGTCAGGTCCCTCAGCTGCCCTGATGTGGTCCCAACCTGAGACACAGACGATGGGAACAGACGCCAGGCTCCCTGGAGTGTATAAGGAGCTCAGGTTTGGAGAGGGCTCCCCTACGGCAAGGACCAACGTGCAGTGAAAGGAGATAAGTAAGCGTGGGGCACCCATGAAACTAGTTGAAGGACCCCTGCCTGTGACCCACGTGACGTGGCCCTGGTAGCCATCACCATCTCTGGGTGGTGAGCCCCCATCAGTGGGGCCATTGAGGGCCCAGTGCCCAGAGCGATGTCTCCATCAGGAGGGTGCTCCGGATGCCAGGGGTGCCCAGGGGTCATCTGCAGGGTGGCTGGAGGGACACCAGGGAGATCCCCCTCCACAGCCCACCTGGACTGCAATGGCCCGAGGTCATGGGGGGGGTGTCACTCCACCTGGTGTCCATAGGAACCAGTAGGATGAGAGAGGGGGCAGCAAGGAGGGGAGGGCTGGCCTCTGCGCGCTCCACTGCCACGCCTCCCCGTGCTGGGACAGGAACTTGTGCCGGAGTTCCCTGCCCCCAGCCCGGGCTCTCGGCAACCCCCCGACCTCTCCCCGCTCCAAGGATGGGGAGCAGAGTGTATGCTACAGACAGACGGGGCGGGAGAGGGGGACACAGAGAGAGAGAGAGACCCCCGGCGACAGGCTGAGAGGGCAGGGTTAGGAGTGGTTTATACCCAGAGAATAGGACGGAGAGGCTGGGAGAGAGACGGAAAAGATGCGAGAGGGAGAGGGAGAGACACACACGGTGGGAGGTTGAGCGGGGGAGGAGACAGAGCAGAAGGGGCGGAGCTTAGGGTAGAAGCGCGCAGGGAGGGCGGGTGGACAGGGGGCGGGCGCGGAGCCGCCGGTAACAATTACGTCTGGGTCCCAGCAAACATGAGGCAGCTGCCCGCCGGGCCTGGCAGTCCTGTTCTCCTCGGCTGCGCAGTGGGGAAGCCGGCAACAGTTTCCTCCGGTGCCCAGGATGCAGCGGGCCAAGGTAGGCGCCGGCGCGGGTGGAGAGCGGGAGCTTCTGGGGGTTGCCCCGGCCCAGGGAGCCTTGCTGTGCCTCCACCTTTGACCCCAGCCCCTGCTGTCTCCTGTAGGGTCGCTTTTGGGAAAGTAAATGTTGGGGTGTCCTGGCTGGGAGGCTAGACTCCTGGGGCCCCGTTTGGACGGCGGGGGCTTTAGGTATTTGTGGAACTGAAGCTGGACGGAGGAGGAGCTTGGGGTCAGCCACCTGGTTCAGTTAAGTCCCTGGGAGTGCTGACCCTGAGCCTGGGCCCATGGCCTTTTGCGTTGGGGGAAGGCTGAGTGCTGGGAGGCCGTGTCTTACGCTCGAAGGCTGGTCAGTGAGTGCATCGTCTAATTATCCAAGTAATTAATGAGTAGCCACTTCCTAAAGGGCTAGGAGACCCCTGACAAGGACGACTGTGATTAGTTCCCACTCTGTGGGGCTCTTGGGAAGTTGGAGACAGAGAGTGCAAGGAAAATGCCTGGAACAAAGTTCAAGAGATGGTAGTGAGGTGTTGGGAAGGATGAAGGATAATTAAATGAAGAATAAAGAGGGAAAGGAAAATACGCTAACCCCCAGAATAGTTAACACTCAGAACATCTGTCCTGATGCCTGGCCAGCTCCCCACATGTTTGGGACAGTCTTGCTTTGGAGGGAAGAAGAAAGACCAGGATTAGATCTGGCTGATCGTAACAGAACAGATAACAGTGGTTTGAGCAAGGTTGCTTGCACTTATCTCTCATGCAGAAGTCCGGAGGGAGGCAATAGAAGGCTGGCACGGAAGCCCTACGGTCAGCAGGGACTAGGCTCCATCTGTCTCACTGGCTTCTATTCTTGAGGCTACGTTAAGGTCCAAAATGGCTGCTGGAGCTCCAGCCAGCACATACAGGCAGCAGGAAGTAGAAAGAAAGGCAAAAATAAATCTCGACTAAAATCAGGGTTTTATGGGTAAGGAAGAATGGATACTGGGCTGGCATCTGGCAGTCTCCCCCAACTCCACCCCATCCCCCCAGAGATGGATTCCTGCCTCTCTGTCACCCATGGGGTCTTGTGGCTGCTGATTCCAGGCCATACTACCCCAGAGCCCCAGGCCACCCCTGCTCTGTCTGCTCCCTTGCTCAGGGGTGCCAGGAGGATTGGCAGAAGTGCTGACAGGAAACCCTTCGAGGCTGGCGACAGGGCGTGTTGAGAAGGTATTTTCTCTCCAGGCACCTTAAGTCTCTCCCACAACCTTCAGGCAGACAGGGCAGAAGTAGAGAAACTTAGCACCTTGTTGCACGCACGCTCACAGGCCACGTGCTCACTGCACACACGTGCCACAGCTGGCACAGGTCACACGCATCCAGGGTCGTCAGTATGAGCGTGCAATGCACAGCCACGCCCTGTGACTGTGCCCACAGCTGCCTGTGCTGCCTGAGTGCACACGGAGGTGGGGATTTCCACAGAGTCAGGCTGCACGCAGGTGTGCACGCAGCCCACCCTGTCCACCAGGCATGGGACAGTCCTCCTCCTCTTGCCTTTCCTCTGCTGGCCCTACCTGCCAGGAGGCCACTCCCTGTCCCTGCCGGATGGGTGGAGTGAGTGGCTCAAGTCCCACAGGTGCATCTGCCCCTTCCCTTGGCCATTGTGACCCCACACTGGCCTCCGCCTTCCCTCACAGCCGGGCCCCAGCGGATCTCGTGGTGCCTGCCGGGGGCCTTCCTGCAGCTGGGCTGGCCAGAGGCTGGAGTGGGCCCCTCACCTTCTGGTGCTGGGCCAGGCAGGGACAGTGGTCTGAGGGAAGCCACCATTGGGTCCCTCACCAAGGTCAGCAGAAGGATTATGAAAATCACCTTCCCCTCTAGTGGCAACAGGGACTACAGTTCAGAGCACAGGCTGGGAGTTGCCTGACTCATCCACCCTCAGTGCCTGTCACTGTCATTTGTGGATCCTCACAATGTCCTGGGAGGGCAGGCACTGCCACTTCCCCTTTCACAGACACGAGGCTCCAGTGCGGTGGGGACAGGGGGTGGGGATGGGGGCTCGTCCAGCCCACCACCAGGACTTGAGCTCTGTGAACTCTTAGGAGAAAGGAGCAAAGAGAACTGCAGGCTCTGCTTCTGGGTCTTCAGGGAGTGATGTCTTCATGACCCGGCATGTCCATCAGGACCCGCTACCTGCTCCGGTTCCTGCCTTCTTGTGGGGCATTTGTGGGAGGTGGGCCCTAATCTTCTCCCCTGTTTCCAAAGTAATCAGAGCCCTGAACTGTACTGGGGAGTGTGGTGGCTCTGACTCTTCTCTAGGTGGAGCCTGGGACAAGGTCAGGGCTGAAGGGCAGGAGCCCTGAGGTGGCCACTCCTCTCTCCATGGTCTTTCCATTAGGCTCTGCACCTGCATTATTCCCCTGGACCCCCAGGCAGCCCCGAGGTCGCTCTTGGTATTGCACTCCCTTTACAGATGAGGAAACTGAGGCCCACCCATGATTGCAAGCTATAAAGTGTTACAGCTGGGATTTGAACCCTGCTGTGTCTTGCTGTAAAGCTCAGTTGCCTAGGGCTTGGGGGGATGGATGGGGAGGTCATGGGAGAAGGCTACAGGGAGAGAGGGGCGTGCCTGTGACCAGGCAGCTGAGGAGGTGCCCCATCCCTGTGGGGGCTGGCTCCATGGCGTTGTGGCCTGTTGCACCCTCCGAATCCTTTAGAGAGTGCACATAAGTCAGATCCCACCCCTGGCCACGTATCCCGATTAGCCATGTGACCTTGAGCCAGCCACAGCCCCTTGTCTGGGCTGCAGATCCAGAGCTGCAAAGGAAAGGACCCCAGCGTTTCGAAATCAGGAGCCCTCTTCTCATCAAAATCTTCTGCAAGAGAGGGAGCTGCTTTGCCACCTCGGGCTGGCTTGGGGCCCACCTACTCTCCCGCCCCACCCCAAGGCATCTCTGGTGATGGCCAGGAGTGCTGCAGAGCCCTGAATGTGGCCTCTGTGAGGAAGAGGGGCAACCTTGGTTTCCAAGGCAAAGAAAGGAGAAGGGAAAGAACTTGGCAAGTCTTCCTTTGCTGGTCCTCCAGCCCCGGGCCGGAAGGAGACAGAGCAGAAAGGAGGGTGCAGTGTGGAGTGAGTCACTGTGTCGCCCTCCCCATCTCCCCATCCCCAGCTTGATGTTTCCCTGGAACGGGTGCATCTGTCAGCTGTGATCAGCCCACATCCTAGAGCGCCACAGAGCGGCCATGTGACAGGGAGAGAACCAAGGGGACCTGCAGGCACCAGAGTTGGAGGGGCCTTGCTGAGCTGAGCTGGGCAGGACAGCTGAGAGGGGCCTGTCCCGTCTCCCGGTTGGCCCAGCCTCCCCGCTCTGATCTGTTGCCTGAAGTCTCTGCCCAGCCCTGCCCTCCATCAGGCTGGCCCGCGCCTGTGCCGTGCTCAGCTAGGCAGAGCAGCTGCTGGCCTTAGCCGGCCTCATCTCCAGCTCTGCGGCCGGCCCCTGTCCTCCCCTGCTTCCAGCTCATGCCTCCGGGGCAGGCAAGGGATAAATCCGAGTCCCGACTGCTGGTGCTATGCCTGGCCCTGTTTTAAGATCCTCGCTTGGGACTTCCCTGGTGGTCCAGTGGTTAAGACTCCACGCTTCCATTGCAGGGGGCGTGGGTTCGATCTCTGGCTGGGGAACTAAGATCCTGCATGCTGTGGGGTGAGGCCAAAAAGAAATCCTCCCTCAAGATGGGCACTCTGGGCAGTGAGCCCAGAGAGCCACATTCTAGCCCCAACTCTGCCCAAGTGACTCCGTGAGCTCGGGCAGGGTCCATCCCCTTCCTGGGCCTCAGTCTCCCCATCTGAGCCTCAGATGCGCTCATAGCCTCTGCCAGACCCCCACTTGAGGTCGGGCCCTGTGCTGAGCAGTGGGGGCTGGGTGTAGAGGTAGGGGGGCCACCACCAAAAGCTCCAGGATGCTGTGATGCAGATTGCCCCGCCCCACACATACGCCTCCTGGCCTGTCACGAGGCCCACCTCCGCTATTTGTAATTGAGGAGCCCGGCCAGGAGCGAAGGTGGTTGCGGAGATAACACAGCTGCACCTCGACAGCTGTTAGCCCAGCTCTGCATCAGCAGATCTGGGCTCGGTCCCAGCCCCCTCATGCCCTAGCTGTGTGTCCTCAGACAAGTTATTTAGCTCCTCTGTTCCATGGTCTCCTCGTTTTCCTGGAGGAAATATCAGCGACCTCCTAGATAAATAAGATCCTACACCAGCCCGCTTAGCACAGCCCCTGGTGCATCGCAAGAGCTCCGTAAATGGTGAGAGTGTCAGTGTTATCATTTTGGGATTACTGAGTAGAGCCTGGGAAGGGCACTCCAATGGGAGAATGTTGTCAGTGAGTAGCTCGGAGTCCATCCCTGGGTTGATGAGAAACCCTCATTGCCTGGGCAGCAAGAGGCACGTGAAGAGCTAGTGTCCTGGCCGAGGTGGCAGCATTAGAGGCAGGGCAGGGACAACCCAGTCTTCCCCTCCCCTGCTCCAGTGCTCTGGGAGGGGCGGCACCCAGGCGTGTGTGTGTGTGTGTGTGTGTGTGTGTGTGTGTGTGTGTGTGCGCGTGCGCACGCCTGTGTTCTTCAGGGACTCATGACAATCTCAGCTCCCCGCTCAGGAGGCAGGCCGCCTGGCCCGTACCTGTTGGTGCTCAGGGGTGGGAGGAGAATCGAGGCTCCCCGAAGCCTCCCTATCCCAAATCCTCGGGGCCCGCACGACACAACGCCCATTGCCACTTCCTGCCATCTGTCCCAAGTGCTGGAAATATAGCACGCAAAGATGAGTGGGCGCTCAGTGAGCTTGCCTGAAGGAGCACCCAGGGATGGGGTCAGGGCACCAGGCAGCCCCGCAGCTCAGCAGGGCTGCACGTCCCCGCTGGCCCAGGCTCTGGCCTTGAGGCAGCCCCAGCCCCGCCCCGGGAAGGAGGGAGATTGTGAACCCCAGACTCCTCCTTCCCGCAGACAAGGCCCAGAGTTTCCCATCCGGTGGGATAAGCCCTCTAAACCTTAGCTGCACTTTCAGATTGGCTGAGGAGCCTTATAAAAGTAGAGCAGCACGGGCCCCACTGAATCAATAATGCAGCCCCCGGGCAGGCGGAGATGGGGAAGTCTCCCAGGGGATTCTGAAGGGCAGCCCGCTGAGTGGAGCGAGTTGGGTGTCCCCGCTGATGTCACTGGGCCCTGGGCTTGGCCCTGCCCCTTGCGCTGAGCATCAGAAGGGTGAAGAATAGTGCTAATCACTCCTGCTTGGCGGGGGATTGTATATGTCACCTCGTTTAACCTTCTCCATAGTCCCGTGAAGCCCTGTTATTATCCCCAATTTACAGATGAGCAAACTGAGGATCAGGGTGGTCAAGTACTCTGCCCAAGGTGGCCCAGCCAGGAGGGGAGGGTCCAGGAATCAAGTCCCTGTCTGGCTGACCACAGACCTCTTCCCACTGTACTGACTGAAATAACATCAACCGGCTTGAAATTCCCCCTCCTCAGCTAAGTGTGTCTTCTGAACCAGCATCCAGTGGGTCCTGGTGGCTCTTACAAAACTGTCCATGCTGTGTCTCATGCATAAATGCCTGTAAACGTTTGGGAGAAGTTAGCTGTGCCTCTTGCATATGCATTGACTCAACAACATTACCTCTGAGGAAGGGAGCCTGGATGTTCTCGCCCCAAAGGCTGCCACGTGCCCACAGGTCACCTCTGCCGAGCCTCCTCTGAGATGCTCTTTGGGGGTTCTCTGGAGCCCAGCTGACGAGAACCACAGAAACTGAGCCAGCTGCTCAGTGGTCTGGCCTTGGAGTGCCCCTAACGGCCTGACCAGATGGGCTTCCACAGGGCGGAGCTGTGCACGCTGGGCATGGGGCAGTGAGCAGGGTCAGCCACTCTGTGGACTGCTGGCCTTTCTGGGGGCCTGTTGGGGGTGAGGAGCCACCAGGTGGGATGTCCCGGTCCAGGTGCCAGTGGTTTGTTTAAAATGGTCTGGTCTCTTTCTATGGGGTGGTGAAAACTCTCAGATGATGGTTGAGAATGGAGCGTCCTCGTGGAGAATCTGGACCACATGTGTGGGGAGCTGGAAGGCATGAGGTCTTGTTCTGCTTCCAGTACCCATCTCCGTGGTGACGATGTCACAGTTACTGAGGAGTCACCTTGACCCCTCCATCACTACCTACACCTACAGCAGATCCTAAATACTCATCACGCTGATATTTCCACCACCCATCCCACCGCCTGCGCCTGGCTCAAGCCCCCCACCGTAGTCCCCTCAACTTGGGCAGCCCCTCCTCATTGTCCCCCAGTTCTCCTCCACACTCCACAAGACCACCTTTCTGAAGGTGACTGACGCTAGCCTGGGGAGCTGGGGTCAGGGTGTGCCCTGGCAGCGGGAGGCTGCCCCAAACCCCCCAACTGGCAGGTCTGACCACCATCTAGAACAGTGCTGGCCAATAGAAATGCATTACAAAGCACAGGTATCATTTTAAATGGTCTGGCAGACACATTAAAGAAAGTAAAAAACAAATTATTTTTAATAATATATTTTATTTAACCCAATGTAAATATTATTTCAACGTGTAATCAATATAAAAATTATTAGTGAGCTATTTTACATTCTACTAAGAAGGATTTGAAACCCAGTGTGTATTTGCACTGATGGCACATCTCAACTTGGACTAAGCCCATTTCAAATGTTCTGTAGTCACATGCAGGGAGTGGTCACTGAACGGGACACCTCAGTCCGTGATCAGACTCCAAATGTCCTAGCTGTCTGTACTCTGCCTTCACCCATTTGGTTTTATCTGCCACAACCTGTGCTATTGTTTCTTATTTTTCCTTTAAATTAACTCACATTTTAAATTTCAGTAAGTTCATTTAAAAGGGAATCTGTAGGGGCTTCCCTGGTGGCGCAGTGGTTGAGAGTCCGTCTGCTGATGCAGGGGACATGGGTTCGTGCCCCGGTCTGGGAAGATCCCACATGCCGTGGAGCGGCTGGGCCCATGAGCCATGGCCGCTGAGCCTGCGCGTCCGGAGCCTGTGCTCCATAACGGGAGAGGCCACAACAGTGAGAGGCCTGTGTACTGCAAAAAAAAACAAAACAAAAAAAGGGAATCTGTAAATCATTATCATAAAAGGATAGCTAGTAGCAGTCGCAGCAGTAACCATAACAACGCCATGAAAACAAAACAACAGCATTAAATTCCAGCCCCTCCCACCCTCCCCCACTACGTGGGCTGCTGAGTCTCAGAGCTGGAGCTAGAGGGATGCTGCGGGCACCCAGAGTCTAGGTCATCCCCTGTACCAGGCACAAGATTCTCCCAGATGCTCCACCCGCTCCAGCCAAAGCCCAGCAGGACACACCTGAAGGTGAACTAGTTGGTTGACTCCTTGTTGCCCTTGACTGAGAGAGAACACGCACCACGGGTAACATGGTGAGCTTGGTGAGAGGGTGTGAGAAAGTCCTATTACAGGATCTGGGCTTCAGCTGGGCAATTTGCAGGAGGGCGTACGGAACCTCGATCCACGTCTCCCCCCATCCCGAACCCCTGGCCCACTAATCGGTTCCATTTCTAAAATGTTATTTTGAAGTGTTGTATAAATAGAATCATATAGTATGTGACCTTTTGAGATTTTAGCCGTTCCCATGGTACGAGTGGTATCTCCTTATGGTTTTAGTTGCATTTCCCTGATGACTAATGATGTGGAACAACTTTTCATGGGCTTATTTGCCACCTGCACGTCTTCCTCGGTGAAATGCCTGTGGCTGTCTTTTGCCCATTTTCTAACTGGATGCTTTGTTCTTTTACTGTTGAGTTTTGGACGTGAGGGTCTCTTGGGTGTCGGGCTCTGTGATGCGGAAGGGCAGCGCACACCGCAGGCCAGGGCCAGCTCTCAGAGCTGACATTCCAGGAGAAAGAGAAAGGGATGCACCTCGGGAAACAAATAAATAGGGTAGGTTCAAAAGCAGTGTGCTGGGAAGCACAGCAGGTGTTGTTATGGATGGTGAATGGCAGCCTAGAGAGAGGGGTCTCCCATCACCTGGTCTGACTGAGGCCTGACAGGGACAATGTACAGGAGCAGTGTGCAGGGGGAGGGGGGAGGAGTGGACAGGGGAGGGGGGAGGAGTGGACAGGGGAGGGGGAGGAGTGGATAGGGGGAGGGGGAGGAGTGGATAGGGGAAGGGGGAGGAGTGGACGGGAGGGGGGAGGAGTGGATGGGGGAGGGGGGAGGAGTGGATAGAGGGAGGGGGGAGCAGTGTGCAGGGGGAGGGGGGAGGAGTGGATGGGGGAGGAGGGAGGAGTGGGTAGGGGGAGGGGAGGAGTGTGCAGGGGGAGGGGGAGGAGTGGACAGGGGAGGGGGGAGGAGTGGACAGGGGAGGAGGGAGGAGTGGACAGGGGAGGGGGGAGGAGTGGACGGGGGGGCGGGGAGGAGTGGGTAGAGGGAGGGGGGAGGAGTGGATAGAGGGAGGGGGGAGCAGTGTGCAGGGGGAGGGGGGAGGAGTGGATGGGGGAGGGGGAGGAGTGGATGGGGGAGGGGGAGGAGTGGACAGGGGAGGAGGGAGGAGTGGGTAGGGGGAGGGGAGGAGTGTGCAGGGGGAGGGGGAGGAGTGGACAGGGGAGGGGGAGGAGTGGACAGGGGAGGAGGGAGGAGTGGACAGGGGAGGAGGGAGGAGTGGACAGGGGAGGGGGGAGGAGTGGACGGGGGGCGGGGAGGAGTGGGTAGAGGGAGGGGGAGGAGTGGATAGAGGGAGGGGGAGGAGTGGACAGGGGAGGAGGGAGGAGTGGGTAGGGGGAGGGGAGGAGTGTGCAGGGGGAGGGGGAGGAGTGGACAGGGGAGGGGGGAGGAGTGGACAGGGGAGGAGGGAGGAGTGGACAGGGGAGGGGGGAGGAGTGGACGGGGGGGCGGGGAGGAGTGGGTAGAGGGAGGGGGGAGGAGTGGATAGAGGGAGGGGGGAGCAGTGTGCAGGGGGAGGGGGGAGGAGTGGATGGGGGAGGGGGAGGAGTGGATGGGGGAGGGGGAGGAGTGGACAGGGGAGGAGGGAGGAGTGGGTAGGGGGAGGGGAGGAGTGTGCAGGGGGAGGGGGAGGAGTGGACAGGGGAGGGGGAGGAGTGGACAGGGGAGGAGGGAGGAGTGGACAGGGGAGGAGGGAGGAGTGGACAGGGGAGGGGGGAGGAGTGGACGGGGGGCGGGGAGGAGTGGGTAGAGGGAGGGGGAGGAGTGGATAGAGGGAGGGGGAGGAGTGGACAGGGGAGGAGGGAGGAGTGGGTAGGGGGAGGGGAGGAGTGTGCAGGGGGAGGGGGAGGAGTGGACAGGGGAGGGGGGAGGAGTGGACAGGGGGGGCGGGGAGGAGTGGGTAGAGGGAGGGGGAGGAGTGGATAGAGGGAGGGGGAGGAGTGGACAGGGGAGGAGGGAGGAGTGGGTAGGGGGAGGGGAGGAGTGTGCAGGGGGAGGGGGAGGAGTGGACAGGGGAGGGGGGAGGAGTGGACAGGGGAGGAGGGAGGAGTGGACAGGGGAGGGGGGAGGAGTGGACGGGGGGGCGGGGAGGAGTGGGTAGAGGGAGGGGGGAGGAGTGGATAGAGGGAGGGGGGAGCAGTGTGCAGGGGGAGGGGAGAGGAGTGGATGGGGGAGGGGGAGGAGTGGATGGGGGAGGGGGAGGAGTGGACAGGGGAGGAGGGAGGAGTGGGTAGGGGGAGGGGAGGAGTGTGCAGGGGGAGGGGGAGGAGTGGACAGGGGAGGGGGAGGAGTGGACAGGGGAGGAGGGAGGAGTGGACAGGGGAGGAGGGAGGAGTGGACAGGGGAGGGGGGAGGAGTGGACGGGGGGCGGGGAGGAGTGGGTAGAGGGAGGGGGAGGAGTGGATAGAGGGAGGGGGAGGAGTGGACAGGGGAGGAGGGAGGAGTGGGTAGGGGGAGGGGAGGAGTGTGCAGGGGGAGGGGGAGGAGTGGACAGGGGAGGGGGGAGGAGTGGACAGGGGGGGCGGGGAGGAGTGGGTGGGGGGGAGGAGTGGACGGGGGGGAGGCGTGTGCAGGGGGAGGGGGAGGAGTGGGTAGGGGGGGAGGAGTGGACGGGGGGGCGGGGAGGAGTGGGTAGAGGGGGGGGGAGGAGTGGATAGAGGGAGGGGGGAGCAGTGTGCAGGGGGAGGGGGGAGGAGTGGATGGGGGAGGGGGAGGAGTGGATAGAGGGAGGGGGAGGAGTGGACAGGGGAGGAGGGAGGAGTGGGTGGGGGGGAGGAGTGGACTGGGGGGGCGGGGAGGAGTGGGTAGAGGGAGGGGGGAGGAGTGGACGGGGGGGAGGCGTGTGCAGGGGGAGGGGGAGGAGTGGACGGGGGAGGGGGGAGGAGTGGAGGGGGGGTGGGGGGGGGGAGTCGTGTGCGGGGCCCGGGGTCGGGGGGAGCGTGTGGCAGAGGAGCAGCAGGTGCAAAGCTGTGAGGTGCTCGAGCCGGGCATGTGGGGGCACGCGCAGAACAGATGAGGCGGGCAGTGAAGGCGAGATGGACTCACAGGATCAGGTGGGACTGACTGAGGGGTTTGCAGGTCCGCACAGGCCCTGGGTTTTACTGGCACGCAGCAGAAGCCACTGGGGCCTCGAAGCAGGCTGGTGGGGGACTTAATTTGCGCTGCAGTCTCCTCACCAGCCCAGGCCTCGTCAACTCTGTCACCTCCCTGCACAGAAGCATCAGGGAGTGAGGTGGTGTCGCCTTGCGGGGCTCCCTCCTTCGATGCCCGAGAGCCCCCCTGTTCAGGAGGAGGGAGTCCGGAGCGGCCATTAACATTCCCCGCCGGCCCCGGCAGACCCTCCCTCGGACAGACGAGTGTCAGCTAGTCATGAGGATGAGCCGGTGGTCACTCCCCCGGCCTCCTCCCTCCCGCACCTTCTGATGGGCCAAGTACACGGGCCTCGGCCTCTCCTGGCATTTGTGTGGCCCTGCTCGTGCCCAGCCACTGTGGGCCCTTCCTCTCCTCGCTGTCAGGACCCCCCTCACCCATTTCAAGTGGGAGGCCATCCCAGGCCCTGCCTGTGGGCCTCACAGCGGGGTCCTGGCCCTCAGCCGGCTGGAGGACATGGCCCAGGGCTCCTCCACCCTCGTCCAACCCTCTCCACCAGGAGAGGTACTCCTTAGCCTGGGACATTAGTAAACCATTACTCTGACATGGCTGGGGGGCTTAGGAGCCCCTCGCCATCTTCCAAGGCCTGGCGGGGGCCTGGCCCAGGGAAGCTAAGCAGGACTGCCTGAACTTTGGAACCAGGAGGCCATGAGTGCAGTGTGGCCCTGGCATGCCCCCAAGCTTCTCTGAGACTTAGTTTCCTCATCTTTAAAATGGGCATGGTGTTTTCAACCTCCTGGGGTTGTCATGACAACGAGGTGACCTTAAGGCCCAGGATAGACATGCATGAGGGGGGCTCTCAGCCCCGCCTTGTGGGCCCTCCCAGCCGTCCCAGGAGGACAGAACCCCGGGCCACCGGCTGGGTCTCCCCACATCAGCTCAGGCCTGGCTGTAAGAGTGCCCAGGACTAGCCGCAGGCTCTGTCAGGGCGGCCCCTGCCAGCAGCGCCAGCGCTGTCCTGAGATGGGGGGTGGGGTCCCTACAGACAGCTCCTGCCTGAGAAACTGAGGGCCACCTCAGTTTCTCCCTCTGATGTTCTCTCCTAAGCCCATATGCAGAGCCTACAGCAAAGAATTCAGGAAATAATGAAGCACCAGCTGCCCAACTTCCCCCTACCCGCCTCCTGGACGGAAAGAAAGACTTTATTCATCGAGGCCGTTTCTCTCCTGAAGCAGATCATTAATAATGGAGAAGGTCTCTCTCTCTGACAGCCTGGGCAGCGCCTGTGTGCACGTGTGCGTGTGTATGGATGTGTGTGCATGTGTGTGGATGTGTGTGTATGGGCGTGCGTGCGTGTGTGTGTATAGGGTGCCTCCCTCAGCATCCCTGGCACCCTGGGGCCCCTGGCCACCCCCGCTCACCCCCTGTTTCTGCCCCATTGGGATGGTGAGTGCCCACCTTAACTATGGCTCCGGGCACCACTAACCGACCCCCATTGGCAGGCTGAGCCTTGGAGAAGAGGAGGAATGTGGTGGGTGCTGCCGAGGGTGTGTCTTGGGGAGGTGGCTTGCGGGGGTGATGACTACAGGAGGGAAAGCCAGCAGCTGGGACCTGGCTGGGACGGTCCTGAAAGTCAGGATAAGGGGTTTGGATGTTGTCCTGTCTGGACGGCCACTTCACCGAAAGCTGACCAGGAGGCCAACCGCCCAGCCCCAAATGTGGACGGGCCTCATGGGGTCGTGAGCCAACTCAGCACCTGGAGGGTTCTCCCTCCTAACCAGAGCCTGCAGGAGGCAATGCACCAGCCTCCCCTCACCTGGGCATTCGCACAAACTCCACAATTTAGGGAATATTTGTAGGGTTTTTCTTATTCCTCAAGTTCAGGAAAGCCTCCCTAGAGGGCATGAAAGAACCTAAAAGGCCAGAAGCTTGCTTTCCCAGCTCTCCTTGCAGCCAGGGATTAGGCATATGACCTGGGCTGGGACAATCTGACCCCTCTGCTCTTGACCTTGAAACTGGAGCTAGTGCCTCAACCGAGACTCCCCCAGCAGCCTCCAGGTTCCAGGGGCAGCAGGGCCATCACACCAGTGGGGGGCCCCAGGCCCAGTCCCCCTGGGATGGCAGTGCTATCCCCAGGGTCGTGTTATTCAGCAACAGCAGAGGTGCCCTTGCTGTCCCATGGGTGACCATGGCTGAGGTCTGGCTATCCAGCAGCTTGCTTCTTGCTCTGGTCTGTCTTCCGAGCCTGGCTCTCTGTCCTTCCCGGGGAGGACTGGCCTGGGCTCCCCACTGCTGATTCCTTTCCAGTTACCATCAGCCTGGGTCCGTCTCTCTGCTTCTTGTACCTGAGAACCTAACCGAGGCAGGGGCTGCGCTGGGGTCTCTGCATCTGCAGAACTTGCTCGAATGTACATCTGTTTGTGATTTATTTCGGACACCCATATACTCTTCAGGACTGTACAAATGTAGCACACGTGAAACCCCACAACCCTGGAGGGACATCACCAACCCGTCACCCCATTGGCCATTGTCCTGGCCAGTCAACCCACCCCCTCAGAACTGGTACCCACGGGGGTGCGCTGCTTCCTCCCATGTCTGGAGCTCAGACCGCGCATCCCGGGTACCATGAACCTGGGGCTACCTGTGGCAGCGACCCAACGGGCCAGGCCACACCTATGGCACTGCCACCCCAAGCAGGAGGCATGGCACAAGGGCAGCAAACCAGACTCAACAGATGCCCAGAGGGCCATCCTGCTGCCAGCCTGGGCACTGTCTGTAGGGACCCCACCCCCCATCTCAGGACGGCACTGCCACTGGCAGGCCAGGTGCGGGTGCTCAAAATATTGATGTAGGAAAACAAATCTCACCACTCCGGGCCTCCACTGTGACCCCGGGCTGTCCTTTCCCCAGCCACACTCACAGCCCAGCATCTTAACATCCCACCCACAGCTCCCTCCTCCAAGATTCTACCCATCAGTTTTGTTTTTCGGGTTTTTTTAAGTCTTTTGAGTTTGTTACAATATTGCTTCTGTTTTATGTTTTGGCTTTTTGGCTGTGCGGCATTAGGGATCTTCGTTCCCTGACCAGGGGACCAGGGATTGCACCTGTACCCTCTGCATTAGGCAAAGTCTTAACCACTGGACCACCAGGGAAGTCCCTCCCCCATCAGCTGTTTGAGTCGTTTCTTCAGATGGTTGCACAGAGTAGATTAGTGGGTTGCATCCATGTGCCCCCTCCTGGGGAGGTCCTCGGGCCTTTGATGCAGCCTCGGTTTGCCTCAAGGTGAAAAAAGATCGAGGACTCTGGCGTGAAATGAGGAGGCCAACTTTGCTGTGTGACCCTGTGCAGATCTGCTCCCCACTCTGGGCTTTAGTCAGTGAGGGGTTTGGGCTGTGATCTCTAAGGGACTGTCTGGCTCTGACAGCCAGGCCCGTGCCAGGGTCGGGGGTGTTGATGAGTAAGTCTGGACCCTCACCTCCCTCCTTCCAGGGGCCCCATCATGTAACAGACCAGGGTGCCCAGTGGGGGAACCCCTGCCCATAGACCCTGCCTTCAATCGGGAGTTCTTCCAGCAAATTCCTACTGCACAGTCCGTGCTGTTGTGGAACTATCGGTGCAGGGACAGACCCAACTCCCTCAGCTTTAGAAGCCACGGGGGCTTCCTGGGGGAGGTGACTTGCTAGCGGGATCACCTTTTCCGTGTGGAAGTGTGGAAGGGGTGTGTTCACAGAGCAGCCTGGTGTGGCTGGTGGGGAGTGTGTGTGGGAGCACAGCGTGCACAGAGCCCCACGGTGGCCTTTAACGTCATTCTCAACCCACTCCTCCAGCTTGGATCACTGGCGCAGCTTCTTCTAGCGGACACTGTCTGTGCCTGCGAGGTGGCCTCGCCACGCAGTGACCAAGGGCTCTTGGAGAGAGAGTGGGGCTGCTAAGAAACCGGGCAGGAGATGACCAGGGGCGGGGGCAGCAGCGGGACTGCGGGCTCCTGGCATGCATCCCTGAAAGGCAAGCCCCTGGGTGGAGTGAAGGACGGCCTGGGGATGATGGGGGGGTCCCCTTGGGGAGCAAGGGCTCAGGGCCGCTCTGCCTGTTCCTGCTGCAGGAGGTGATGAAGCTGGCAGATGGCAGTCTCCTGGGGGACCCCGGGCGCACACCGCTGAGCAAGGACGGTGTCAAGTGGCAGCGGCCGAGGCTCACCCGCCAGGCCCTGATGCGGTGCTGCCTGGTGAAGTGGATCCTGTCCAGCACAGCCCCGCAGGGCTCAGGTAGGGGTTGGGCTGGCTGGGAAGAAGGTGGGGGGTCTGTTCTGAGCGCAGAGACCTACCCTGGGACCCCAGCCTGGGCCACACCACCTCTGCTTCTGCGGGGACATGTTTCTATTCTTTCACGCCTGTGCCCATTCATCGCTGCCTGCTCCCGCAGGGTGCTGACCTCAAGGCGGGGCCCAGGGAGGTGGGGACAGATCGATAGGACCGTGCTGGAATTTTCCCAGCTGGGAGGATGGAGCGGGGCTTCAGAGCCTCGCCGGCCGGGTGACCTTGGGTGACACAGTCTTCCTTTCTAAGTCCTGTGTGTAAAGGGGCGCTGATACTCACCTGCAGGGTGCAAACACGTGCAGGGGCCTGGGAAGGAGAAGGCCCGGACTTCAGCGCCCCCTCGGTCCTGCCCAGTGCAGCCCAGGGGCTGGGGCTGGCTCTTTACCTCATGCTGCGTTCTGGGAGTTTGTGGCAGAAATGGATGGCCGGCACTTGCTGTCGGCGACATTTGGTGTCTGTGATGCAGGGGGGACCTCATGCAACCCCTATACTCTCACACACCTACCACACACTCACACTTGTGCACACCCACCAAGTGTGCACATACCACCCACTCACACCTGTGCACACCCACCAAGCACATGTGGGTGCGCACACATCACACACATAGGCGTGCATGAGACTCTGCCTCTTTGACTTTAAGGAAAAGGTGAAGACTTGGATCCTGACAGCTGTGTCTTGTTCGTTGTCTCAGACACTGTGTTTTCCAGGGAGCCTCAGTCCCCTTGCCTGGAGAATGGGTATATTCACGGCCCCAGCCTCCCAGGCTTGATGGGGTGGGGCCAGCAGTGTGTGCGGGCCAGGCCCCTGTCCTTTACCTGCACACCCACTCTAGGGGCTCCCAGCATGCTTCCAGTCCCCTCCCTTCTGCTTCCCTGAGCCCCTGCTACCTGTGCTGCTCCGTCACCCTTTTCTGACCGTTCCGTTACCCAGAGCAGCCTCCATGGAGGCCCTGGGGCCTGTGAATACACACATGTGGGGTCCGTGTGTGCTCTCTCTCTCCAGCTTCTTGGGACGATGCAGAAACGTGAGGTTACTACAATTTCATACAAACAGCTTAACTGGGAAGCTCACATCATCACGGGGCTGTTTTTCTGCAGCAGAGTAAAGCAATTGTTTTCCATTAGTGTAGGAACAGGGAGCAGAGGTGAGCCGTGGCGCCCTCGTGTGGCTGGCCTTGTGCACCCGACGGGCTCGGGTCTGCTCTGATGGGCCCAGCCTCGCCTCGCTGGAGGCCCAGATTCTTTTTATTTTTTTTAGACTTACGATCTGAAGAATTTTATTTTATTTATTTACTTACTTATTTTTATACAGCAGGTTCTTATTCGTCATCAGTTTTATACACATCAGTGTATACATGTCAATCCCAATCGCCCAATTCATCCCACCACCACCAATTTTATTAAAGTATAGTTGACTTACCATGTTGTGTTACTTTCTGCTGTACAGCAAAGTGACTCAGTTATACATATATATACTTTTTCATATTCTTTCCATTATGTTTTATCACAGGAGTTCCCTGTGCTCTACAGTAGGACCTTGTTTATCCATTCTATATATACTAGTTTCCATCTGCTAATCCCAAACTCCCAATCCCTCCCTCCTCCACCCCACCTCGCCCCTCGGCAACCGCAAGTCTGTTCTCTATGTCTGTGATTCTCTTTCTGTTTTGTAGATAAGTTCATTTGTGTCGTATTTTAGATTCCACATATAAGTGATATCACATGGTATTTTTCTTTGTCTGACTTACTTCACTTCGTACGATAATCTCCAGGTCCATCCATGTTGCTGCAGATGGCATCATTTCGTTCTTTTTTACGGCTGAGTAGTATTCCATTGCATATATATGTACATCACAGCCTTCTCCATTCATTCGAGGCTCAAATTCTTACTGGCCTGCATCTCCAGGGTCTTCTTGGCAGCAGCTCAGGCTCCTCCTTCTCCCCCCGTGGATCTTGCGGCCCCTCCGTGACCCCGGTGTCTGTCTCTCCCTCTCCGGTCCTCGGCATCCGGCACCCACCCCACTCCCAGGCCTCTCTCCTGCTGAGCCCTGGCTCCAGCTTCCAACTTCCAGCAGAAACATCTGGCACACGGTGGTCTTCAGAATGGGGCTGGGGTGTGGTGTGCCCCCCTTGCTGAGCCTTTTGCACACCTGAGTGTGCGTGGACACGGGGAAGAGCAAGCCCGGGGGGCAGGATGGGTGTGTCTGGGGTCGCAACGAGAGGAAACGGGGCCGAGGGGACCACGCCCACGGGTCCCACCTTTAGCTAGATGGGCTCCTAGATGGCAGCGTCTATTCCCGTCAGCTCCTTCTAGAGCCGTGTGGAAGCCTTTGCTGAATGGCTGGTCACGGCCATGCAGCAGTGCGGGTGGGGAAGGGGTGCAGGGCCCAGGACACCACCAAGGGCTCTTCCCAGCCCTGCCCATTCCCCTGGTGACATGTTTACCAGGCACCCTGCCAGGCCATGTGGAACACACAAAACGCAATCCTTAGTTGTGTGAGGCTGGCACGGAGGTTCACTCTGTTTTACTAAAAGTAAAGAGCAGACCGACTCTCAAGAAGGTCACACGAGTCAGCGGGTCCCACGGGTCAGGGGCTGAGCGAGGTCTCTGACCTGGAGAGTCTTCCATGTGCTGTGGGCTGGGCGCCCACTCTGATGTGTGTCTTCCCTGACTTTTCTCTCGGGAGCTGCGGGAAGGCGGGGCTCGGGGTCTGCGGAGGCAGCAGCCACCCTCCCAGGCAGAGGAGCCGGGACCCCAGTGCACCCCTCTCTCCACTGAGCATCGCTCCCGGGCCTCAGCTCTGCAGTCCCATCACATCCCTCGAGGACACCTTGCTCACACCAAGGGCTCCGTGTGCTCGTGAAATGATCAGCCGTGTGCGGACGAGGTGCCTCTGCTCCTTCAGGAGCCTCCTGGGGCTCTGGGTGCAGAGGACAATCGTGCCATTCAGTGTAGCTCTGTCCCCGCGCTCAGCCTGGCCCAGCTGGGTGTCCTGGGCTGGCGCCTGCAGAAGGCGGGCGGGTGACCGGGACGCTGCACCCTTGTTGGCGGTAGGGGTGGTTTCCATTCAGCAGAGGCGGCCTGAACCACAGACTTCTGGGACATCTTAGAGCAGGACCCAAGGAGCGTGGCCCAGTGGAACACGAGGGTGGCCTGAGCCTCGGCAACTCGGCAAGGAGTGGGTGGGACTCAGGGACCAGGTGGCATGAGGACAGGGGGCCAGGCCAGCTGCTGCTGCTGCACCCTGGGGGTCACCCCTGGGCTGTAAAAGCCCCAACATGGGGTCGGGAGCCAGTCAGCAGCGATGGCCTTTAAGATGGGTGGTCCTGGGACCGGGCCGCTCAGAGCCGTTGGCGTGGCCCCAGAAGTGCATCCCTCCCCAACGCTGGGAGGCCATCCTCAGTGACCCAGGGGCTGGCACTCTGAGCTGCTCTGCTTATCTCCCCGGCACCGAAAGTTCCTCCTATCAGAATGTCAGGCCCCCTCTCCAGGGGCACGGCTGAGCCACCAACCGGACAGACGCGCTTCTCAAGTCTGGCTTGCACGAGGACAGTGGGACTGGGTGCCTTTAAGTGTAAGCCTGGAATAATAATACCACCCACAGAGTAACCTGGGGTCTTCGTGGCAGACGCCTGAATCCAGGCTGGCTGGTTTAAGCAGAGAGGCATTTACTCTCGGCTGTTGGGAAGTCTGCAGAAACTCTACAGGGCCAGAGAAGGAGGCCTGGATGTGACAAGGCCAGGGCCCTGCCTGCTGCTATGGGAAACACCCCATGTCCCAGCCCTTTCCGGTGGGGACGCCGGAGCTGCAGCCACGCGCTCCTGTGTGGCAGTGACCATTCCCCACGCAAGGGACACATTCCTGCCCCTTCCCCCAAAGTGCAGACCCAGATTCTCAGGCACGGCATCCATCTCCGGGAGATACTCATTTCTCCTGGGGTTTGTCACCCCCATGTAAAATCATAAAGTCGCCACCACCACCACCAGCACGCATGATAAAAGAGTGGTAGTAGATACCAAATGTGAAATAGATAGCTAGTGGGAAGCAGCCGCATAGCATAGGGAGATCAGCTCCGTGCTTTGTGACCCCCTAGGGGGGTGGGATAGGGAGGGTGGGAGGGAGGGAGACGCAAGAGGGAGGGGATATGGGGGTATATGTATGCATATAGCTGACTCACTTTGTTATACAGCAGAAACTAACAACGTTGTAAAGCAATTATACTCCAATAAGTATGTTAAAAAAAAAAAAAGAGTGGTAGTAGAAAGGTACGGGGATGAAAAAGTTAATTAGCTTGTCTGTAATACATAAGGATATATAACTATATACTAACAGAATTTTTTTTTAATTTAAAAAAATTTATTTATTTATTTATCTGGCTGTCTTGGGTCTTAGTTGCGGCACGCGGGATCGCCGTTGAGGCATGTGGGATCTTTCGTTGTGGCGCTCGGGCTTCTCTCTAGGTGTGGCATGAGCGTTTTCTCTCTCTAGTTGTGGCACGTGGGCTCTGTAGTTTGCGGCACGCAAGCTCTCTCCTTGAGGCGCTTGTGGCGCGTGGGCTTAGTTGCCCCGAGGCACATGGGATCTTAGCTCCGTGACCAGGGATCGAACCCACGTCCCCTGCATTGGAAGGCAGATTCTTTACCACTGGAGCAGCAGGGAAGTCCCTAACAGAATTTTAATGTGTTTGAAGCACCAAGATATACTCAACATCATGTTTCAAAGTGAGATGCCAGATCAGGTGCAAATTTTCAAGGATTTATCTGAAAACTGTATATGGCTTTTGAAGCTTTTACCCTTATCAAAAGTGTAGAGGGCTTCCCTGGTGGCGCAGTGGTTGAGAGTCCGCCTGCCGATGCAGGGGACGCGGGTTCGTGCCCCGGTCTGGGAAGATCCCACATGCCGCGGAGCGGCTAGGCCCGTGAGCCATGGCCGCTGAGCCTGTGCGTCCGGAGCCTGTGCTCCACAACGGGAGAGGCCACAACAGTGAGAGGCCCGCGTACAGCACAAAAAAAAAAAAAAAAAAAAAAAAAAAAGTGTAGAAAGTTGAATGGTTAGAGCCTGGAGGGAAGATGATTTGTGAAGAGGATTTCTCTGGAGAGTTCAGCCCCCCAGTGTGAAGGAGAGATGCTTCAGTTACCTTTTGTTACCTAACAAAATACTCCCAAATGTAGTGGCTTAAAACAACCACCATTTTTTTCTCCCAATTCTGTGGGTCAGGCCTTTGGGCGGGCCCCCCTACCTTCCCTCCGATGGTACTTCTACTCCACGTGGCATCAGTTGTGATTACTCACTTGCCTTTGCTTAGCTGGTGACTGGGCTGGGCTGGGAGGTTCAGAAAGGTTCCACCCACACGTCTGGTGCCTCAGTGCCTGTCTTACTCCACATGGCTGCTTGAGCATCCTCACAGCATGGTGGACTCAGGTACAAGATGGCTGACTTCCAGGAAGAGGTGGTCCAATAAGTAAGGCAGAGAGTTCTTTTTTTTTGTTTTTTAGGCAGACAGTTCTTGAGGCCGAGGCTCTAGAACTCACACAGCATCACTTTTGTTGCATGCTATTGGTCAAAACAATCATAGGCTTAGCCTAGCGGAGGGGAAATAGACTACCTTTCCATGGAATTGCAGTATGAAATCTGTGGCCATTTTAATCCACCGCAGGGCCCTCAGCTAAGAACCAACCCATGGTGGAGTGATTCAAGCTCTCATTCTTGAGCGATCTGAGCCCTCAGTCATCCTACCTATAACTCCACCCCACCCCCACTTACTTTCATCCCTGTATTTGGCAATATGAATAGGTTGCGTGGTGAATTCACTAGGTCTGAGACATAGTTCCCATCCTCCACCCCATGTAGGGGTAGCACCTTCTCCCCTGGATAATTGGCATTATTCATCCCAGCCAACGCCCTTTCATGTCAGTTGGCCTGAGTGGTGTGGGGAGCCCCAGATGGCCAGGTGACAGTCTCAGCTCCCAGTTCAGCAGATGCACTGATGTCTCCCCTTTGGAGAAGCATTCTTCTTCTTTTTCTTCTTCTTCTCCTTCTTCTTCTCCTTCTTTTTTTTTTCTGGCTGCGCTGTGCGGCATGTGTGATCTTAGTTCCCTGACCAGGGATCGAACCCCCGCCACCCGCATTGGGAGTGCAGAGTCTTAACCACTGGACCGCCAGGGAAGTTCCAGCATTCTTCTTTAGGAATCTCAAACCTCTTATCCAGAGCCCAAAGTATCGGAGATGAGAAGCAAAAATGCTGCAAGTATGTGGTTGGGGCTGGTGCTTCCGTTGGTTCTGGACCCATTCTTCTGGCTGGAGGAGGAGCATATATGGTGGCACGTCCAGGACAGCACCTGCACCTCACCACTGGCACTGGAACCAGTGCACGGTGGGCTCTTTTGCTGTCCTGTAAGTCCAGCCGCTTCTGGGCATGGGGAATAGGGGGAGGCCCGTGCGTCTTGTCAGCACTGGCCTTTGGCCACAACTCTTTGCTGTAAAATGAGTCTTTGAGTCAGTAACAATGATGCATGGGACACAGCGATGGGCGGTGTTGTTGGCAGGAGCAAGGTGGGCAGAAAGCGAGGTCTGTATTCAGAATGAATGTCAATTCCAGAAAGAGTAAACGATGGTCCCTGCCAGCGTGGAGCTGACCTGCCACCTGGTGGCTGGCTTGTCGCCCTGCTGGCAGGCTGGGCACCCGACAACAGCTGTAGCCAGATCAGCCCGGTGAGGGGAAGTTCATTTCGTGGACCCATGAGTAATCTTCGTCCCCCATGGTTCTTCGTTCATGGCCAGGAATACAGGCTGACTGACGTGCACGGACAGGCCATCTTGTCCACCCGACTCTCGGTGCCTCCGCAGGCCTGGCTGCCCTTTGGACAGCGTCCACAAAGGACTGTGACACCTCACACCTCCTAGTCACCACTCCTCCAATCTTCTTCCCTCCACCTCCTTGACCCCTGAACGCATGCTTACTACCCACCCCTGAGTCAATGTCAATCTGTACCTCAGGCCACCCCTCCTTCCAGACAACTTATAGTTGGTGCCAGCATTTCTTGCAGCTCTGTCTGTAAATTACATACACGTGCTTTTCCTCCTCAGACGGTCTTAGGGACTCCCCATGAGGCCACAGGTGTGGGTTGAGGGGAAGGTGGCGATGCAGCTGTTAACCATGGGGGTCTGAGCCCCATTTATGAGCAGACACCTACCTGAGCCTTCTAGACCCCCGACCCTGAGCTTATACATAGCGCCTGTGTGTGATGGTGACGTGCTGTGCATGCCCCTTTAGAGCTGGGGGAGAGGTGGACACTTAGTTCCTGATGGGCAGCTCAGGTCTCAGGGTCACCTGGTGTCCCACAGTCGGGCCTTCCATCTCCCCGAGGGCCCAGGAGTGAGCCAGAAGTAGTGTCAAAAGAAGAAGAGATTTTTGCCAAAGAAAGCATGGCTTTGCTCAAAAGCAGAGGCTCCTACCGGGGCCCACCCTGGGCCCTGCAGAGCACCCTAACTTTCCACAGACACACTGTGTGCCATTGAATGTGCTGGGTCATCAGGCCCAAGGGGAGAGCTGCTTGTTACGCAGCCTGGACCTGCTGCACAGCCTTTGCTTGTGCCTGGAAACAGTCTGGAGCAGCACAGCACCTGTGGTACACAAGAAGCCCCTTGTGTACGTCCTTTCACTGGCTAGGAGTGCAGGGTACAACAGCTGGTCTTTCACTTTGGAAGGAATGTTTTTACTTGCCTGCCAACAGAAACCCCAAACAACAGTAGCTTACTTTAGACAGAGGTATGTATCTCCTATCTGAGAAATCTGGGCTAGGCAGCGGCTGGCACTGGTTTAGCAGCTTGGGGATATCAGAGTCAAGGTCTAAGGGGTTTTTTGCTTCTTCCCTCACAGTTGCAAAGTTGTTGCTCTGGCTCCAGCCATCATGGCTTTGCTCCCGACAAGAGAAAGGAGAAATCAGGGGAAAGGAGGAAGTGGTGATGCCTACATCAGGAAGGCAACACTCTCACAGAAATCTCTGGAAGATTTATGCTTACATTTTACGGGCTAGAGCTGAGCCACCCTGACTGCAAGGAAGGCAGGGGATGGCGGTTTTTTTCAAGCTGTGCACATTTCCACCCCCAACGAAATCTGAATTCTGTAGGTGAAAGAGCAGAGGAGAATGCTGCAGTGCTGTTCTCCGCCACACGTACCTCGTGGGGTTGTTTTGATGCCCAGAAGGGCCTTAGCGAGCTGCCTGCGTGCACCGGGTGCACCGAGAATGTGGGCTGTGGGTCTTCAGCAATGCCTGCTCCAGTCACATCCTTGGTTTTTCCTTATCCCCCTCAACACAGGGATCCCTTCCCATCTCCCTTTTCTCCACTCCACAGAGGCACCGCAGGGCTGGGGCTGGGGTCAGTGAGCAGAGGGCAGAGGTGAAGAGCTAGCCAAAGGCCAAGGCCCCCACTCATCCCCCAGCTCTGTCCAGGGTCCCTGGCCCCTGAGCCTCCTGGGCAGGGGGTGGATGGGAGCAGGGCTGTTCCCTTTCTGGCTGCACAGAAGCCCCAGGACCTAGGTGAGGCCCCTTTGCAATGAGATCACACCCTCAGCCGAAAATCACACCAGTGGCACCTCCCCCATTGCTGCTGGGAGCTCAGGAGCAGTGCCCACCCCCGCCCTCATGCCCTCCCAGGAGCCCTTCTGCCTCCAGGGAGATTGAGCACCTGGGTCCGAGGAGCCAGGCGAGGGGCCGGCCCTGGGGCAGGAGCAGGGCTGACCCCGGCAGGGCACCGGCCGGCCCCCGGGGGCTCTGGGCTGGGCTGAGGGGCAGGCGGCCCTGGGAAAGGCCAAGAGAGGGCAGAGGGCAGGGACAGAGATCAGAGGAGAGAAGGACAGGCCAGAGAGGCCGAGACACGGAGGGACAGGCTGGGACCCACAGGACTGGTACTGAGACTGAGAGACAGACCAGAGGCGGGAGAGAGAGAGAGTTCTAGAGGAAAGACTGAGTGCCAGGCTGGGAAGACGCAGGCAGAGGGGGCACAGAGCAGGCTGGGGGGCCGGTACTGTGGCTGGTTGGGCAGAGCGAGGGCAGGAGAAGGGCCCCCGGGCCAGGCCTGGCGATGGCGGGGCGCGGCGAGGCCCCTGGCGCACCCAGGGGGCTGCCCTGAGGCTGCAGCTGTGCCAGCACGGCTGCAAGAAACACCTGGGCAACACCATCAGCTTCTCCTTCCGCTTCGTCTCTGGGAACCTGACTCGAGATGAGGACTGCTCTGGCAGGACTGGGGGCAAGGGGGCAGGAAGGGGCAGGCTCGGGGTTTAAAACTGTGCCCACTTTGAATGGGGCAGGGGTGACGGGGCACAGCGGTCCTGAGAGCGGGACTGGAAGGGATGCCCAGCCTTAGAGTCCTGCCCGGCGGCCGGTAGACAGTGAGTGCCAAGCCCGGGCTCCCCCACCCGTGGGCCTGGGGAGGGAAAGCAGGTGGGAAGGGGGCTTCCTTCTCCAGGGCACACCGACTCAGGCACAGCGAGCATAGGCTGGGAGGGGGCTGGCGGCTCTCGGGCCGGGGGTCCTCTCCCCTCTCCCCTCCCTCACTGGGGACCCCTCTCCTCTCTCAGCAAAGACAGATATGACATCTGTAGCAAGGATTAAATAAAACAAGCAAGCGTGTAGAAAGGCCTGTGTCTAGAAAGTACTCAATCAGTGATAGCCATCTTTCAAAATCTGTAAAACCCACCAACCTGGAATTTCTAGCAGGGACGCAGCGGGGGGCTCCCCTGGAGCCTGTGCTCTCAGACTCAGGCCTGCGGAGGAGCCCCGAGTGGGAGTGACTCCGGGCAGGCTGGGTCCCACTGCCCCTCTGCCTCCCTGCCTGCCCCACCCCGAGCCAGGTGCTCAAGGGCTGAGCAGGACCTCGTCCCAGGCTGGGCCATGCGGACCATGCAGACCAGGCACAGGGAGAGGGGCTCCTGCGTCTGGGGCCCTGCAGTTTCCTTGGCAGGACGCCCCAGGAAGGGCTGGTGTCAGGAGCTTCAGACCGTGGAAGGAGAGACCTTCAACAGCTTGGGTCTTGTGTGTCCTTTTGTTCTATCCTGTTATTGGAGGGATGCGAAGGAAGCTAAAGAAATCACGATCCCCTAAAGAGAAATCAAATTAAATCTCTAACACATAAAGATGAGGCAGTGGAGACATGTGACATGTTGGCTTTTTAGCCAAAGCTGAAAGCTACTTATGCTGCTCAAAGAAGCTCATGGCCACTGAGGGACAAAGGGCCAAGCGAGCGGGGCTAGGCTGGAGCACCTGACCTTTGTCCCCTCTCCAGGGGCGGGTCCCCCATCTTGTTCCCTGCCCTGTCCCGAGTGCCTAGCACAGAACTTGGTGCTTGCCTAGCACAGGCCCCAAATACTTGTCAAATTAATGAATGCTCTTTTAAGAAGGATCAAAATTAAAAATTGAACATATAATCAATCATCTCAAAATCGGTCGAATAATAACGGTTTAAAACCCTCAAAAGCAATAATAGATCTCTAGGAATCAGAAGACAGGATTCTGATACAGTGAAGGTTTGCAGAGGGAGCTCAGATGGGAATGTGAGTCTAAGGCAGGGGGGCAACCTCAGGGACCTCCGGGGGGCACTTGGACCACTGCTGCTGCTGGGAATGGGAGCCCAGGGTCACCCCGGGCTTTTCAAGAGAAGGGAAATGCCTTCTCTGCTCACGGTGCCTCTAAGCCCTGCCTCCCAGCTGCTGCGAATTCCTCTCTCCAGGCTGTCCTTTTGGGGGAGGATGGAACTTTGAAGATGGTGGTCCTTGAAGAGAGATGCCTGGGGGCTGGGCCCAGGGGCAGAGGGAGGTGCCTGGCATCTCAAAGCCTCTGGCCATGATCCTTCTAGCTACTCCCATGTGCTCCAGCTGGCTGGTGATTTGGAGCATCTCTCCTGCCCACACTGAGCCCCTCCTCACCTGTCCAGCCCGGCAGGGGTGTAGGGAACGGCACCAGCTCCGCAGGGCGTCTGGAAGGGTCAGTGAGCGCCCTGGCTTAGTGGAGTTTCAATCCACAGGCATCTTTACTGCTGGTAGCTTTATGCACCTTTTCTAAACCTTCTTACCCGTCTGATACCGCTGCAGGTTCATGGGTGCTCTCTCTTGCTTCCTCTGTGTCAGTCTTTCTGGAAAGGGAAGGAGGATACTGCAGGTCTGTGTCACCTAAGGGTGCAGTCTGCCTCCCGGACCTCAGGTCCTTCATCTGACAACAATCACAAAGGCCTGGGCTTGCTGGTCTCCCTCTGAGCCCCTTCCAGCTCCGGGGAATGCTAGCTCTGGGATTCACAGGATGGCCAGGGTGGGAGGAGCTGCCTGGGGGCAGGAAGCGGGGAGGTGGGACGTGGGCAGCCGATAAAGTGCAAATACTTGACATCAACATATGAAACAAGCTGGAGGAAGCGCGGCTCTTTGTCACCTCTGAGCCTTTCAGGTTTGCTCTGTGGAATCGCTCTTGCCAGCCATTCAGATGAAATTTTGTGCACATCCTGTGGTCATCTTTCTGGTGTTAGCGGGTACTCAGGAAGACTTAGAGCTCCAGACCTTCATCCACCCCGGAATCTCCTCCCCCTGGCTCGTTTCAGGCTTAAGGCTGGAGCAATAGGGCAGGGCGTGGGCATCTCTGAGCATCTCTGCTCTTTCTCCATTCTGCTCCTGCGGGGTTCCGGGGCCAGGCCAATGCCACCGCCCAGTTGTTGTTTCTCACGCCCAACTGTTGAGATTTCCCCTCTCCAGGCAGTCTTTCTCGGAGGAGGATGGGCCCCCAGCTCTCTTCCACAGCGTCCAAGGGAGCCCTGCAGAAACACACCCTCTGCCTCCATGACTGTTGCTATGTGGGTATCCACGTCCCTCCCATCACCCTGGGTACTTCTGGCCAGTGTAGCCATGACCATCACCCTGACCTCTTCCAGGTGTGCGTCAGACCGACCTGGCCCTGCATCCCCCAGACTCCAGGGACACGTGCCCAGATCCCCACAGGCTTCTCAGATGCCCCTCACTTGGACAGAGGACCAAAGCCCCCCTGTGGGAGGAGGAGGAGTGACACCCCAGCACACCAGCCAGCCTTTCCGGAGACATTCCCTTCCTTTGCCTCGCCAACATTTCTCTTCTCTGGGTGAGGAGGGGTGAGTCACAGAGTCAGTTTCTCAGTCCCCTAGTGTGACCTGCAAAGCTGATCTTGGCCTTTGGACCTCTGCCCAAACTCAACAGGAACAAAATCACATTTAATACCTGGACATGAGACATGGAGTCCACACCAAGGCGGGGAGAGCCCTGTCTTCTGGGCCTCACACCGCACCCTGCAGCGGGTGCCCAGACCCGGGGCTCCCAGGGACAAGGCAGGAATGGGGCAGAGGCTGGGAGGGGCCAGGAGAGAGGGCTTGGGCTCCAGATTGAGAGAGCAGAGACCCAAGGTTACAGACAAAGTTGGGCACAGCTGGCTTGAATTGTCAAAGCATCATTCTTGATGTGTTAAAAATATCATTCTCCTACAAATAGACAGCATGTGTCAGGTTCTATTGAAGTCCTTAATGAGGCAACCAGCAGAGTGACAAAGCTGATGCGAAAGAGAAAGAAACACAGGGAGTTCTAGAGAGGATGGAGATAAAAGGAACACAGAGGTACTGCTGCTCAGGTACGAAACTAGGAAAGATCCAGGGCAGTGAAACCACCACCCTCTGCCACAGAGGAGAGGAAATCATCACATCTTATCAGCTTTACAAGCTTGTACGATGTCTGGGCCCTAATCAATTGCACTGCTTAGTTCTGCTCCCCTGGCCAGTCAGATGCCCTGGGCAGGCACTGGACAATGCCCCAGCAGGGCCCGGAGGACCATGCAATGCTCTTGGGCTTTATTTCCACATTTTAAAAACAATTTTTTTTTTTGCGGTACACGGGCCTCTCACTGTTGTGGCGTCTCCCGTTGCGGAGCACAGGCTCCGGACGCTCAGGCTCAGCGGCCACGGCTCACGGGCCAGCCGCTCTGCGGCATGTGGGATCTTCCCGGATCGGGGCATAAACCCGTGTCCCCTGCATCGGCAGGCGGACTCTCAACCACTCTGCCACCAGGGAAGCCCTAAAAACAATTTTTAAACAGCAAAGAATCTTAACTCTGCCACTCATAGCTGTTAAAGGGTAAAAGGTAAAAAACACACTAAAGGGAGTTCCCTGGTGGCCTAGTGGTTAGGATTCTGGGCTTTCACTGCTGTGGCCTGGGTTTCAATCCCTGGTCAGGGAACTGAGATCCCACAAGTCCTGCTGTGTGGGCAAAAAAAATTCAAGAGTTTATTTGAATTGGGTAGCACCAAACCAAAGGTGGTTAGGAGTGTTCCACTGACAGGAGCTAATGGGGAGGTTTTTATAGAGAAGATGCAGAAGCAAAGCAAAGCAAGGAAATTGACTGGTCATAGCTTAAGCAGTTGTCTTATTTGGGAGAGCCTGTCTCTCATTAGTTGTTCATAAGTTGCATTTTCCCAGATTTAAGTGTGTTGACTCTGGCTTAGGTTTTGGTTTGTTTACATAAGCTGCCAAGGCCTTAGAGGCACCTCAGTCCAACAGCCTCTTAAGTACTTTAACAATTCCTCCCTTTTGGTCATCCTCTCATGCATGAGAGACTGACCAACAATTTGGTATTACTGCCACTGTCCATTACCCTCAGGGGACTTATCTCATTGTGAAATTCATAGGTTATGATGTCGGGCCATGGGAAAATTGTTTTTGCTTTTCATCTCGTCCATCTTGTTCCTGTTTCTGACTTGCTTCACTTAGTAGCATCATCTCTAGGGCCATCTATGTTGCCGCAAAAGGCATTATTTCATTCTTTTTTATGGCTGAGTGGTATTCTATTTTTTGTATATAGAGAAACCATCTGATGTACTGCTGATGGCTTCAAACTTGCATGTAAGACCTCTAAGAGAACATAGGCCCCCAGGGAGAATACGGTGGTGAATGTCAGGAGGATAAAACCAAGAGACTGAGTTTGCTCCTTAGTCAGGGTCCCCATGAACCAAACCAGTTGGTATCAAGTAAATCAAAGAATGCACCTGAAGAGGCATCAACCTTTTTTAATCAAGTGGCTTGTTTGCTACTTTCTTGTATTTGAGTTTCTACTCTACCAGAGTTGTTGATCCAGGTACAACAGGAGGTCATTGCTATGGCACAGACTCCTTGTTCAACCAGCAGATAATCTAAAGCAGTTCTGTTATCTGAAACCGTTTTATCAGCTCAAAATAACCCATAAGCCAAAGAGCCATATTTTGGGGTGGCAGAGTTTGTTACCCTGTGTTCCTTGCCTTTGAAATTTCTCCAAGAAGTCTCACAGTCTAGAGTTCAAGTTGGTAGATGTCTCCGTCTCACTGAACCAGTCTCTTAGTACTGAGAGCAGGTCAGTTCAGTTAAACAGTTGAGTCTCATTTCCCGAAGAGGTGTTGCTGAGTGGGTTTCCAAAATTAAGCCTATATGGTACAAGCAATCGTATTTAATAAGACGTGTTTCTATGGAAACAAAGGAAAAACAAAGGATAATGGTTGGAACAGGTTATAGATCAGTTTCTGAGTCCAGAGGACAGCCAGTCGAGAAGATTTCTGGATGTTGGGTTCCTAGATGTTGGGCTCAAAGCAGCTTTTGTAGTTTGAATGTCTCTGGTCATATCATTGGATGTTCTAGTGAACTTTCTCAGTGGACCACACAGCAACAGGCACAAAGTTTATCCATCCGTGAGCTGATGTGGTGATTTCTCTGAAGTTCGTATCAAGTCGTTCAGCTGTAGTTTGCAGGGCTTGGGGAAAAGGACAGTTTTTATTCTCAGAGATTCTAAGTCAGAAGGGTGGAAGAAAATTGGAAACATTAGTTTGGAGGGTTGTAGCCAGATATTGGAGGAAACTAGAAGAATGTAGGATCCGGTGTAGTTTCCAAGTAGATAACAAAACCTCAAGACAATGAATCTGACCTCCACAAGGGGGTGTTAAAGTTTTCTACAGAAACATAATTTTTCTCTCTACAATTACCCTTCTAATCACAGTAAGATGAATTTCTTTTCAAAATAAGCCTAGTCTCATTAAACTTGGCCTGATTATTTGCATAAGAGCAGCAAGAATAGTGACTTTATGCCTATTCTTTTTTTTTTAATTTTATTTATTTATTTTTGGCTGTGTTGGGTCTTCATTGCTGCACGTGGGCTTTCTCTAGTCGCGGTGAGCGGGGGCTACTCTTCGTTGCGGTGCGCGGGCTTCTCATTGCGGTGGCTCTTCTTGTTGTGGAGCACGGGCTCTAGGCGCACGGGCTTCAGTAGTTGTGGCTTGCAGGCTCAGTAGTTGTGGCACGTGGGCTCAGTAGTTGTGGCTCGCGGGCTCTAGAGCACAGGCTCAGTAGTTGTGGCGCACGGGCTTCGTTGCTCCGCAGCATGTGGGATCTTCCCGGACCAGGACTCAAACCCGTGTCCCCTGCACTAGGCAGGTGGATTCTTAACCTCTGCGCCACCAGAGAAGCCCCTATGCCTAGTCTTAAAGATGATATTCCATTTAAAGCTTGGTGATACCTCAGGCTTTATTGGCTCAACCCTAGTTTATTAAATTTTTAAAAGCCTCTTTAGTCTAAGAAGCCAAGTCAAGGACTTGTCCAATTTTGTCCTGTTACAAAGAGGACAGATTCTTATTGAACTTATGCAAATACCTACATTGTCATAAAAAATAAGAATATTCAATAAGAGTTTCTGAATCCTGCAGAGATCAGGTAGAGAGAAGAAGATAAATATATACGATTTCTGTTTACAAAAGTGTACTTTACCAAATTGCTGTGATATAGATTACTTAAATCAAAAGAGAAAGGGGGTTCTTTAAATCTGAAAACAAACCATTGAACAATCAGCAATGTTTCAAAGTCATAAAATTTATAATTATCCTCATCAGTTCATTCATTCTCATGTAATTAATTCCTTTCCTTTTCTTTTCCATTATGATTTACGACAGCATATTGAATACAGCTCCCTGTGCTATACAGTAGGACCTTATTTTTTATCCATCCTATATATAATAGTTTGCATCTACTAATCCCAAAGTCCCAATCCATCCCTCCTCCACCCCACCTCCCTCTTGGCAACACAAGTCTGTTCTCTATGTCTGTAAGTCTGTTTTTGTTTTGTAAATAAGTTCATTTGTGTCATATTTTAGATTCCATGTGTAAGTGACATCATATGGTATTTGTCTTTCTCTTTCTGACTTACTTCACTTAGTATGATAATCTCTAGGGCCATCTACGTTGCTGCAAATGGCATCATTTCATTCTTTTTTATGGCTGAGTAGTATTCTATTTCATATATATATATATATATATATATATATATATATATATATATATACCAATCTTCTTTATCCATTCATCTGTCAATGGACATTTAGGTTGTTTCCATGTCTTGGCTGTTGTAAATGGTACTGCTGTGAACACATCGGGGTGCATGTATCCTTTTGAATTAGAGTTTTCTTCAGATATATGCCCAGGAGTGGGATTGCTGGATCATACGGCGACGCGAGGAACCTCCATGCTGTTTTCCATAGTGGCTACACCCCTTTATGTTCCCACCAACACCATGTAATTAATTCTTGATTAACACTTGACCTTGGGTCAGTAGTTTTGTGGATTCATCAGTTTCTCCATCAGAGTTCTGAAAATTCTGATTCAGTTCAGCGGTATGATCTTAAAGTTATCAGAAATCTGTACTTGTAAGAATTCTTTCCATGAATCTCTTTAAAGAGGAAGCACTTTTGCAATTGCATCAGAGTAAAACCATAACTGTCTATAAATGTCAAAAGACTTAAAAGTGGCCATGGCTAAATATCTGATGAGAGTTCATTATAATGCAGCTAACGAGGAATTTTTATTGTTTCTGTGACATACAACATTTTAAGGTAATAACTAGAATTATGATTATGTTACACCAGGACATATCAGATCTCTAGGAATTTTATACAGTTTCTCATTCTAAAACAACCAGTTATTCTGCTTTAAAACAAAATAACTCTATTTTCCCTTAAAATTGCCTTTCCACATTCCACACCTTTTCTTACCAAAACACATCCTACTTTTATTGTATACAGAGTCATTTTTCTTATTACTTCTTGTAGTTTTGATTACATATATCGATCAGAATTCTTAACCCTTAGAAACCTTAATTTCTATTGAAACCAAGAAATGAGCCATTGTGGACTGTTACACCAGCGTTCTGTACATTGGCAAACTTATCGATACATTTCATAACTTCTAGAAGCATATTCTTCCTCACAGTGAGCTAAAATACTGAAACATTAATTACTGAACATAGGTTTATCTACTTTTGGCTTCTTATTACGGGGGGACTAAAGATATTTGGGTCTATTAATAAACATGTTTTGTGTTTCAGTATTTTATCTTATTTGAAAATTGTTTGGGAAGGCAGTCTCATATATGCAGTCTTTTGACCCCCTCACTCAGCCGCATGAGAATGGACCTTGGACCCAGAACACTTTTTTACCAGGAGATAAAGAGCTCACACAGCTTGTGCTGGGCTTTTCACCTTGTATGGGAATATCCCTCCTTGTTTAACTTTCTGAGTATTCCTTTGTCTCTGCTTAAAGCGTGTGCGTCCTGTGGTAGCTGGCCGACCCACTGTTGTATCTGTCCTCTGAGAGGAGGGGACAGGGTTCTTCCACTGTGGCATGAGAGGAGTGCTCATAGATCACTCACTGCCCTGTGTCAGCTGCCAGAAGAGTCCTGCTGGCCATGGGGAACCAGTCTCCATTATCAGAATCTATCTTGCTTGGTCTCTTCTCTATGTAAGTAAAGCGTTCCATCCAGTGCTTGACTGTGTTGTTTTCCTTGGAGACGCCAATAGAAGAAGCTGCAGTGGGCAGAAGTGTTTAGAATCCTTCCCTGGGATTGGAAACCAGCACTCTGTGCTCTTCTCCCTTGGGACTGGTAAAAAGAATAGGTGGGCTTTGAATTGCTTCTATAGCTGCTTTTTCTGTTCTTGTAAAGACGCAATTTGAAAGGCAAGAGCAGTCGTTTTCAGTTCCTCAAAGAACTGGGTTGCAGCCTAAATGATATCAAGGGCTGGACCCACCCATCCAATTTGTTTCTTTATATCAGGGAGATTTCCAACTAAGGTGGAAATTAAAAGGTTTCTATGTTCTAGATTTACAGCTGTGTATCTTTGGAACGTGTTAACACATGGTTCCACAGAGGCTTCAGAATACTGTCTTTCCCTCTGGATACATAGTTCTATATTATTTTATTTTATTTTTATTTTTGGCTGCGTTGGGTCTTCGTTGCTGTGCGTAGGCTTTCTCTAGTTGCAGTGAGCGGGGGCTACTCTTCGTTGCGGTGCACAGGCTTCTCATTGCGGTGGCTTCTCTTGTTGCAGAGCACAAGGCTCTAGGCGTGCGGGCTCAGTAGTTGTGGTGCACGGGCTTAGTTGCTCCGCGGCATGTGGGATCTTCCCGGACCAGGGCTCGAACCCATGTCCTCTACATTGGCAGGTGGATTCTTAACCATTGCGCCACCAGGGAAGTCCCATAGTTCTATTTTAGCTTAGGAAAGAAGGCTTCAAAAAAGTTCCTATCAGGCTCTGAATATCAGTCTCCAATTCAGCCAACTTCTGACCATAGAGTTCCTCTTAAAGAAAAAAAATCCTTTCCAATATCTTACCATCAGGTTTTAGCTGGGACAAACAGCAAATATTCCTGGCAGTACTGAACTCTTTAAAAGAGACAATTTTGATTCATTTAGTCTCAGAAGCTTCTGTGTGCCAATCAAAAATGCATCCCATTTTTCGGGGCAAGTTTGGGGCTCCTTTAATCTCTAGGGCATCTTGTACATGGATAAGCTTATCTAGTTAAAAGTCCCCCACTGCAGCCACTGTGATTCAAGATTATCTTAGTTAGGTTAACCCACTTGTTCAGACAGACACAGGTTCTGGGCCTATAATTTTTTTTTTTTTTTTTTTTTTTTTTTTGCGGTACGCGGGCCTCTCACTGTTGTGGCCTCTACCATTGCGGAGCACAGGCTCCGGACACGCAGGCTCAGCGGCCATGGCCCACGGGCCCAGCCGCTCCGCGGCATGTGGGATCTTCCCGGACCGGGGCACGAACCCGCCTCCCGTACATCGGCAGGTGGACTCTCAACCACTGCGCCACCAGGGAAGCCCTGGGCCTATAATTTTTATATATATAGTTAGCCCAGATAGGGGAGTCCCAGACTCTTTGGACTCGGAGGGACCCATTTTCTCCTTCCTCTCCTTTCCTTAAAACAAAATTTTGCTTTTCTGAGGCCTTAGTCCAGTTTAAGTTTGACCCATTCCAGTTTAAGTCTGAGAAACATTTATAATGTTTAAGGTGGACCCAGTGCAACTCTGGACCCAGTCTGGTAAGAGAAATGCTCAAAGTGAGGGAGCTCATAATGCATAAACTGTGGAGCTCAGTTATCCAAGAGGGACTTACCCATGACCTTTAGGTGCATTGAGAAAGCAGTGCGTGCAAAGGGCTCAACGGGTGGCTATGCCTGGTTGCATGTTGCTCCAGGGAACCACTGGAGGGAGGTCACCTTCATATCCCACTTTTGACACCAGAGCTGTTAAAAGGTAAACATAAGCACACTGAAATTTTCAGTAGTTTATCTGAGCATACATTGATTTGAATCAGGCAGTGCCAAACCAAAGACGGTTGGGAGCACTCCACCAACAGGAGCTAGGGGAGTGGTTTTATAAAGAAGATGCAGAAGCAAGACAAGGAAATTATTTGATTGGCTATAGCATACGTGGTTGTCTTATTTGGGAAAGCCTAATTAGCTGTTTGTGACTGGTTGTTCTTAAATTTTATTTTCTCGAGCTTGAGTACCTTGACTCTGGCTAAGGTCTTGGCTTGCTTCCGTAGGCTACCAAGGCATTAGAGGCACCTCAGTCCAATGGCCTCCTTGTTTAAATATTTAACCAAGCTCTGCATGAAGCAAATTGCTTCTCACCTCTCGGAACCTGTTTCCTCCCTCATCTGTAAAATGGTCACAAGAATAACGAGGTCATTAAGAAGACTGTTAAAAAAAAAAAAAGAAGACTGTTGTCGGGACTTCCCTGGCAGTCCAGTGGTTAAGACTTCGCCTTCCAACGCAGGGGTTGCTGGTTCGATCCCTGGTCAGGGAGCTAAGATGCCATATGCCTCACAGCCAAAAAACCAAAACATAAAACAGAAGCAATATTGTGACAAATTCAGTAAAGACTTTAAAAATGGTCCACATCAAAAAAAGAAATATTAAAAAAAAAAAAAGATTGCTGTCATATGCACACGAAAACCTCTACACCTGTGGCATGGCTGTTTACCTTCTCCACTGTGATACCATGGTGGTCTCCTATACTGGCTTACCTTGTGTTGGTATGTGGCTTTGGGCAAGTTATTTGGTCTCTCTGAGCCTCAATTTCCTCATCCATTGAATAGATACAATAGAGGGTGATTTTGGGGATTCTACCAGAGTCTGTAAAGGGCTAGGGTAACGCTATCCCTTGTGGTTTTAGAGGCATCGCTGGTGATAATGGGGATTTACTGTGTGACTCTGAGCTGGAGTTTCCCCGCTTTCTGAGCCTCAGTTTCCCTATCTGTGAAATTAGAGCTGGAGAGGGAAATTTTCAAGGCCAAGAACCAGCTCTAAAATCTGTGATTTCTCCCCATCCCCTTTACCCAGGCACAGGGGCCTGGGAGCTTGGGATGTATTGGGCTGGCCAAAAAGTTCGTTCGGGCTTTTCTGTAACATCTTGCGGAAAAACCTGAATGAACTTTTTGGCCAGCCAAAATATTTGTGACTCCTGCCTTTACAGCCACTGCCCATTCCTGCCTCTTCCTGGCTTCTCCTTAGATGCTCCTTCTGGGTCCTGAGAGACCCTGTGCCCTTCCAGCATTCAGAACGCCTCCCAAACCTCTCCCCAGGGCCTTGCTAACAAGGTTAAGTTCATTAAAAGTCAACCTTGAGCACCTTGACTCTCTTCCTCAGCGTTAGCAGGGAGGTTGGCGTTCTCCAGACGGATATAATGGGCTGCTGTGGTCTCCACCTCTGCACCGGCCTCTGCCGACCTGGCCTCCCCCACTGCCTGCCTCCAAATGTCCATATCAAAATAGGCAGGAGGGGGTGGATGGGGATGCAGAGGAAGGGGTCGCTGGGCACTGACTGGAAGGGTGGGCAGGGGGACCCTAGAAAGGTGTTTGGGAGCCACCCGCCCAGACACAGGGGCCCAATGGTCCTGGTCCTGTGTCCGCATGGTGTGTGTACTGGGGGGTTGGCCCTGCAGCTGTGGGAGCCAATTCCCTGCCCTCTGGGGTGGAGGAAGATTGGGGGTTATTTGGGGTGGTGGGGAGGGAAAACAATAGTTTCCAGATGCTCCAGGATGGGAGGAAACGTTTGTGCGGCACTTGGGGCAGCTCAGGGAAAAGGCAGAACCCTGGTGACCAGGTGGTTGGAGCTCCCGGGCTGACGCTGACAGGCTGGCGAGCCTGGTGCCCACCGGCCTGGCCACCACTGACTGCCTCGCTCCTTTCCTGCCAGTCTCCCTTGATAGGCATTCCCCCATGTGCCCACCAGGGGGCAGAGACGAGCATGTCCACCATGCAGGACTTTTTTTTTTTTTTTTTTTTTGCATTATGCGGGCCTCTCACTGTTGTGGCCTCTCCCATTACGGAGCACAGGCTCCGGACGCGCAGGCTCAGCGGCCATGGCTCACGGGCCCAGCCCCTCCGCGGGGCACGAACCCGTGTCCCCTGCATCGGCAGGCGGACTCTCAACCACTGCGCCACCAGGGAAGCCCCATGCAGGACTATTTTAATGTTAAATCACCAGCTCTGCATTTCCTGCCACCAACCTGCCCTATCCACCCCGCATCTTCACACCTTTGGGGCTTAAGGACAGAGGGATCTGGGCTTCCCTGGCTGTCAGCTCTCTTCCAGGACACATCCCGTCTCCTGATGCCCTGAGCTAAGCCCAGGGCTGGCTGGGGATCCTCTCCCCAACAGGCCTCCCCTCCCCGCCGCTGCCCATGAAGTCACTGAGCCGGGGTGTGCCTGGGTGGCAGTGCTGCCTTCTCAGGTCACCTCCAGAGGCCTCAGGAGGGCAGGGTGAATCATAGGGTGTCACAAAGCAGATCTTCTTTAGCTGTCCTCCTCCTGTGGATAAGGGACCAGGCTCGGACAGGAGCCATGGGTTTGTGCCAGATGTGGAGTGGGCGGAGCCTATAAGGATCTGATAGGAATGCTTCCCAGGATGGACAGACCAGGCTCCTGACTGCCAGTCCGTAGGCTGGTATGGGTCTCCAAGGTGAAATTCAGAAAGATGGGCAGTGAACTGTCAGTAAACTAAACAGTTTCCCTTCTGATGTTTCACATCATCATTCTCTTTTGAAATAATGCCGAAGGTAGAGAGTAGTTAGGGTTTTTAAAAATATGTTTGTTTTTCATGCCCTTGCGTTGCAAAACAAAAGACGACACCGTTATGACCTCTTCCCAATTTGGAGGGAAATATGAGGGGTCTATGTCCCTGCCTGGCTGAGGCTGGGCTGGGAGGTCGAAAGGGGGCTCCAGTGATAGGAGTGACAGGCAGCGGCCAGGGACGAGGTGGGGAGGGCAGGTGTGCTGGCTGGGCCTCCCTGCAGAGCAGGGTACAGCCATGTTGGTGGGTCCACAGGCCTGGGCCCCCCATTCTGGTGACCTAGAGCTGTCCCTCCCAGAGAAGGACAAGCTTAGGATCGGTCCTGAGCAGTGACCAGAATCCTGGGACTGGGGAGGGGAGTGACAGACATCACACAGGCCTTGGAACAGAGCACAGCCAAGAGTGGGTGAATGAATGAGGGAGTGAGGCAGGGAAAGGAAGAAAGGAGAAACCAAGGAAGCAGTCGTCCAGAGTATTGACCCAGCACAGCCCAGCGGGAGGGAAAAGCTAACGGAAGCCTCGCACCATCTCCAAGTTTGCAAAAGAAAAGAGAAAGAGAGCAGTGAGAGGGTTAGTAGAAACTCACGAGCCATGGGCAGCCCCGGGGTCTGGCTGAGAGCGGGGCGATTGCAAGCGGGGGGCCCCCCAGCCGGAGAGGAGGCTTACAGGGTAAGGCCACCACGTCCCCTCCCCACCCCCAAACAGAGGGGCTGTCCCCCAGAGGCGAGGGAGAAGCCAGAGCGGGGGCAGGTCAGGGGTGGATGGAGAGGCTGGGAGCATTGGGCTGGAGTGTGACAGTTTGGGGAGAGCAGGTCCCCCGCCAGCTCTGCTCCATCAGCCAGTAACCCCTGCAGATGAGTTCACCTCTGGGAGCCTTTGGCCACACCTGTAAAGGTGGGGAAAGCACCTGAGGTTAGCTGCTCGTTCCTCTCTGCCTCTTCTCAGTTCCGTCTCTCCTGCCAGAGGTCTCTCCCTGGAGGTGACCCCTGCAGACATGCTCCACCCAGTAAGCAGTCAGAGGCAGCTTTGCAAACTGGAATAAGTCACTGGCTTGCCAACCCCCCCCCCACCCCACCTCAGTGGTTTCCCTTGAACCTTGAATAAGTTCTGGCCCCGCCCTGCTCTTCCCGGGAGGATGTGAGCCCAGGTCATACTCTTGGTTTTTCTCCCCCTTCGAATGTCAGCTCCTCCAAGGACTTGCCCTGTCACAGCACCACCACGCCCGGCCCATACCAGGTGCCTGATCAAATGCATTTGCAGAGATCACTCTGTCTTTTGGGGCTTCAAGTCAGACTCTGTTCACTGGATCAAGAGCTAGATGCAGATCTAGGAGGCTGCTCCTCCAGTTCAGTTTTGGGGACCCTGGGTCAACCAGCCAAGGCCAGACGTCCTGCCAGTCAGACTACACTGCTGCCTATGCGTTACGCTAACCACGTCCACTTCATCTCTGCCACCCAGGATCCTAACGGCCCCGTGGCATTCAGGCATCCCAGTTCAATGACTCTGAGGTGACAGGCAGGCCCCCTGCTGGCTCTCTCAGGAAACGTGCCTGGACACGCAGGCCCGCACATAAACACTCACACCTCCTGGTACACCGGGAAGCGGGGGGCATCGTTTCATGTACGGCCACAGTCTGTGCGGCTTTGAGCACCTGCTGTGGCCTGAGCAAGGGGCCGTCCCAGGTGCAGAGGGGACTGGAGTGGCCAGGTGCTGGTGCCCACGCCTTTGCCCTCAGCTCATCCTCACGCTGATCCTGCCAGGTGGGCATCACCGTCACCCTCACCTTCCAGGAGTGCCTGAGGTCGACAGAGGGAGGTATCTGGCCATGCGTCCAATGCACGTCTATGAGGCACCTACTGCACCTGGCACAGAGCAGGGCTTGAGGACAGCTGGGAGGGAAGAGGAGCCGGGGAGGCCTTGCCCTCTGCCCACCCCATGCCCGCAGGGCCCCGTCGAATCTGTCCCCCCAGACACACCTGGGAACCTGCTGTGGTTGGGCTGTCGGGGCCTGGCCTTAGTCGGGGATATTTGAAGACCTGCTGCCAGCCTGTGCTGGACAGATCTGGAGCTCCGGGAGCCCTGCACCCTCTAGGGAGGATGTGGGGACAGAGGCAAGGGTCTGGGAGCAGTTTATCCTCGCCCCCGACGAGGATCTCAAAATCACCCCTCCCCCATCTCCCCTGGGCCTGGGAAGATGCATCAGATATCAGTACAGCGGCAGACTCCGCCCCTCCCCTAGCCCCTGTGGCCTTCCTTACTCTTGGACCTGCCTAGTTTTCCTGGTACAAATGGAGAAACAGGCCTGGAAAGACAATGTGAACTGGCCAAGATCTAGGTCTGGGAACTCCCAGGACTGTGCTCTGTCCTCTACTCCACGCAGCTGTCTTAGCCTCAGTGTCCGTGTTCGGGAAATAAGAGGGACCCAGACAGGGAGGCTAGGGCCCTGCCTCAGCGCTTTGAGCAGGACGGTGGGGTGTGCAGTGGGCGGCTGGAAGGTGGCTGAGGTGTCTGTGGGGCGGCTGGAAACCACTATGCGCTGTCTCCGCCGCGTGGGTGCGCGCACGTGTACGTGTGTGTGTGTGTGTGTGTGTGTGTGTACATGTGCTCACCATCTACATGTCTGCTGCGATCCACGTGGGCTTCATTGAGGAAGAGACCAGGTGCTGTTCCTGGAGCGACATCCTCAGTCCACGACGAGAGGGTCCTTATTTTTTTAATTAAAAAAAATGTTTGGCCACGCCGCACTGCATGCGGGATCTTAGTTCCCCAACCAGGGATCGAACCCGCACCCCCTGCAGTGGAAGCGAGGAGTCCTAACCATTGGACCACCAGGGAGGTCCCGAGAGGGTCCTTAGAGATCAGTTGAGCGCCCCCTGGGACAGCCTGGTCCGTGCAGGCCCCCTTCCAGCATGGATCTCGGGTGCAGGGGCTGCTGGGTAGAACACACCTGGCAGAGCAGTAAACAGAAGACCAGCCTTTAGATATGCCCTCAGGCATGTGGGCGGCTGGCTGGGGCTGGGGCACCTCTTAGCGGCCTGTGGAAGGAAGAGGGGGTACCACAGAGGAGGAGGAGAGAGCAGAGAATGGGTAGGTCTCAGCGTAGCCCTGGGGTTCCTAGAAAGGGCGGGAGGGACATGGACTCCAGTCCTAGCTCTGCCATTTACCAGCTGTGTGACCTTGGGCAAGTCACTCCACCTCTCTGAGCCTCACTTTCCTCATCTGTAAAATAGGGAGTGAAGACAAAGAACTCTCCTTTCTGGGCTGCTGTGAAGATTAAATAAGACACAGCACTTAGCCCAGGAGTGTCTGGCACACAGTGAGTACATAGTAAATGCTCTGGCTCCCGGCTCAAGGCCAAGCCTCCGGGCAGCCCCACACCAACCATCTCGCATTTCTGGGGCTCCTATTTAGAGCACCCCACTTCTGAGACTTAAGCTGATCCTGTATTTTAACTGAGCAAGGGTCCAGGGTAAGACTGGAGCCCCAAGCATCTGCTCCCAGGCGGGTGTCCACCTCCTGACCCCCTGGGCCCGGGCCAACAGGACTTGCATTTACCCAGTGCTGACCTCCTGGGCGCTGCATTGGGGGGGCTCACATGCGCTGAGGTGGGCGTCATCAACCCATTTCACAGATGAGTCCAGAAGACCCGGGAGGTTGAGCAGCCCGTGAGATGTGACCAAGCTAGGAGGGCACTTCACAGCCCGTGCCCCCGGGGAGCCTATGGCATGGGGGCCCCTCACACAGGACTGGCCAGTCTCCAGGGGGTGCGTCCCTCTGGGCAGCCTGATGGGGGTGTGTTGGGCAGGACCCCCGTGTTAAGTACTGGCTGGCGCACAAATTCACAGTTAAGCCGAGTAAACATTTGCAGCCATTATGGCAATTGCCTTCGATCCTGTGTCCTGCTGTGGGAGAGTCCCGCTTACGCACGCATTCTTAAAACCCGCCTCTTCTCTCACACGTCTTTAATAATTCAGCTCCCCACACAAACCCGAAAATGCCAACTCAGGGCCTTCCTCCCCACTCTGGGCCTTCTCTCGTCCTGCTTGCCAGGGGGGAGGGGGCCCTCACCCGGGTTCTGCCGCAGACCCTGCCCCCCTGCCTGGCCTGCTCTCACTTCGGGGAGGGGCCCAGGTTTCCGGTGTTTCCCCCCGCTCCGGCTGCTGTGGCCACAGGGAGGAGCAGCTCGAGCTGCTGAGCTGCAGGGCTGAGCTGGGAGGGGCAGGAAGGTGCGGCTACAGCCCTGCAGCGCTGAAGAATGGAGGGGAGGGGCGAGGACACCAGCTTTCTTGGGGTGACAGGGGAGCCCATCCTGAATGGGTCCCTGGAAAGGCCTCAGGCCAGAAACTGCTCTGGCCTGGGCCTGGGGGCTGCGGGTGGAGTCAAATCAATATTATAGCATCTCCGGGCCAGGTCTCCTGGGCTGGGTTTCCCGGCTGGCGGTGCTCCCCAGCGCCCTCTGGGGGCCATCTCCGTAAAGGGGGACTGGGGGGCTGCACTGGATCCCATCCCTGCCTGGCTGGGCGACCAGGGGCTACTAGAAACACCACTCTGAGCTCTACGTCCCTTCTTCCTCGAGGTCCAGCCAAGTTGACACAGGGGTGCTAAGGAAGAGTTACCTGATCCCTCAGGCAGAGCGTCTGCCCAGTGAAATCCTCATGGCCACTTGGGCCAGGCCCGGCTGGGCTGGACACCATGGCGGGAGCAGCAAGGAGGGAACCAGCGGTGGTGGCCTGTCCTAGGCCAGCACCCGCCGCTGCAGAAGAACAACTGGGCCAGGGCTTCCCATCCCGGCGAGGTCTCTGGGCTGGTGCTGCTTCTGTGTAACCTTCCAGGACCCCCTGCCCTCCAGCCCCAGGCCAGGCTGAGAGCATCCCGTTGTATTTTCACTCTGCAAGCCCCCGAGTTTGTTTACCAGGTGCTGTCCTGGGCCCTGGGGACACAACAGGGAACTAGACAAATCAAAATCCCCGTAGAGTTTATAGGATATAAAATGAGATTGATAAGTAAATGATAGTTAGAAAAGAGTAGGGCTATAGAAATTACACAGGGCAGGGAAGATGGATAGGGGCTCCCAGGGCAGGGCTTGGAGGGAACGTGACATTTGAATACAGACCTCAGGCGGTGACAGAAGAGCCAGAGGGGAAGCTTTCCAGGCAGAGGGACGGCCAGGGTCAAAGCCCCAGGGTGGAGGCAAGCGGGTGTGTCTGTGGAACAGAGAGGTGGCCCATGTGGAGATGCTAAGAGAGCCTGGGGGCAGATGGCGAAGCACCCGTGCGCCCCTGTGGAGGCTCCAGCTGTTCGTAGGAGTGAGGTGGAACCCAGGGGTTTGAGCAGCGCAGTGCCAGGAGCTGCCTTCTGCTCTGAGCTGCCCCTCCAGCGGCTGGTGGAGAGTAAGCCGCAGGGGCTGGGAGGGTGGCCGGGCTGTGCGGATCACCGGTCACCAGGCACCACGGGTTGGGGCAGGGTGGAAGTAGCAGAAGTATGAGAGGCAGGCGGGTCCTGGAGGCATTTTGAAGGTGGAGCTGAAAGGATTTACCGATGGACAACTTGTAGAGTGTAAGAGAGAAAGAGAGGAGTCCAGGATGACGGATGGGTCAAGGGTTTTGTCCTGAGCATCTGGAGATCTGAGCGCTTATTTACTGTGGTGGGAAAACGCTCCGTTTCCCCATCGGGGGTGGGGCGCGGTAGCTCGGCTCCACTGTGTTCAGTTTGAAACATCTAAAAACATCCCACCGGAAGTATTGAGTAGGCGTTTGGTAATTGGCATATGAGAGAGGTTGGCACTGGAGAGAGAAAATTGGGAATCATTAGCACAAAGATGGGATTTAAAGTTGTAAGACTGGACGGAGGTTGTTCAGGGCGAGCCAGGCACCAACGCCAGCGCTTAAAGGTCTCTGGCTCCTGTGCCCACCCCCTGAGCTTGGCCCCTGGCATCTGCAGAAGGGTTCTCTTGTTCATTCTATCCAGAAAAGCGCTTATCTGTGTTCCAGACCTTCATTTTGTGCTACACATTGGTTGGGATGAGGGCCCCCAGCTTTTCACATGCTTTTTGGTCTAGAGGTGGACCCCCGAACCAGCCGGCCAAGTAGTGGAGGGGAAACCCCACGGGCAGGCCAGGCACCAGGCCCAGGCTGGGCCAATGACAGCCTTTCTCGGATTTTTTGACAGTGAGTGGCCCCAGGTCTGGAACAGAGAGGCTGTGACTTACAGGCCTGGTGTCTTCTAGTAACCAAATATCACGCCACGCGGAAGAAGCCATTTGGGGAGAGTAAGGCTGATATGCAGAGTCGGAAGGTGAGACCCAGTTTGAGCCCATGTGTCTGGTCATTCTTGTCCTTTCTCTTCCTGCAGTTTGGTTTAAGGGCCGATAAATCCCTTTGCTGAGCAAGTTCGATCAAGGGAACCCTAATACAGCATCTCAGCAGTCAGATGGAGAGAGGAGGCATGGACAGGGGAGCCAGGGATGCCCAGAACACAAGGGAAAGACCGACTCTCCTAAGCTCTGGACAGATTGCCCGGAGCCAAGCCTAAGAGTGGCATGTGACACACCAGTGGTCACTGAGGCCGGGGCAGCCTTCACTGGGAGAACGTACGGGTGATCCCATTGTACTCAGAGTCCACTGTTTTTTTTTTTTTCCCACCGTTTTAAGATATACATAAGGCCCATCTTGGTTCATTTGGGTTCCCGACAGAGGTCTGACTTTCCTTGTTTGTTAATTTCCTCCACTAAGAATCAGGGAAACAATGAATATATGGATTAGGTTCATTTGCAGGTAATGGGGGTCATTTGGGGGTTGAAGGCTCAGGGGTGCTCCCTTCCCATTCTGGGCTCAGGCCTTTACAAGGTCCCTTGTTTGGTGCATCCTTAGCAATGGATAAACCAGAGTGCATGCAACTGGAGAGCTGAACCGAGGTGGGCATCTCCGCTCAGGGCCCAGCACACACCAGGGCTCGGCAAGTGTCGCCTTCATGAGTTTTTCTCACAAACCTCAGAGAGGTGGGAGTTACTGAGATCTAGCTCCTATTGGTTTACGTGTTGGTTTACTGGGCTGAGACAGCACGCTGCATATATACTTCCAGCTCTCCTAGAAAGGCAGAAAAGAGAGCCAGAAAAGAATGAAGAAGGGGTACCCTCAGTGGGCCAGAAATTATGAGGAATCCCCAAAAGGCAGAAGGCAGGTGGGATCACACTGAAGAGGGAAACCACCGAACAAAGGGACATAGAGAGTGCCGCAGCCTTTGGACTTGGGCGGGGGCAGAAGGGGTACAGAAGTAGCAGCATCCCAGTGAGGACCGCCCCTACCACTCGTCTGTGTGTGGAGGTGCCCACACCAGACCAGAGCTAAGTGTGGGCATGTGGACCTGAGAAGCAGAGCAGTTGCCCGGGGTGACTGGCAATGCCCAGGGAGCACAGGGATCCTAGTCCCAGAAGATGGGCCGTGGGTACACCCCATGCTCCGCCTACCCCACCTGCCCCATCCTCTCTGCAGGGATGGGTCCATACGCGCTTTACAAGCAGATGTGGACGCATTCCCGAGAGCCACCCAACATTTGAGGAAAACCAACAACATCAAAGAGAGACGTTAAGCTCAATGAAATGAAGATAACACAGAGTTACTAAGACCAACGAGAGAAAAAGTATAGAACAGAATGAGTATAATTAATATTCTCAGAGATCCGGGAAGAGGTTATCTGCATACAAAAGCATCAACGATCTTAGAAGTGAAACTATAATTGCTGAAATGTAGAAAATGTCGTAGATGGGTTGAATAGCAGAATGATTACCCTAAAAGGCAAGGCACTGTAGCCTAGAATTTCTATCAAGTTATATATACTAAAAGATAAAGAGATGAAAATATGAAACAGAATTAAAGGTCATGGAGGAGATTTCAGTAGGTCCAATTTTCATCTAAAAGGAGTTCCAGAAAGCAGACATTGGGAAAACAGAGAGAAGGAACTATTAATAGAAAAATTCTGAGCATCATTTTATTTAATCTTCCCAACAATGCAGTGAGGAACCCAGAGGAGATGGGAAAGGGGCTTTTGCAGGTCCCCACTGCTAGGACGAGGATCTGCTCCCAGGTCTGCTTGACTCCAGAGCTGGGCTCACGCTAAGACACGCCGGCTACTCCCTACAAGCTTACACGGGAGAACAGTTTCTCCAGGTGTGGGCCATGGGATCTTAATATGTGTTCCGTGAAAAGGGTTCTGTTGCAAACACATTTGAGAACTGCTAGCAGAGGCGGTTTGATGAATCGATGGCCTCTTTATATTTTGAAAGCGATGTGGTGGCTAAGAGCCCTGGCTGGCTTTGGAATCATTCAGACCTGGGTTCTCAATGTTTCTCTGCCTCTTTCTTTCTTTTTTTTTTTTTGGATGACGTTTGGGAAGACATTTTGCACCATCACCCTACCCTCCCACCCTGCCAGACCTCAGTTTTCCCATCTGTTAAATAGGAATCATAGTTACATCCCTGACATCCCTGGCTGTCTTCCAGGCTTTAGGGGCCAGAGGAAATGTTAGCTGTGAAACTGCTCCTAACGTATAAGATTGTACAAATACAAAACATCCCGTCTCCCGTGAGTTCTGTCCCTAAATCCTCTGTCTGCTTGCTGCTTCGGGCTATGATGGGCGGCTGTACAGACTCAACGTTTCACACACAATTTATTTGGACTGCAGTCTGTTCTTTTGGTAAGCATGTGAGTGATGAGAAGAGGCCAGGTTGCTCACTTCAGGGAAGCCCTGGGCGGCACCTGTCCTTGTGCCCTGGACACTGGGGTACAGCACAGGGCAGCCAGAGGCCCGTCCCTCCTGCTGCTGCAGTGGCGTGGGCTGTGCGTGCTCCCCCCACCCCCTCAAGCTGCTTCCAGGTTTTATTTATTTACAGTAAGTCCCCTATGTACAAACCTTCAAGTTGTGAACTTTCAAAGATGCAAACGTGCATTTGCACGTCCAATCACGTAAGTTAGTTCACGTGTCTGGCATACGTTTTCACATGCGCGCATCCTCTACAAGTGGTCGTGCTTTTTGGTCCTGTACTGTAAGATTAAAAATATATATTTTTTATTTTTTGTGTTTGTTTGTTTTTTATGTATTATTTGTGTGAAAAGTTTTATAAACCTATTATAGTACAGTACTATATAGCTGATTGTGTTAGTAGGGTACCTAGGCTAACTGTTGGACTTATGAAAAAATTGGACTTACAAATGTGCTCTTGGAATGGAACTCGTTCGTATGTAGGGGACTTACTGTATTTAGTTAGTTAATTAATTGAAGTACAATTGCTGTACAATACTATATAAATTACAAGTATACAATATAGTGATTCACAATTTTTTAAGGTTATGCCCCATTTATAGTTATTATAAAATAGTGGCTATATTCCCCATGTTGTACAATATATCCTTGTAGCTTTGTGTGTGTGTGTGTGTGTGTGTGTGTGTGGTACGCGGGCCTCTCACTGTTGTGGCCTCTCGCGCTGCGGAGCACAGGCTCCAGACGTGCAGGCTCAGTGGCCATGGCTCACGGGCCCAGCCGCTCCGTGGCATGTGGGATCTTCCCGGACCGGGGCACGAACCCGTGTCCCCTGCATCGGCAGGCGGACTCTCAACCACTGCGCCACCAGGGAAGCCCCCCTGTAGCTTATTTTATACCTAATAGCTTATACCTCTTACTTCCCTACGCTTATATTGCCCCTCCCCCCTTTCCTCTCCCCACTGGTAACCACCAGAATGTTCTCTATATCTGCGAGTCTGCTTCTTTTTTGTTATACTCACTAGTTTGTTGTGTTTTTTTAGATTCTACAGTAAGTGATATCACATACTGCAGTTAGAGTGGTAGCTGTAGAGAAGGCAGACCAAATGCTCCTTTGCCCTCAGGATGAAGCCCTGTCCCAACTCAAGCTTGACCCTGGGCCCCTGCCTGGCCCCGCCTCCTACTCCCCCCCCCCCAACCTCGGCCTCTGCTCACTACGACCACGCTACTGGCACCCCTTCAGTCCCACACCGCACCCACCCCTGCTCTCGCGCTGTGGGGCACTCTTCTGCCCTGGAGTTCCATAGCCTGGCCCATCCGCTCCAAATTCTCCTCTCACCCTTCTTTGCCTTCATACCTCTACCTGGACACATCCAAGCTCCCTCTGGGAAACCTGCTCTGGGCCTCGAGTCTGAGATGGGAGCTCCTCTGATGTTATTTCTCCCATCGCAGTCTTTGCCGTGTCGATTATAACTGTTTCATTGTCTGTCTCCCCTCGAGAATGTAAGCTCCTTGAGGCCAGTGGCCGTGTCTGCCACATTTAATACTGTATCTTCCAGGCACAAGGTAGGAACTCAGTAAAATATATGTTGAATGGGTAAGCGCATGAAAGAAGACTCTTCTAACTCTGAACTCTCCAGATTGAAGGAAGAATCGAAAACCATTTTTCCTCCTCTGGGTCCAGCTAACAGACTCCTCTGGGCCCTGACCTCTCCTCCGTGATGGCCTCACAAGTACCCGCCCTTCGGCAGTCCAGCCCTATGAGAAGGAAGAATGCTTGGGTGTTTCCAAGGAACTTGTCAGTGCGCGTGTTCAGGTTAGAATCCCGATACTTCTGGAGAGCAGCACGCAGGGCAAGTCCTGCAGCCTCTGTTATTTGCAGTTGTGATTGGGGATACTGATGGGGGCGCTGTGAGGATTAAATGCCGTGATGTATGTCAGTGCCTAGCGCATAGTAAGCACTCAATAGATGAAGCTGCTACTATGATTATTATTACCCAATTCCCTCACTTCACTGAGCTCAGAGAGGAGGATGGACAGGTTGGGGCCACAGGCTGGAGGCAAAGGTTGGACTCAGATCCTGGACTTCCAGCTCCCGGTCTGGAGCTCTGGCTTCTCCCCTGCTGTTTTCCATCTCAGATCCCAAGTCATTCATCTGCATCCAGCTGACGCAGAGCATCTGTAATAAACATACCTCCCTGAGCTGCCAGAGGCCACCGCAGAAGACGAGAAACAGACACCAAGCATCCCAGATGGAAATTCCCCAGGACACCCTTGGGCCCTCAGCTCAAGTTCAAACAAAGAAATGCTTATGTCCAGACATCTTCACAGATCAGCAACAAGGATGTGACTTGAGATCACTTAGCATCGGTGTCATAAAGCATGAGGATTGATGACCGCCTGTGACTGGGGTGAATGCCAGGGGGAGCAAGCAGACTCTGAGTTGGCCATTGATGTTTCCCGTGTATCTTTTGCGCACAGGGCCCCAGCCTTAATTCAGCGCGGCGTTAAAATACCAAGGCACTAGTTGTTATGTCCATGGAACCCCTCAGTGCAGAGAGCACTCTCACGTGCCTGGGCGCACCTGAGTCTCATGACAACATATGAGAGGGTGTCCTTGGGATTAAGGAATCCCCGACTTTGGAGATGAAGAACTGAGGCCCAAGGAAATGAGAAGCAATGTAACTTGGGTTACACAGCCCTAGATCTCCTGACCCACCATTACCCAGTCCTCTTGCCAGTACAGAGAGATGGGAAAGCCAAGTTCAGCCAAGAAATATAAATTTACCCAAAGAAACACAAATCAACATGGTGGACATTGCATAATCTCTAAGGGTCTGAAGTGAAGTTGCTGAGAAGCACTATGGATGGCCTTATCCATGTCATTCTGGAGCTGGTTGGTTCCCCTGGGCTGGAGCTGGGTAAGGTTAAGAAAAGACACAAGAAGAGATGAGAAGTCCTCCAAGTGACAGAGGGAATGGGAATTGTCCATCACGGTGGACCAGGGATAGGATGAGGGGCCCTGAGAACACGGTGCCCTCAAGCATCCCTCCTTCCATCACTCATTCAGTATTACTAGACTCTTGTAAACCCCTGGGACATTAGATGGGGATTGGGATATGCCTTGTATGGGGCTGGAGGCACGAAGACAGATCCTCTCCTTCTGACCAAGGGGGAATCAAACAGGTCACTGGGCAATCAAAAGAGAGTTTTCCCATAAGTAGGCAGTGAGGGGTCCACCATCACAGTGACACTTGGAGATGTGTGCACATGGTCAAGTAGCTCAGTTCTCTCATGCCTTCTAAGTCTCTCCAGACCATAAGAACCGTGGGACCTAGAACTCCTTAATTAAGGAACAGGAAGTTCCTTTCGTCCCAGAGACCACTGGCCCTAATTCTGGTCTGAGATGCTGAGAGATCCCATGATTCCTGTGATGGGCAAAGACTTATTCCTAGAAGCTGGTTCCAACATGGGGAACTTCATCTCTTTAGTACTTCTTGTGGAACATGTCTACTGATGACAAATTCTCTGTTTTAAACTCTGAATGTCTTAATTTTTGCTGGGTATAGAATTATAAGTTGTCCTCTTTGAGTACTTTTTTTTTTTTTTGCGGTACGTGGGCCTCTCACTGTTGTGGCCTCTCCCGTTGCGGAGCACAGGCTCGGACGCACAGGCCCAGTGGCCACGGCTCACAGGCCCAGCCGCTCCGCAGCATGTGGGATCTTCCCGGACCGGGGCACGAACCCGTGTCCCCTGCATCGGCAGGCGGTCTCTCAACCACTGCGCCACCAGGGAAGCCCCTCTTTGAGTACTTTGAAAAAAGTGTTATTCCATTGTATTCTGGCTTCTATGATTTTTGTTGCAAAGTCTATCATCATTTGTACTGTTATTCCCTTGGATGTCTTTTTTCCTCTGGATGCCTTTAAGGTTTTCTCCTTATGTTTGGTTTTCAGCAGTTTGGCCATGACATGCCTAGCTGTGGTTTTCTTTGTATTCATTCTGCCTGGGTTTTGTTAAGCTTGTTGAAACTGTGTGTTGATATCTTTCATCAGTTTTGGGAATTTTTCTACCATTATTTCTTCAGATTTTAATTCTGTCCCTTTCTCTCTCTCCTCTTCTTCTGGGACTCTAATTACACATTTGTTAGGCTTTTTAAACTTTTCCCTTTGTCCCATATCTTCCTTATATTCTTTTCTGTTTTTTTTCTTGCATTCATTTTTCATCCATTCACACGTAATTATTGTTATGGTTGGATTTACCTCTGCCATCTTACAACTTCTTTTCTAATTGTCTCCTTTTTGTTCTCCCTTCCTCCTTTACTGACATTTGTTGTGTTAATTACTGTACCATTTAAATTCCCCTATTGATTTTTTTTTTTTTTTTTTTGTGGTACGCGGGCCTCTCACTGTTGTGGCCTCTCCCGTTGCGGAGCACAGGCTCCGGACGCGCAGCCTCAGCGGCCGTGGCTCACGGGCCCAGCCGCGGGGCATGTGGGATCTTCCCAGGCCGGGGCACGAACCCATGTCCCCTGTATCGGCAGGCGGACTCTCAACCACTGCGCCACCAGGGAAGCCCTCCCCTATTGATTTTTAAAAATATTATTTTGAGTTACTTGCTTAGTGGGTCTTCTAGGGATTACAGTATACATTTTAATTTATCACAGTTTACTTCAGAATAATATTAAATTAATTCCAGTAAAATATAAAAATGTTCCTTCAATATTCTTTTTCTCTCTCCTCCTTTTATCATCACATATATTGTATCTATGCATGTTATAAGCCAAAGCATACAGTGTTATAATTATTGGTTTATGCAAACTTATGTCTTTTAAAGAACTTAAGAGTAGAGCTTTTTAAAAATATATTTATGCAGTCTTTTAAATTTATTCACATATTTACAATTTCTGGCACCCTTCATTTTTTTACTGTGGATTTAAATTGTTTTCTTTCAGCCTGAAGGACTTCCTTTAGTATTTCTCATAAGGCAGGTCTGATAGCAATGAATTCTCTCGGTCTCTGTTTATCTGGGAATGTCTTTATCTTCATTTCTGAAGGATAGTTTTGGCTGAATAAAGAATTCTCGGATGATAGTTTGTCTTTTCTTTCAGCACCTTAATTATGTCATTCCACTGCTTTCCAGCCTCCATAATTTCTGATGGGAAATCAGCTTAAATTCATATTGTTGTCTGTATATGATGTGTCAATTTTCCTTTGCTGCCGTTGAGCTTTTCTCTCTGTCTTTGTTTTTCAACTACTGACTGTGATGTGTATAGGTATGGATATCTTCATGATTATATTTTGGATTATTTGAGCTTCTTGGATCTGTAGATTTATGTTTTTCATCAAACCGGGGGATTTGGGGCTAATATTTCTCCAAATATTTTTTCTGCTCCTTTCTCCTTCTGGGACTCTCATCACATATATGTTGGTATGTTTAATATTTGCCCACAAGTATCTGAAACTCTTTTCATCTTCCTTTAATGTTTTTTTCCTCTCTGTTCTTTAGTTTTGATAATTCCTATTAATCTGTCTTCAAGTTTACTGATTCTTCTGCCAGTTCAAATCTGCTATTGAACCCCTCTAACAAATTTTTAAATTTCAGTTCTTTTCATCTCCAGAATTTCCATTTGGTTCTTTTATATTTTCTATCACTTTATTGAGCTCTATCCCCTAAGTCATTGGTCACTTTTTCATTTACTTTTTAAGATATGATTTCCTTAAGTTCTTTGAATACATTTTAATAGCTACTCTGAAGCCTTTGCTAAATCTGGCACCTCGTGATACTCAGAGACAGTTTCTTTTGACTGCTTCTTTTCCTGAGTGTGAGCTGTATTTTCTTGTTTCTTGACACGACTTTTAATTTTCTGTTGAATACTGGGCCAGGCACATGTGCAGCTCTGTGTGGCAGATGGAATCAGCTTCTGTGGGTCACCTGTGTCGTCAGGGTTGAAGGCGGGGGGGAGACAGATGTGGGTTCCAATTTGTTCTTACCTTCATTTCCTGTCCTTGTTTTTTTTTGTTGTTGTTTTGTTTTTTTGTTTTTCCTGTCTTCTGGTGCTACTGACCTACAGCAACTTCAGGGATACGTAGAGGGAACAGCCTTCCATAGACTTCTTTACTGAACTGCCACAACTGTGAAAGGACTAGTTCTTATAATAAAGCCCTTATTCCAAATCACTCATGGTAGTTCTGCTTCCCTTGGCAAACCCTAACTGATACAAAATCCCAATTCTCTGTTAAAATTTCATCTTTTCATTCATTTCTTTTTCCATTTTTTTTTTCTTTTTCCATTTTTTAAAACATATTCATTATAGTTATTTTGAAGTCCTTATCTGCTAACTCCAGCATCTGGGTCATCTCTGGGTTGTTTCTGTTAACTTTTGTCCAGTTGTTTTTAGTGGTAAGGTAAGTCTGATACCAGCTAATCCATTGTGATTGGAACTTCCTTTTCTGCACTCAAGGGAGCTGAGAGAGGTAGTGGCATTTGTATGGTTAAAAAGACCGATGTATTCAAACTCACCCATGTTCCTGCTTGGTCTCTGAGTGTCATTAGGATGTGCAACAAATCCTTTCTCTGTAATAACAGAATCTACAGCCCTCAAATGGGCAAAGGACACTGTTCTAAGTGTTTTACGTGTACTAATTTATTTTACCCTCACACTCACTCTGTGATATAGGTATTACCATTCTCATTTGTAGTTGCAGAAACTGAGTCATATTGAGGTTAAGTTACTTGCCTAAGATCACATGGCTAATAAGTGGAAAAGCCAGGATTTGAACCCATGCAGCCTGACTACAAAGCCTGCACTATTAACCTCTACACTTCACTGCCATTTAGAAACGATCTCAATTTTTTTTTACCATTTTGTTATAAGTAGTAAGTTATGAGAAAATCACTGTATCGCTGTATCAGCAGCAGAGACTTAAAAGCGACAGCTTTTCCTCCCCAGCTGCATTTGGGATGTGCAGAATCTGTCGGCTTCATTCATTCTGTCAGTGAGGTTCCCTCCTGTCCAGACCTTCCGCCTCTCCTTCAATCCAGGCCAACCTCATCTTTCAGCCAAGCTCTCCTCTGTCCTCATCGTGGGCTTCTATGCCTCCACGGTTGTTCTTGGAGCAGCAGGGCCAGAGAGGAAAGGCAGGAAGGTAGGCTGGAGAGTGCTGATGACGATTGGGGGCCAAGAAAACCCACTCGACTACTGGGCTAGAGAGTGGGGCAACCTGGAGATAGTGAGGAACAGCAGAGGACAAACAGCTGGAGACCTCAGGTGGGGACTGGACCTTTAGAAGGAAGTTCTCACCTCGAAGACTGGCAAGGAAGAGGCCTCAAGGACAGGCTGGAGGGGAAGTGGTTGTGGGGCACGCAGCCATCTCTCTGTGGCACTGACTTCAAGCCCTGGCTCTGCCTCTTACCAGCTGTGAACACTTGGGGTACATCTCGTAAGCCTCAGTTTCTCCTCAGCTTCATGGAACAGAAAACCTAAGTAATGATGACTTAAATGAGACAGGGGTTTAGTTTTCTCAAGTAATGAGAAATCCAGAGGTAGGTAGTTGTTAGGTTTAATTTGGCAGCTCAAGTCAGCAGAATCCTGTATTCTTCTCTCGTGGCTCCCGGTACCGCCATCATAACCCCATTCCAGAAAGCAGGGGGGGAAGAAACACAAAGAGGCCTATGTCTGTCCCACTCCCTTTAGGATGGTTTCCTAGGAGCCCCACCCAATGCCTTCTGCTTATATCTCATTGGCCCAAACTGAGTCACGTGGCCATCTCTAGCCACAAAGGAAGTTGGGAAATGTAGTGGGGTTTTTTGGGCAGAACACATGGTTGCCCCTCTACAAAATTAGGATTCTGTTAGAGAGAAAGAAGGGAAGAACAGATACTAAGTCTATGTAACCAGAAGTCTCTGCCACAAGGGTAAATGATGTTGTTTCCTCCATTGTTAGAGTTGATGTGGGGATGAAACCAGGTAATTCTCATAAAGCATTTAGCAGGTACCTGGCTCAGTGAATGGCGGTGCGTATTCTTGAACTTGTACTTTTATAATGGCCCATCTAAGGAATGTCTTCACAGGAGGCTGACTCCTCTGCAGACCGCTCACCAGGACCACCCATGGAGTGAGGGCTCAATAAATACCTGTGGCATTGACTTGTCTAAGCCCCACCCAAGGAGAGGCCTGTCAGTAGAGGCTGGTGAGACACAGCCCTTTTTAAGACTCTGCATTGGAGGAAATTGACTCTCTTTACTTAATATCTCTTTACTCAGAGGGTAGAGGGGTGAGACCTTGGGCCTTGGGCTTAGATACTATAAGGAGAGGGGTATTCATGCAGACACTGTTGCTTATTTGCCCGAATCTACCCCTTACCTTCTCCCTCTTTAGAGAGCTCTGGTTTCAGCCCCAGATTCAACCATGAGAAGAGCCGAGCCTTCTTCCCCGCCCCAGGGAGGGGTCCTGACTGATCTGAGCCATCACATTTGTATTAATTCGGGTAGCTCAGGTGCTGTAACAGTGAGACGCCCAAAACCCAGTAGCTTAAGAACAAAGACGTTTACTTCTCTCTCTTTGACCATCTTGAGCTCTGTGTTCAGGTTGGTCGGAGGCTCTGCTCTACACAGATATTCAGGTGCCTTCCACCTTGTGGCTTTGCCAACCCCTAGAGCTGTGTCACTGTTACATGGTTAAGGCTGGTCACCACCGCATATGGGCTCCAGCGGTAGGGTTGGGGAGGGGAAGCTATGCCCAGTGCAGTAAGGGCTCCACCCAGAAAGGGCGCACTTCACCTCTGTTCACATTCTGCTGGAGGGAACTTAATCACATTTCCAGGCCGTGGGTGTTTTGGAAATGCAGTCCCAAGCTCCATGTGTTCAGGAACAACTCTGTTTGTCACCACAGAGGGTAGAATGAATTTTGGTGGGGGACTGGCAGTCTCTGTCCCTGTTCACCAGCAAACACCTGTGCCCATCCTTCTTCCATGTCTATAGCACACTTCCTCCCAACGTAAGGGAGGTAAGGTAAGAACGGGAAACACACAGTAGACAGTGGTCCATTGCAACTCTCAAATCCTGCTAGATGGAAATTACAAATAGAAGTATCATTGCTGTCAGAACTCTCCCTATCCAAACTCAGGAACTGCACAGAGTCAGATAAATTTTTGAGCTGTCTTTCCTTCATGGACTCTCATGTTTGTTATCCAAAACTCAGGAATCTGATAGATTTGGATAACAAATTACTCATGACCTGAACTTGTTGCAGGAAGGGGGACCTCATCCAGGGCCCGAGAGTGGGCTCTTATCTAACACTTGGAAATGAATTGTCTGAGGACACACACGTGCTGACAAAGCAAAAGACTTTATTGGAAAAGGGCGCCTGGACGGAGAGCAGTGGGGTAAGGGAACCCACGAGAACTGCTCTGCACGTGGCTCGCAGTCTCAGGTTTTAGGTTTTATGGTAATGGGGTTAGTTTCCAGGTTGTCTCTGGCCAATCATCTTGCTTGTGCCCATATTTGGTCTGACTCAGGGTCCTTCCTGGTGGTGCTTACATCTCTCAGCCAAGATGGATTCCAGCTCGAAGGTCTCTGGGAGGTTGGCAGGACATATTATGGGCTGATGTCTCCTTCCTCCTTTTGGCCCCTCCCGGATTCTTCCAGCTGGTGGTAGCTTGTTAGTTCTTTGTTCCTTATTGGGACCTCCTGTTGTGAGATAGCTCATGCAAGCTGTCATTATCGTGACTTGCCAGGGTGGGCGGTTTCAGTCAATGGTTCCCTAAGAAACTCACTAAAAATAACTCTCACTATCTGACTTCAGGAAACACGTACAATGAGGATTTGTATAGGGAGGATTCCTGGGCTACCTGCCCTGGCAGTGAAATGAGAAAGCTCAACCGGCCCAGTTCTGCTCTCTGAGACCACCTACCATGTCCCCTCCTCCAAGGTCCCAGCCTTACCCTCCAGGAGGACCTTCCCTCTCCATTTCCCATTTGTGTTCATTTGGCCACATTGGAAGTAGGTGTTGGGAGGTGTGCCCTCCTATGAGGCCTTGGAGCTGCACAAGTTTTCTGCTAGTGCAAGTTGGGAGGCCCAAGAGTTATGGTAAGTCTTAATTAGACACAGGCTTTTGGGGACTAGGCTTCTGACCACAATATAATTCCCTCAAAGACTTGGTCAGTTTCTGATCCATTTGCTTCCAGTTGGTTCCTTGGTCAGTAACCATTGACAAAGTTCTCTTCCGAATATAGTTCTGACAGCTGCTCTATTTCTTGGCTTCCTTGTCCTACCCATCACTTCCTCTCACCTTTGTTTGGCTAAATGTTCGGCTGGTGAATCTTTATTTTTTTATTATAAATTTATTTAGTTAGTTATTTTTGGCTGCATGGGTCTTTGTTGCAATGTGCGGGCTTCTCATTGTGGTGGCTTCTTTTTGTCGCGGAGCACGGGCTCTGGGCGCGCGGGCTTCAGTAGTTGTGGCACGTGGGCTCAGTAGTTGTGGCTCGTGGGCTCTAGAGCGCAGGCTCAGTAGTTGTGGTGCACGGGCTTCGTTGCTCCACGGCATGTGGGATCTTCCCAGACCAGGGCTCAAATCTGCGTCGCCTGCATTGGCAGGCGGATTCTTAACCACTGTTCCACCAGGGAAGTCCCAGCTGGTAAATCTTAAAGGACCCTTGAAAGATGCTTTTTTGCACTTTTGTCTTCTGTTTGGTCCAAAAGCACTTTCCTTTTCCAGCCCTGTGAAGCCTTCAATATCTGGTATTTCCTTCTTCTCTTCCACTTCTACTTTCAAAACAGCCAACTTACACTTGATCTTTTTAAAAGTTTATTTATTTCTCCCTTAACAGCTCATGGTGAGTGGTCCAGATGGGTGGGAGGCTGTGCTCCATGTGGTCATTCAGGGAGCCAGAGCCCTTCCATCTTGTGGCACCATCCCCCCAGCCCCTTCCCAAGTTTGTCATGATCTACATGGCTGAGTCTGGTCATCAACATGTCTGGGTTCCAGCCAGTGGGAAAAGAGAAGAGACAATGAGTAGTAGACTTACTGTCTTAAGTGAGTGTGCTCAAAGCAGCCCATCACTTCCACTGGCAAGAACTTAGTCACATGGCCACCCCTAATTGCAAAGGAGTCTGAGAAATGCTGTCACTATCAGGCAGCCATGTCCCTGGTTAAGACATTTTTTTACTGTAGAAGAGAAGAGAATGAGTTTTGATGGAGGGCTAGCAGTCTCTGCTACAGTCGTGGTCTCACTCCTCTTGCCAGCAGCTGATTTAGGGATGGCATGTGAAACAATTCCAGCCAATGAAACATGAGGGATTGTTCATGAGAAGCTTAATGGAAAAGTTTTCCTTGCTGTAAGAAAGAGACATAGGAAGAGATGGTCCCTTCTTTCCCAGGACGCTGTCATGTCGGGGTGTGATGTCTGGAACTAGGCATTCATCTTGTGATCATGAGGTCAATACACTGTGGATAAGGTAGATGCTCTGTGGCTGGCAGTGTAGGTGGACACAAGATCCCAGATCCTTAAATATACTGCTGGATCTGAGCTGACTGCCCCTGGAGCCAGCCTCCTACTGGACTTCCTGTGTGTGACATGCTATAGTTCCTTATAGTTTAAGCTAATGAATGGAGCTTTTCTGTTACCTGTGGCCATAAATCTCTCACATTTCATCTGAAGCTGGGCTGGAACAGAGCTTGAGTGGATGGGTTCTGTGTGGCCCCACGGGTCTGTTTGATTGCAGCGCTTGGGTGATGCTACAAGGCAAAGAGAACTGGTCGTGGCTCCGAGGAAGCAGGCTCCTTCAGGAACAAGGTCCCTCGTGTGTGTTTTTGGATTCTTTCACATCCATCAGCTTATCAGATGCTCATAGCTCATAGTGTGACCGGCAGGTAAATGTCAGCAAGTTACCCCATTTTGCAAGAAGGAAAGGAAGGCTCAGAGAGGTGGTATGCCTTGGCCAAGTCTGTTAACAGGCTAGGGTTGGAACTAGGGACTTGGCCCTGGTTCTCCTGGACTCCCAGTCTAATGCTCTTGCTAGTGACACAGGACACCCTCTGCTGTAATAATTGGAGAAAAGGCATCGTCTGACATTTTGCAAATACTCATACGAGGCAGGTAATACCCGTATCTTCAGGAATGTTACAATCTAGTGGGAGAGCATAAACAGATAAATCAATACACAAATAAATATCTAAGTTCACACTGTGATAACTGCAAAAAGGGAACGGGATGGGGGCCACGTAGAGACTAATAAAGGGGAGGAGGGCAGGGAAGTCACCTCTGCAGATGTGACATTAAGCTGAGAACCAAAGGACGAGTAGGATGTGTGTAGGGGAGGAGGAGGAAGGGTACTACAGCTCAGGGAGGAGCCTGCACAGAGACCTGGGGATGGGAGAGTCCTGGTACCTGCAAGTGTGGCTGGGGTCACGTGAGCAAAGGAGAGGAGGAGGAGCCTGACCACATGGGTCTACAGGGACAGGGTGGCGTTGAACTAAATTCACAGGCTCTGGGGCTTCCCTGGCGGCGCAGTGGTTGAGAGTCCGCCTGCCGATGCAGGGGACACGGGTTCATGCCCCGGTCCGGGAAGATCCCACATGCCGCGGAGCGGCTGGGCCCGTGAGCTATGGCCGCTGAGCCTGCGCGTCCGGAGCTTGTGCTCTGCAATGGGAGAGGCCACAACAGTGAGAGGCCCCTGTACCGCAAAAAAAAAAAAAAAAAAAAATCACAGGCTCTGGAGCTGGACTGCTTGGGTTCAAATCCTAACGCTGTGGTTTATCAGCTGTGTGCCCTTAAAGCATTAACCACTCTGTGCTTCAATGTCTTCCTCTTGCCAAGCCCCTGCCTTATCGGGATGTGTGAGGAATGAGGGACATGAGCTGTGCTGAAGTGCCTGGTACACAGCAAGTGCTCAGAAGATGTCCGCTGCTCTTATGGGGTTTGTTATGGATTTTGGCCTTTGTTCTGTGAGTGGTGGAAAATGCATTCATCGGGACCATCTTGGTTGCAAGGGACAGCAACCCAACTCACACTGGCTTAAGCAACAATAGGAGGATTTATTGGCTCCTCTAACTGAAAGATATAGGTTTGAATGTGCCATCAGGCACAGCTGGATCCAGGCACACGGTATTGTGTGCCGGACTCAGTTTCTTTCTCTCTACATTTTGCTGTGCTTTCTCATGAGGTGACTACATTCTCAGGCTCGTTGGCCTCACATGGTGGCGGGGTGGCCACTTAGCTGCCATAGTAAGAGAGAGTGCTTCTCCCCTGCTTGTCCAGGGCCAGTCCCACGAGGTCTCTCATCATCCTGGCTCCCATCTGGTGCCCGTCCCTGAACCAATCACATGGCAGCAGAGGGGTGTTGTGGAGCAGGAAAAGAGGAACTGATGCTGACCGACCAGTCATATCCCCAAACCCCTGAAATCACTGGCCTGAGGCTAGCAGGGGCAGGGGGTTCAACAAAGGAAATCAGGGTGCTGTTACCAAATCAGGGGGAGGGATACCGAGCAGGCAAACACAACCAGTGTTGACTCCAAGAGCCACTGGGGATTCCCAAACCAGGGAAGGATGGGACCTGACATTCACCTAGAGATGAGCATTCTGGCTGCCGAATGGAGAAGAGATAGGAGGACAGAGCGGAGGTGGGGAGAGGCATTGGGGCAGCGGGTGATGTCGCGAGTACAGGGGAGAGGGACGATGGCGTGGCTGGGCCGGTTGCCACTAGGAGCAGAGATGGATGAGAAAGAGGCACGGTGCCAGAGCTAGGTGACGGACTGGGCAGGAGCGGGGACAGGCAGAGCCCCGTCTAAGAGCCGGGGGTCTGGCCTGAGCAGTTGAGACAGGGAGCTTGAGGAGGGGCTGGGGTGGGGCAAGACTGAGTGTTCGGCTTTGGCTGAGCTGCATTTGAGGAGCCCTGGGACATCACGGGGAGGAGTCCTAGAGGCATTTCTTTGGCCTGTGGAATTCTTGTCTGGTTGTTATGAAATATGAGAAGGATGAATAAATGGCATAACGCCTGCTCTGCCCAGTAGAATGTACTAGAACCAAGGGAGGCCTGCCCTCCAGAGAGTTGGGACAGGAATAACTAACTTGCTGGGCTGTTTGCAGGCAACGTGTCCCTCTAAACAGCATGTGTCCGTCCCCATTCCTCCCTTAAGAGTCGAAAGACCTCTTGAAATCCTTGGGCAGCTAGGTGATCAGCAACAGCAGGCAGGCGGCATCCAATGAATCTTGGCCAAACTGACAGTGTCCCCGCCCACAAGAGCAGCGGGGCAGCGCGGACGACACGGAAGATGTCTGGGCTGACAGCTGAGACACACAGCGCAGAAGGTGTGGCCCACGCAGCGGAGGCCTCGCGGGTTCAGGGGAGAGAGGGTTAGTGCAGGCGGTTGGTGGTGTGATCCGGGCTGGTTTCCTGGAGGCAGAACTGGAGTGGCATCAAAAATATTCCAGGCCACCCCCCCCCCCAAAATTCCAGGACAAAGGAAAACCGTAACCTGAGGCATCGGGGTGCAAGCCTAGGTTTAGAGGGCACCCTACCCAGCTCCAAAGCAGCTGGGTCTCTGAAACGTTCTAAGTTAGATCAGGACACCAGTGCCTCGGGGACCTCCAGCGAGGGCTCAGGGCCCTCCAGGCTTCCCTCGTCATCTGAGGAAGAGCCAGTGGCTCCCTCTTATTTCTCTACATCTGTGGCAGCCCTCAGCCCCCTGCCCTGCAGAGATTTCTGTGTCTGTGCCCCTCCCCTGAGCCTGCCTCTCCCCCAAGGCAGGGAGCTGGCACGGAGCACTGCCGACACCCAGCTTGCCTTTGGGGAGTGGGGGAGGGGTGAGTGCATGCCAGGGCAAATTCCGCCCTGGGGGGAGCTAGAGGCAGCTGGGAAAGGCCTGGCCTGGCACTTCATGGGTGTGGGGAGGAGGTATGGGACTTGGGGGATTGTCTGCCAGCTCCCCTCTCTAGGTCCTGGGCAAGAGGAGGTGTGACAGGTCTGCCAGCACAGCCTCAGTGGACCTAGGTTGGCCCCAGAGCTGGCAGGCCCCGGGCTACTGAACGAGCAGGGGAATCAGCTTCCCATCCATTAGGCCCCTGGCCCGGGCTGCCAAGGCCGAGCGGACATTCTGCTCTCAGCCCCGGTATCCACTTAGGCGTCGTTAATATTTTACACCGCAGAGCCAGAGATCGATGTCTCGTTTCTAGCTCAGTGTTTATGGGCAGTCACTGAAGCTTTCACAGGGGAGATGCTCGGGAGCACCAGGGGAAACTGAGGCAGGGAGCAGGGCTGGCAGCTCAGGAGGACCCGCCCCCGTTGGAGCCCGCGACACATGCCAGTCCTCGTCTTATTCAATCCTTTACAAGCCCCTGGAGAGGTTGGATTATCACCCCCGTTTTACGGATGAGGAACAGGCTTAGGGAGGTTTCGCATCGCTGGGCTTTTAACCAGGCTGTCGAGCGAGGACTGGTGGGAACGAGCTGCGACACAGGCTAGATCTTGCTCAGCACTTGAGTGTGTAAGTTAGATGGCTGGAGGCTTTTTAACCTTTCTAGACTTTTACACACAAGCAACTCATGGGCTCTAACAGAACCACATCCGCCTGCAATCGTTAGCATCTCTACTTAGACCTCTTGCCTTTGGTCAGTGGAGACGCACCACATGCCCACTTAAATGGAATTGAAAGCTGTGCATTTACAGTTCTTTAAAAATATCTCCAATAACTCAGTCTTTTCAGCAGGTGCGTTAAATAGTGAGGTTGAACTGCACAGGCGGAAAGCGACGTCACAGCCTCTCCCTGCTTCGGCTTCCACCAGGAGCAGTGCGGTTTCCTGGGAAAGCACCTGCTCTGGCATCCAGCAGGCCTGGGTTGCACCTATGTCCCCTTCCATAATCCACCCTCTAGGTCTCGGTTTTCTCACCTGTAAAATGGGGGAAGAGGAATGCCCACTGGGGGAGCCCTTAAGGATTACAAGTAAAGCTAAAGGCTTGGCTCGCTTGCAGCTCCTGTGGGGCCCTCAGCGGCGCACGCGGCGGTTTCCCGCCCTGCCCTGCCCTGGGACCTGTCCCCTGCGCCTGGGACGCAGTACACTCTCAGTATTTGTTGAATGAATGACAGAGTGGTAGTAGAGGCTCCATAAATGGAAGCTGCTATTGTTCAGGCCCCAGGTCCAAACAGGGTTAACGCTCACAAGCGTGGTACGGGGCTGGATTTCCCCCTCCACTAAGACAACAGAGAAAAGGAGAACTTGATGTTCCCAGCAGCGCACGCTTCCAGCGCCTGGAGTCTTGGGGCTGGTGAGGACACCGCGGTGCGGAGCGCCCGCTGGAGGGCAGCAGAGAGTCACGGCTCCGGCCCTCAAGTCCCGGAGTTTGGGGGCTTGGAGGATTCCGGGCCCCGCCCTGCCACGCCCCCTCCTCTCCCCTTCCTCTCTCCTTCCTTTCCGCGGCTTTCCTTTTCTACCCAGTGACCCCGGGCTGGAAGAAATCGATCCACAACGATTTAGCACTCCCTTGCGCTACCCGCGCGTAGCACTTGGCATCCGCTCAGCTCTTTCCCACAGCCGGAAAGGCAGGCACCCGCCCCTCTTTGGGGAGGAGGAGGAGGAGGCGGCGGCGGCAAGTCCGTGACTCGACCAAGGTCACGCAGCAAAGTCAGAATCTGAACTCAGCTCCATAGACTCTAATGCCAAAGCCCAACTCCCTCCTAAAGCCTCGAGCGCATGCGGGTTTCCTGAACTTTGGATACCAACTTTTCCATTTTCAGCGGGGGCCAGACGCGGGCCAAGTTCAATCTCGGGCCTTGGAATGATGGTTGTGGGAAATACCCTGGGGCGAGAGGGCTTCCCGGATCCTCCGAAGGCCAGCTCTGCGCTGGCCCGCCGGGCGGAGATTGGCGGTGGCCAGGCTCAGTGCTCCTCCGCCAGGAGAGGGGAGCCCCGACTCCCCACTGGGAGCGGCGCTGCGACTCCCTTCCTCTCCGGCCCCGGCCCCCTGCCCAGCCACTCGGCCCCACCCTGCACGGGCGGTTCAGTGAAACCGCCGACCGCGCGGCCTCCCGGGGGCTGGCCGGGTAGCGGTGGCTCGGAGCCAGACTCCGTCTGAGGGCTGGCCCGTGCGGGGCGGGGCCGCCTCCCTCCGCCCCTTCCCGGGCTGGCGCGGGGTGGGGGGGGCCGCAGGGGACTCCTCCCCGGGTGGTCGCCGCGCCTAGGCCAATGAGCGCGCCGGGAGCCGCGATGGAGGCTGGGGCAGCCGGGAGCGCCCGGGAGCGCTCGGGACCCCCGCAGACCCCGCGCCCCGGAGCCCGTGAGGCTGGAGAGGGGGCGAAAGAGGCGCAGCGCCCGCGCCGGGCATGGAGGCACCTCTGGCCCGCGCCGGCTGCCCGAGCTGCGCTCCGCGCCGCCGCGCCTCGAAGTTTGCCGGCTGACTTGGAAAGTTGCGCTCTGCTCGGCCGCCGCGCGGGGTCCAACCTCCTGGCCGGTCCCAGCTCGCCGCCGCCGCCGCCGCCGCCGCCCTCCGCGGGGCCCCGGCCCCGCCGACACCCGCAGCGCCGCCTGCCTGGGGCATGTGAGCCGCCGTCTCCCCTAGAGGCCGGGCAGGCTGCACCGGCCCCTGTGCCTCCAGAGGCAGCGCGCGGGCGAGGGGCACGCCCCGGCCCCAGGTAGCCCGGGCCGCCATGGGCATCCAGGGCATGGAGCTCTGCGCCATGGCAGTGGTGGTACTGCTGTTCATCGCCGTCCTCAAGCAGTTCGGCATCCTGGAGCCCATGTCCATGGAAGGTAATGCACGGCCACCCGCCCCTCCGCTGCCCTGCGCCGGGGGCCAGCGGTCAGAGGGGAGGGAACAGCACTTGCGCTCCGGGGTGCGGGTTCCCGGGTCCGGCGAGGAGCGGCCCTCAGGGACGCTGCGCTCCGCGGCCCTGCCCGCCTCGGCCGCCGCCCCCTCCCGGCTCCGGGGGGCTGGCCTGGGACTAAGTGGGCAGAGAAGGCTCGGGCTCTGAAGAGTTCCAGAGGGGATGGAGCCGCGGCGCTTGGGGTGGGTGTGAGTGAGATGCTGGTGACACCTTGAGAGGGCACCCCTGGCTGTCCTAGGCCCGCCGGTCTTAGCCGCCCCCAGTGAGCACGGCCGGCTTGGCCGCCCGGTGGTGGGGGGTGGCACAGGGTGAAGATTACAGGAAGGACCCTCAGCCCAGGGCATCAGGCTGCAGCAGCGAGTAACATAAAACCTCTGCTGAGTGATGGGCCGTTCCTTCGACTCTTAGCCCACAGTCCCCTTCCCCAGGCAAGGCTCAGGGATAAGTAACCAAACCCTCAGGCGCCACGTTTCGGTCTCAATAAAATATTAACTGAGGAGACAGACCTACTCTTAACTCAGACACTGATGGCTTCCCTGAGACCCCTGACAGGGACCCTTAGAGTTGCTTCCCAACCCTAGGTACCTCCCTCCCACTTCTGGGCAGGTTAGAAGGAGCCCCTCCAGGGCACACCCATTGTGAAGGGGACCTTGACCCACCAGGCCTGTAACTTATCCTCTGCGCCCTGACCCTCTGGACTGTGGGGAAGGGCCAGCCTGTCCTGTTCCTGTCACCTGTGTGCCCCTGCTGTCCTCTCAGAGGAGGATGGGCATCCTGCCTGCCTCAGCACTCTGCTGACCTTGCCAGGCTCCAGCTCCTGGGACTGAGACCCAGAGGCCCAGAGAGGGGAGGAGGAAGAACCTGTCCTTGCCGCTGGACTACCCCACAACCCCTCTCTCTGGCCTAGGGATGCGCCCCAACCCCCTGCAAACGGCTGCTGAGGGCAGGAAGGGGCCCAGGGCCAGGAAGCAAGGCCCGGCTCCATTCAGAGCCCAGGGCTGGTTCTTTACCTGAAGTCCACGGCCATGTGCCCTTCAGAACCCACTGGGCGGCATCACACCTTTTGTGGGTGAGTTCAGGAGGCCGAGAGAGAAGGGACTTGCTCAAGGGGGTTCTGAGAAATGCCACCTTGAACTTCACATTTTAGTTGGGGAAGAAAATTGCCCAAACTGGGCCTGCACTTGGCTGGATGGATGCTGACCCTGGCAGGAGGAATCTATGACAGGTGACTCCATAGGCAATGCAGGTAGGGGTAGGTGGGCATCCCACACTGCTGTGCTTGAGGACCCATGTTTCCTGGGGGCACTAGCCTGCCCACTATCCCCTATCCTTTCCCCATCTGGAGACTGCAGTGGGGTGGTTGGTACTCGGGAAACCACTACATTGCTCTTTCCCCATTTCCTGGGCCCTCCTGGGACCACCAGAGGCCAGGGGGCAGCAGCCAGGCTCACTCTACTTAGTACTACAGACCCTTCTTAACCGAGCCCACCATGCTCACAGGTCTGGCAGCCTGAAGTTTACCTTTGTGATTTCTAAGGAGAAGGGATTTCTTTACAGGGTGGATTGGATGCGTAAGACTACGGATGGTTTATTCAACTTGCTAAAAAAACCCACTTCAGGCTCTAATGAGTTTGTCTTTTCTGGTATATTTGCCCATTTGTGCCCCTTGGAGTTCTGGGGTCTCGTTGCGGTGGGAGAAGCACAGAGCCTCAGAGTCAACCAGGTCTGAGTTGGGATCCCGTCACCCACACGTACTGGCCGTAAAGCTCCTTAACCTGTCTGAAACTCAGCTTGACTATCTGTAAAGTGGGGCCAATAACTCCTGCCCCGTGGGGCTGCAGCACACTTTCGTGAGTAGGGCTTTAATGGCCCCCAGGATTGTTCCTGGTGTGTAATAAATGCACAAACGTGTGAACCATTGCTATCACCAATAATTAGCAATAGAAGGATTACTCTTAATAGCAGAACTGATTCACAGATGAAAACATTCTCTCACTCAGGCCTCCCCTGCCTGCGTCAGAGGGAGGGAGTTATAAGTACCAGATGTTCCATGTTGATGGGGAGTGGTGCCCGCTAAGTGCCTGGAAGGACCCACTGGTCAGGCAGGGTCTAGGGGGCGCAGTCATGGCCTGGGAGCGGCCCAGACCCTTCGGGCCCAGCCTGGAGGTGAGCTGGCACTGAGGGAAGAGGGCTAGCGCCCAGCTCCCCTCCAGGCCTTCTCGTGTGCAATTGGATGTGCTCTTGTCCTCTCTGAGCCTCCGTAGTTCTCATCTGTAAGAGACCAGAGTTACGGTGCCCCTGGGGATTGTTAGGAACTAATGGATTTGAGTTCTAGGGACACAGGCTTCCAGAAGTAGATGCAGAAGTTGAAAGACCTTCTTCTCTCCGCCCTGTCAGTCTCTGTCTTGGGGCGGCTCCATCGGGGGGGAGTTCCAGCCGGGGTTGGCCACTAGCTCACTGGGTGACTTTGGTGCATCTAAGCTTCTGGAACCTCAATTTCCTCATCTGTAGAATGAGGAAAATAACAGAATATTTTCTGTTATACACCTCCAGGGGTGTGGTGAGCTAAAGCACTTCGAAAAAGTTACAAGCGAGACGCAAATCTAAGGGATCTCAGAAGTGCGGGCACACGGGTAAAAAGTGAGCCTGGGCTGGTAAGCCTGGTGCCTATTTGCAAGGCTGGCCCAGCCCTGACAGCAGACTTTTTCGTCCACATCTGTGGCCCAGGGCTTGACTTTGACTAATGTCTCTCTCATCTCGGTTCAGATTTCCCAAGTTCTAGACTAGTAGCTCTCGACCGAGGGCAGTTTTGCTCCTCAGTGGACGTTTGGTAAGGTCTGGAGGCGTTCGGATGTCACGGTTGATAGGGAGGGTACCACTGGCATCTAGTGGGCAGAGGCACAGGCATTCTGTGAGGCACAGGCAGCCCTCACCGTAAAGAATGGTCAGGCCCAACGTCAGTCGTGAGGGTGAGCACCCTTGCTCTGGAAGGAATTCTGACCTGGGGCTGGGAGAACTGCCTTTCAGCTCTGATGTGGTCCCTGACCTGCTGTCATTAACTTGGGAAGATCACTTTTCCTATCTGAGCTCTGCTTCCTTGTCTGTAAGTGGGAGGTTGGATTAGAGGCACCATCTCCCCTGGGAACGTTCCCTGACCCTTCTGGATCCCTGCCGCTCAGGTTGTATTAGATGACACTGTCCTGAAATTTTCTACGTCCCTGTCCCCACCAAATGTGAGCTCTCCAAGGGTGGCACGGACTTGTGTCCATACACTTGTGGCCCCAGAGTGTGTGCCCAGCACTGCCTGGCAAACAGCAGGTGCTGAGTCTGTGTAAACCATATGCCATTTTCAGCCACAGTCGTGGGGCACCCATTGTATGCCAGGTAGTGTGACGCTGCCAGGGATGCAAGCAATGCAGGATCTCGACCCTCCCTTTAGGGCAGCCCTGGGGGATGCCGTCTGAGGCAAGGGTCCCTCTGGCTGGGGTGGCGGCAAGGAGGCTGGATTGTGAGGGCCTGAGTACAGGTAGGTGTAGAGAACAGAGCAAGAGAGAGTAGTGCCCACGGCAGAGATATGCACAGCCTGGCCCACCACCCTGTTGCTCCCTCTGAGTGGTGGCCCCAGTCCTCTGCAGCTGCCCTCTGCACAGCTGCCCATGGGGGCCTGGCCTTGCAAAGGTGACCTGGGAGCCTGGTGGGTCCACAGGCGACTCTTGGCTTGGAGCAGGCCCACGGGTCTGCTGTTCCTCCTACCCCTTCTCCTGCTCTTCTTCCCCCCGCACCCTCTGCTACCTTTGCTGAGGGCGTGGTGATGTTCCGAGCATCCTGGATTCCCTTCTCCTTGGCGGAGTCCACCACTCTTGGTAAACTGCAAGTCCCTCAAGACTCCTGCAGCCCCTGGGCAGAGTTTCCAGATCTGGGATGCTAATGACAGTGACAGTAGCCGGCATCTAGTGAGCGCTCTCTGCTCTAGGCACTTTATACACATCATAATTGGGTCCTCAACAGCAGGCCCACTTTACAGATGAGGAAACTGAGGCTCGTACCTTTTCGAACTCTGGCGCACCCGTCCTGGATGCATCTCTGACTCTGCACGGCTAGGGCGGCTTTGGACACAGCTCTGTGTCCTAGCCTCCTACACTGCAGGTGTCAGGAGTCCAAAGTGGAGGCAGCTGTCTGGGTTCATATCCCAAGCGGGAAAGGTCTCCCCCGTAGAGCTGCATGAATGTGCGCAGAGCTCATAAAGCAGGGCCTGGCATGGAGTAAGTGCTGTATGTGTTAGCTCTCGTCATTTCTTACCAAAAATGTCCCAGCCCGAATTCCCCCCAGGGTCACACATCACTAACCTGTGGATTAGAAGTTAGTGACGGGAGGATGCACTTGACAGGCACTTCACCACGGCGGGTGTCCTTCACTGTGTGCTCTGTAAGGTCCAGGCTCCTGGGCCCCCGGGCCCGGGAAAAGGAAGGAGAGAGGCAGGCTCTGTGTGGGTGGCGCCTGCAAGAAAGGGAGGTGGGCTGGAGCCCAGGCCTGATGTTGCTGTGGGCTGGGGGACTTAGGCAAGGCCCCCTCCCCACCTCCCCAAGTCAGTGCCTCGACGGTTGCACATCTAGACACGGTCAGAGGTTTCAAAGCAGCTTGATGGAACCTCAAAGGAAGCCTTACTTAGAAGCCTGGACCCCCGACACATAGAAAGGGCACTGCTCAGATTGAGAAGGGAGTCTTGCTACACAGGCCTCCCCTTACCCCACGGCAGTCCCTGGGGCTTCTCTGTGGGACCCCAAGATCTAGGTGTCGCTTGACCAGCAGAGAGTGAGGGATGAGATCCGCCAACTGGGTTCAAGAGGGGCCGGAGCCATCAAGGGTGGACAGCAGCTTGGAGTTTTGCTGCCAAGGGAAGCAAAGCTGGGTGCTGGCTGGCAGGAGAAGCAGCCTAGTGGGAAGCCTCGCAGAAGTGTCGGGGCAGCCAGGGTTGTGGGAAGGCTCCTGCATGGGGGCAGGTGAAAAGCGCCCCTCACCCAGTACCTGGTGCCCTTGGCTCAGAGAATGAAAGACTCGGAGCCACCTTTCCCGAGCCCCTGCAGGTGGGTCCTGCGCAGAGGGGGCTGCGTGGAGTGGGGGATGGGAACAGGGACTGAGACTTTTACGCAGTGGGAAGAAAGCCTGGTTTGTAACCTATCAGGCTATGGTACGACCTTGAGACGTTTAGCCTTAAAACAATTCTCTTCAAGCCTCATGCTTTCACTCCTTTGACAAAATGCTTGTTTGACAGAGAGGTGAAATCTGTATTGCTGACCCTCTGGTTATCAATGAATACTACTTAATGGGGAGGGGATGGCCCCGGACTAGCCCCTAGAGAGGGGAGGGGAGGGCTGAGCGCAGGGAGATGATAGAGGCAGGTTGACTTCACAGTTTAGCCAAACAAGGCTCCTCGGTGTGTTGAGGAAAGCCGTGCAGGTGGCTGTTTAGGTCCATTCATCGCCGGCGCACCTGTGATTGCAGGAGGAGGGTGTGATGTCTTGGGCAGCTCCTAAGAGATCTGGCTGCGTCTCCACTGAAACTAACCAAAGAGGGAGGAACCTGTGGATTTCTCCTGTGCAAGAGCCAGGAGAGGCCTCCAGCGCCCCTGGGAGCAGGTAGGGTCCCTGGTACCCGGCCTGACGCTGTGGGCGTCAAGAAGGAACCGGGCTCCCTGCTCCTGAGACGACACCCCACAGAGCCCAGCGAGGCCAGCGGGCTGGGCAGGATGCTGTGGAATCGGGCTTCTGGAGGAAGGGGCAGTCAGCTCCTCAGGAAGGAGGGTGGGGAAGGGTCCACAGAGCCTGGGAGTCGGGTGGGCGTAGAGAACTGGTAGCTATTTCCCAAACCAAGAAACAGGAGGGATTTCCCCTGCCTCTTGTATTCTGCCGGCCCAAGTGCAAGTGTCAAAGTTAAAAACTTGACTCTCACTTGTTTAGGGAACAAGCAGGAGAGCAAAGCTGTTTCAGAGACTGATGCTACATAGGAATCAAAACTGGTTGATGTCCCAAAGGGCAAATTAATAGCCAGTAACTTTAAGGGCCGTATTTTCCAAGGATGGAAATCATTCCGTCCCTAGCGGACACAAGTCATTTGCAACTTATCAGTCTGGTTGACATCTAGCTTCGCAGCACCTGGGCTCTGTTGGATAGAAAATAAGTCGAGCAGAGTTGCCTAAAGCAAGTGTTCTAGTGTGACGTTGAGAAGCCCTCGGCGATCTTCCTGCCTTATCTTCCAGTTCTGGGTAATTAACACCCGTGTCTTGGTGGAAGGCACCAGCAGTCACTTAGTCTCCCAGGTCAGAAACATGAGGTCATCCTTGGCTCTGCCCGCCCAGCCCTGGTCCACTTGGTAGCCAGGGGCAGTGGCTTCTTCCTTCCTGACACCTTCTGCAGGTCTCTCTTTTCTGTGTCACCTCATTTGACACCCAAGGCCAGAGTGGCCGCTCTGGCCCTTCCGTGGCTCCCATGCCCATATATCCCTTGGCTCACCTTGGACCCTCTGCCCAGGGTGCCCTTTGACCGTGCTGTCATTGCACCTGAGTCTTGGAGTATCACCTTTCTCTCTGATTCCCCACCCACTCCCTGCCCAACAGGTGTGAACCACACAGCACGTTGCTTCAGGAGGTAAGCCTGGACTAGAGACGTTAAAATTGACCCCCAAGGCAATAATCCATGAACCCACCCAAGCAAACATAGCTGTGGGGGATCCGCCCGTCCAGCATGTGCTACAGAGCGTGCCCCACATACAGGTACTGTTGCAGGGTTGGATGCAGCAGAGAGCCGTCTTGTTCTGCTCGGGCTGCTACAACAGAATAGCACGCACCGGGGGCCTTAAATAGCAGAAATGTATTTTCTCACAATTCTGGAGACCGGAAGTCCCCGATCAAGGTGCCAGCAGGGTTGGCTTCTGGTGAGGCCTCTCTTCTTGGCGTGCAGATGGCCACCTTCTTGCCGTGTCCTCACATGGCCTTTCCTCCCCCTCATGTTGGAGGGGGAAATCACTCTTCTTCTTATAAGGTCACCATAACCTATTGGATTAGGACCCCACCTTTATAACCTCATTTAACCTTAATTACCTCCTAAAGACCTCATCACCTTGGGGGTTAGGGCTTAAATATATGTGTTGGGGAGAGAGGGACACAGTTCTGTCCATCGCACCAGTAAACAGAGGAATATGCATATGCCCGGGAGTCATGGCCAAAGGAAGAAAGTAAAGCAGAGACGGGGGATAGATAGGAACACGGGGTGTGTGTGACACCCCTGAGGAGGTTATGATAGATCAGAGGCCTGAAAGAAATGTGGGTTTCAAGGGAGGAGCATTCGAGCCTGAGAGAAGAGCAAGGGAGTGTGCCTGGTGGGTGTGAGGGGCCAGAGGGGCCAGCGTGGCTGAAGGCGGGGGAGCAAAGGGAGGGACCTGGGAGATGAGGTCAGAGCTGGGGGCGGGGGAGCACATTTATTGGCCATTTAAGGACTTTGGTGCAGGAGGTTGTAGCATGGAGGGGTACCTGAGGATATGTCTTCAGCAGCTTCCTCCAGCACGATTTCAAAAATAGACTGATGGGATCCAGGGCAGAAGCAGGGAGAGAAGCCAGGAGAGATGATGGAGCCCTGGAGCCTGGTGGGGGCAGTGGAGGTGGGAGAGGGGCTCAGAGGCAGGTGCAGGTTGAGGGTAGCGCTGGCAGGGTTTGCGTGGGGATTGAGCGTCGGGAGGAAGGTCTATGCCCAGGGTTTCGGCATGAGCACCCACAGGATGGAGTTGTCGTCCGTTCTTGTACCAGCCTCACAATTGTTATCTCAGTGATTATGAATGTGTGTTAGTATCTGATAGGGAACACCCCCTCTTTACTCTTCCTTTCTAGATTTTCATGGATTTTTTAATTCCTCGTTATACATTTCAGAGTAAATTTATCAAGGTCTTCAAAAAATCCAACTGGATTTTTGAGATGGTGTTGAATGTACGGTTTATTGCAGGAGAAATAGCATCTTTATAATGTTATTATGGCCCTATCTAAAATAGAATGTCTCGTTTATTCAGATTACCTTTCTATACAGCAGTCCTTCGAGGTTTGCTTAATACTTAGGTACTTTTAATTTTTATTGCTATTATGAATGTTATCTTTTTTATTATTTTTAGGTGGTTATTACTGGTGTAGAAAATTGCTATTGATTTTCATAAATTAATCTTGTATCTGGCACCCTTACTGAACCCTCAGGTATATTGATTCTTTTTGTCACTCTAGGGACCATACCATCTATAAATAGTGTTAGTTTTATCTTATACTTCCCAACTCTTACACTGTTTGGGGTTTTTTGTTGTTGTTGTTTTTTGGGGTTTTTTTGCCTTTTTCAAGATTTCCTTAGAGCATTGGCCAGACATCAATTAGTGGTGACTGTGGCCAACCTTGGCTTGTCCCAAATCTTAAAGAAAATATGTCTGAGCCTTTACCGTTAAACCTAATATCGTCTGTAAATAAATATATGCTTTGCAAATATAAGCTGCATCAAGTTAATAAAGTCCCCTTTGATTCTTAGCTTGCTAAGAGTTTTTGTCTATTTATTTAATTACAAATAGATGTGGAGGTTTATCAAATGCCTTTTCTGTATTAGGATTTTCATATGATTTTCTCTCCTTATACTCTTACAAATAAAACCTTCTTGATCCTGGTGTACTTAAAAAAAAAAAATACAGTTGGATTCAGTTACCTGACATTTGGTTTAAGATTTTGCATCTATGTTCAAAAGTGAAATGGGCACATAATTTTCTTTTTGTTTATTTGTTTTTCCAGCTGTGTTGAGATATAATTAACACGTAGCATTGTGTACGTTTATGAAATGATCACCCCAATAAAGTTAGTTGGTACATCCATCACCTCACATAATTACCATTTTTGTTGTTATCGTGGTGAGAGCAATTAAGATCTGCTCCCCTAGCAACTTTCAAGTATACAATACAGTTTTGCTAACTGTAGTCCCCATGCTGTACTACAGATCCCCAGAACTTATTCTTTTTTTTTCTTTTGGGTAGTTACATTTTTTTTTCTTTAAATTTATTTATCTATTTACTTTTGGCTGCGTTGGGTCTTCATTGCTGCGCGTGGACTTTCTCTAGTTGCGGCGAGCAGTGGCTTCCCTTGTTACGGAGCATGGGCTCTAGGCACACGGGCTTCAGTAGTTGTGGCACACGGGCTCAGTAGTTGTGGCTTGCGGGCTCTAGAGCGCAGGCTCAGTAGTTGTGGCACACGGGCTTAGTTGCTCCGCGGCATGTGGGATCTTCCCGGACCAGGGCTCGAACCCACGTCCCCTGCCTCGGCAGGTGGATTCTTAACTGCTGAGCTACCAGGAAAGCCCCAGAACTTATTCTTGTACCCTTTGACCAACATCTCCCCATCCCTCAATCCCCACCGCACACACCCCCCCACCGTCTCCTGGCAACCACCAATCTACTCTCTGTTTCTTTGAGTTTGGCCTTTTTTTAGATTCCACATATAAGTGAGATCATACAGTATTTGTCTTTCTATGTCTGACTTACTTCGCTTCACATAATATCCTCAAAGTTCATCCATGTTGTCACTACTTTTCATTCTTGTGTTGTCCTTGTATGATTTAGGAATCAAGAAGACTGTACTGATCACTGGATTAGCAATATGGAGATCACTGTGATCTTAGAAAAGCAGTTTGCGTGGCGCGGTGGGGCAGATGCCCCACAGAAGTAAGATCAAGGGAGACTAGGAGGAGAGGAAGTGTTAAAGGACAGAAAAAGACACTAGCTTGAGGGGAAAGTAGGGTCAATGGAGTTTTGTTTTCTGGATTTTCGATGAAAGAAATAGCAGCTGGTTTGGGATTTTTGTCTTATTTTTTGGCCCCCAGGGGCAGAGGATTAAGTTAATTGACTATTAACTTCACGGGACAATATCAGTCTTGACCCACTTAAAACCCATCTCTTGTTTATTTATTTTTTCCCTTTTATCCCCTCCTTTCCCTCTTTGCCTAGAGGCAATTATTCTAAGTTTTATTTTATTTTTACTTTTTCTAATTTACATAGAGTACACTTTGCCTTTTTTTTTTTTTGATGTCCAGTCCATGAATTTTGGCAAAAAGATAGTCATGTCACCGCTACCACAGTCAAGATATAGAACAGTTCTGTCACCACAAAAAATCTCCTCATGCTGCCCCATGTGTAGTCAGCCCCCTCCCTTGCCCCCCAGCCTCTGGCAGCCTCTGATATATCCTCCTTCCCTGTGATATTCTATAATTTTATCTTCTCCAGAATGTCATATAATTGGAGTCATACGTTACGTGGCCTCTTTTTTTTTTTTGCAGTATGCGGGCCTCTCACTGCTGCGGCCTCTCCCGCTGCGGAGCACAGGCCCCGGACGCGCAGGCCCAGCGGCCACGGCCCACGGGCCCAGCCGCTCCGCGGCATGCGGGATCCTCCCAGACCGGGGCGCAAACCCGAGTCCCCTGCATCGGCAGGCGGACTCTCAACCACTGCGCCACCAGGGAAGCCCCAAGTGAATTTTTTTTTTAGATGTTGAGGTTTTTTTCAGGTTTAGAAGTTCCATTTGGTTCTTTTTTTTTGTTTTTTTAAATAGTTTTTACTTCTCTGCTAAGATTCCCATCTGTTCACTTTTCTTTCCCTTAATACTTTCAATGTATTGGTAGTAATTGTTTTAAACTTAATAATTCTAATAATTTAAAAACCTGTTAATTCTGGTGGCTGCTTTATCTCTTGATCATTTGGGTTACGTTTTCCTGCTTCTCGTGTCTTTTCATTTTTTATTATATGATGGCTACTATGGGTGATATATTGTAGGGAATCTGGACTATATTATCTTCACATAAAGTCATTGAATTTTAGTTTGACAGGCACTTAAATTCCTGGCAGATCCCTTCATCAGCACAGACTTTATTTTAGACTTTGTTATAATAGGTTTGTTTTAACTTTGTTCTTAGTTCTAGAGCATGGTGCTTTCTCCCAAGGCATGGCCTTTCTGGGGTTTCAGCTGAATGCCTGAAGTTCATAGGGAAGTATCTCCATTCTAGATGAACCAGAACTCCCAACTTGATTCATCATTGCATGAACTCTGATATGTCTTTTCAGGTCTCTGTCCTACTACCCCCCAACAGCTACTCACAGCTGGGCCTTACGGAGTCTCATTCAGAACACGTGTAGCCCAGCTCTTGGCCAAAGCCCCAAGGGAAATGCCACACAGACTTCTGGGACCCCGTCTCTGTGCAGTTCCCTCCTCTCCAGAATGCTGCTCTGCAAGTCCATCTGTCTCAGCAGCCCCAAACTCTGATCTCTACCTCATCAGCATTTCCCCACGTCACAGAAAGCATCCCCAGCCCATATCCAGGGTGAACGTGGAGCTCACTTCATATGTTTCCTTCCTCCCAAAGATTGTAGTCCTGTGCTGTAGTCCAAAGCCTGCTAATACTTGCCTCACATATTTCTTCCAGTTTTCAAGTTGATTGTGGTGGGAAGGCGAGTCTAACACTCACTACCCCACCATGACCAAAGTCTAGGCAGTATGTTTTTTTAATTGAGGTATAACTTACATACAATACAATGCACAGATATTAAATGTTCAGTTCAGTAAATTTTGACAACTGTATACACCCTTTTAACCACCACCTGCTGTACTGCTTTCTAATGCCATGCATTACTGTTACTTGTCCTGTAATTTCATATAAGTGGAATCATAAAGTATGAACTCTTTTATCTCTGCTTTTTTCTGAGCATAATTTTTGAGATGCATCCACGTTGTTGTATATATCAGTAGTTCATCCTTTTTTAAATGGAATATACTCTTCTGTTATGTGAATGTGCCACAGTTCCATTCTTCTGTTGATTGAGTAGTTTCCAGTTTGGGACTGTTATTAATAAAGCTACTATAAATATTCTCGTACAGGTCTGTTTGTGGACGTATGTCTTCATCTGTCCTAGGTAAATAGGTTATAAGGTTGATGTATGTTTGACTTTATAAGGATCTGCCAAGCAGTTCTCCAAGATGGTTACACCATTTTACGCTTTCCCGGACAATATATTATATGAGAGTTCCAGTTGCTCCACATCTTCACCAACATTTGGTGTTGTCGGTGTTTTTGAAATGATAGATCCTTGGGTATTGTGCGTTGGAATATCTGCATTTCTTTGACAATGAATGCTGTCAACCATCTTTTCCTGTGCTTATTGACCAGTTGTGTCTCTTTTGTGAAGCGGTCTAGTCTTTTGCCTATTTTAAAAATTGAGTTATTAAGTCTTATTTCTGTTGATTGGCAGGAGTGCTTTCTATATTCTGGAAATGAGTCTTTGCCAGATATGCGTACTGCAGATATATTTTCCAGTCTATGACTTGCCTGTTGAGTTTCTAAATGACCTTATTGCTTTTTCTCTATGTTTGCCTGTTTCCTTTTTCATTAATTTCTACTCTTATTTTTATCATGTCCTTTCTTATAACTTTGAGTTTAATTTGCTCTTATTTTTAGATTCTAGAAGCTTATATCACTGGCTTTACACCTATCTTCTTTTCTAATAAAGGAATGTAAAGCTAAAAATTTCCTTCTAAACACAGATTTACCTGCATCCAGAAAATTATGGTATGTTGTTTTCATTATCATTTAATTCAAAATATTTCAAAATTCTCTTTGTGATTTTTCTTCTCTAACCTATGGGTTTCCCCCCCGGCAGTGCAGTGGTTAGGACTCTGCCCTCTCGCTCTCACTGCCTGGGGCCTGGGTTCAATCCCCAGTCGTGGAATTAAGATCCCGCAAGCCATGGGCTTCCCTGGTGGTGCAGTGGTTGAGAGTCCGCCTGCCGATGCAGGGGACACGGGTTCGTGCCCCGGTCCGGGAAGATCCCACATGCCGTGGAGCGGCTGGGCCCGTGAGCCATGGCCGCTGAGCCTGCGCGTCCGGAGCCTGTGCTCCGCAACGGGAGGGGCCACAACAGTGAGAGGCCCGCGTACCGCAAAAAAAAAAAAAAAAAAAAAAAGATCCCACAAGCCACGCAGTACAGCCAAAAAAAAGAGTGTGTTTTTTAATTTCCAAATATTTGGGATTTAAAATATATCTTATTGTTTTAGATTCTAATTTAATATCACTGTAGTCAAAGTCTAGCACGCTGCAGGGTGAGCCCTGTGAGGCAGCCTCCCTGATGACCCACCCCGGGCCTGCAGAGCCTCACACACCTAGCCTGATCCGGCTGAGCCCTGTGCTGGGCCAGCTCAGTGCCTGGGCCTCTACCAGGAGCACTGCCTCTCAAGAGCTCTCTGCAAATTACCTGGCAATCAGGCTCTGTTGCCTTGGTCCATCCATGCACCCATTCTGCAAGAGAGCTGTTTCCTTCCTTCCTTCTCTCTAAATTTCCAGTACCTCCTCCCCGCCCCCTCCATCCTTACCCTCAAGTTGCTTCCTACTTCACAGAAGAGAATTTCCCCAGGCTCCTACCATCACAGAGCCTTGATTGCTAAGGCTGCGTTGCAGGGCTCACCCTGCAGTGGGAGCAAGCAAACAGCCGTGCAGGTAACCATGGGCTCACAGTTCCTTGGGGAAGAGGGGAGACTGGATGGTGACAGAGCAGTGGGGGTGGTGCTGCCCATTTCTGTGGGAAGTTCTATAATATGTGAGCCTGCTACTCAGCAAGGGGTAGGTATTCAATGCCGTTTCGTTTATAGCTTTGTTTTATATTATAAACTTGATATGTGCCGTACTCAAATAAATTAGGAAAATGTAAAAAAAAAAAAAACCAAAAACCCATAAGTAAAAAATTAAAGATCACCTGAAATCTACCTCCCCTGCAAAAGGTAGCCATGGTTCGTTAATATTTTGATGCGTTGTTATTAAAAAATGATCTGGTCCCTGCCCTACAGACCCTTGAAGTCTGACCTCCTACTCAAATGTGAATAAAAGCCCCAGACCCAGCGCGGCTGGGCAGCAGCACGTGAGGCTGGATGACCCAAGAGGAGTGCCCTCCCAGTTCCTGGGGGAAATCGGGGCGGGGAGAGGCGCATGGAGGAGGTGGTCCAGGAATTGGATCTTGAAGGTCGAGGTCCCCTGTGCTTGTCTTCTGTTTTTTTCCCTCCCACCTCCCCTTGTTCAGTGTCTCTCCAGGACAAGACCTGCTCCCAACTCTCATCCCCATCCCACGCTCAAGGTGAGGCCAGCGGGCAGGGCCCACTCCCTGTGAGGAGCAGGGCAGCAGAGAGACCAGGAGGCACAACTCCTGAGTGTGCTGTTCCTCTGTAGCCTGTACATTTGTGCAGTGCACGGCCTGGGTGACTGTACATGGTAGTCGCTCGAAGAGAGTCCCTCCACCCCTTACACTGGAGCAAGATGGGGCGGGGCCGCATGTTCCACCCTCCTGGTCTGTATCCCCCTCCAGACAGCAGCGACAGTGAGCTGGAGCTGTCCACGGTGCGCCACCAGCCGGAGGGGCTGGACCAGCTGCAGGCACAGACCAAGTTCACCAAGAAGGAGCTGCAGTCCCTCTACAGGGGCTTCAAGAATGTGAGTGCCCCCCATCCCCCCAGGAGAAGCCCTGATCCCCCCGGCTTTCCTGTCCCTGGCTGCAGGGTGCAGGCACACCTTCTGGACGCTTCCCATGGCACAGTGAATATCCCAGGGCCTTTATAGGGCTCGTGTTTTGTGGGAGAGCTGTCTGGGGGGTGGGCCAGGTCCTAGAGTCAGTGTTCTGAAGGCATCACACCCCCTTCTGTGTGTCTCGATGCTGGTGCAGGGGAGGAACCTGCAGAGGGACCAACCTGGCATGAGGGGATTCACTACCCCCTCCCGCCGTACCCACCCCCCCAGGCTTTCCCCAGCACGGGGCTGGTGGAGCCCAGCGGTGCCTCAGGCAGCAGGTGTCCGCCAGAGGGAGGAGAGAGCCCAGGCCCCGTGGAGTCAGGGTGTGGGACGGGGGTGGCTGGGATTACTGAGAGGGGTGCCTTCCTGCTGCAGGAGTGCCCCACGGGCCTGGTGGATGAAGACACGTTCAAACTCATTTACTCCCAGTTCTTCCCTCAAGGAGGTGAGTCTGAGGCCAGGCCCCCAGTTCCTCCAAAGTTCCCGCTTCCCTGTGGCAGCCCTGCAGAGGGTGGGCGTCCCTTTTATGGGGAGGGGACCCTCACCCACACACACCCTCCCCAGCATCCCTTGCCCGGTGCTGCCTCTATCCGGCAGGCGGCGGGGGGGACTCCAGCCCAGGACTGAGCAGCAGTATACCGAGAGTGCTTGGGGTAGGGGCTCAGGCGGCCCGACACTCCCAGCCTTGCCCTTGGTCTCCCCAGATTCCACCACCTATGCGCACTTCCTCTTCAACGCCTTCGATGCAGACGGGAACGGGGCCATCCGCTTTGAGGTAGGTCCCTGTCGACCCCTCCCACGTCCCCTGGTCCTGCATCTCCCGGCCACGGTGCCACCCCCTCAGGGCCGCCAGAGGCTCAGACGTGACCCTGGTGTAAACGGTCCAGTGTGTCACCCAGGGAACGAGTGGACTCTGCTTGGCTGGCCCTGGGCCTGACTGCGAAGTCAGTGAAATTTGATTTTGCTGTCTGGCTACCGTATTCTCAGCCTTTCCTTCCATTCCAGCCCCGCCAAGCCAAGGGAGCTGTTAAGGCACACTGAGGCGGTAGTGACCCAACGTGAATTTGCATTTGAAAAGGGGGCAGGGTTTAACTAGAGGTCTGTGCTAAGGGGATCTGGGCACCCCGCCCTGGAACTTACCCCCTTGCCCGAAAACAGGCAGAGCATCCCTGCCCGAGCAGGCTCAGGGGTCGTCCCAGCAGCACTGTGAGCGAGCCTGCCTGTCCTCCCCCCGCCCCGGCCGCCTGCCCCCAGGAGGGCCCTGCCTGGGTTCTGTGCGGGCAGCACGTGGGCTCCACTGAGGCCCCAGCTGTGGAGCCCAGGCCCCTAAAAATAGCTGCAGGAGAAAAGCTGAAACCTCTTCGGAGAGGAAAACCTTGCTGAGAGCCGGACTTGATCGATAACCCCCCCAGCTCGGCTTCCAAGGCCAAGGGCGGCTGACGGGAAAGTGAGAGAGAAAGCCCCTGTGCCAGCTGGGGTAATAATAACTCGAGATGCTTCTCAGCTTCCCTTATCGCTCCAGCAGGCCCACTCACTGACCCTCGGCCGGGGTGGGGCAGCCCAAGGCCACCGCCAGCTCTGTGACCACAGGGGTCTCACCTTCCCCGGGCCACACTCTTAGTGGATTTGTGAACTTATAGTGTTTTCAGCCTTTTTGTTTTCAGTTCTGCCTGCACGTGGTAAAAATCCGATCAGTACAAAGGAGTAGACAGGGAAAATTCATTTTCCTTCCCTGGTCCCACCCCTGTGGCCAGTTTCTTGTGTGTCCTTTAAGAGGTACCTGAGGCTCCTGGGAATGAAGTGTGAGAAGCAGTTGTGTGACAGACCCAACCAGGACTTTGGTGATGGTTTCTCTTGTTCAGGAATCAGATGACCAGACAGCTTAGCAGGGCCCCCGCATAGTGGCGGGTGTCAGAAAGGTCTCTGTCACCCTCCTGTGGCCGCCTCTCTCACCATGGTCCCTTTACGGTGGTCGATGGTGGGTCTTTGTTTGGGGAGGTGCGGGGGGCGCTGGCGCTGACCCCCTCCTGCTAGGCACCTTCTCAGAAGGTCATGCTTTTCCCTTTTGAAATTAATTCCTCCGATTTCTTATGGGGAGGTTTGTTTACCTTGGGGACCTTCTTGTTTGTTTACCTTCGGCATCTTGATATCAATGCTCTGCTCTAGGAGGCCTTTTTCAGGAAGGGAGGGGGGCGTGTATCTCCCAGGGGCCTTCCAACGGGCAGGGCCTAATCCTGGGTGCACCATGGGTGGGGATCCCTGTGGTCAGGAAGGATCCAGAGGGGTTGGGGGGAGACACTCAGCCCTCCTCGCTACCTCAGACCAAACCTCTCAACGTGCTCTTAAAACGGAAAGTCAGGTCAGCTTATCAGTATTTACAATGATCCCAATCCTTTGTGTATATTCTTGGGATAATACACATACATATTAATTCGAGTTTATTGATATGGTGAAATATTGTAACTTCCCTGCCCTCACCTGAAAGAGTAAGTAAACGGCAGAACATGCAAACCTCAGCCCTGGCGGCTACCCTGTCCATTACCTGCCCCTGCAGTACCTCGCTCCCCGTGCCACTGGCCAAATGATGGCTGTGGTCAGCGCCCTCGGGAAGGCCTGCAGCCCCGTGACCTAATCACCCCCACCCCACACTGAGCTCCTGCTCTGCACTCTGGGCTGTCCCAGCCGGTGTCACTGAGGAGCCCCTCAGAGACAGCACAGAGCAGGGGCTGTGGATATGACGGGCTTCATACACCTCGGCATCGAGACCAAGGAGCTCCGACGAGCGACAGTCCCACGTGAAGCTGTGCTGTGTGCGGCTGGAAATTTAGAACCAGCAAGCACCTGGACGTGGGCTGGCCAGACTGGGGGTCATCTGTGTGCGACTGGGGACGGGCCAGTGGTCTCGCAGGGGACATTCCGACCCACCTCTCTCCTAGCACCGTCACTATTATACTACACACCTGCTAAGGGACCCCGAGTAAGGACAGTCCTGAGTGTGGCTGAGTGTGGCTGCACAGCATCTGAGGAGACTGGATGGGAGGACAGTGGTGCCGGGGTTCCCCCATGCCCACGCGGGAAGAGTGGGTCCTGTGCGGGAGCCACTCGTTCCCTGGTGCCCAGCTTAGGAGTCCGAGCCTTTGCTTCCCACTGGGAAAGCCCGTCAGACCCCAGGGAAGCGGCGTGATGTGGCTTCAGGGATGCTCTGAATCTTCACTACTTCTGTAAATCATACACGAGCTCAGCTTCAGTGGTGGCATTCCTCAAACGCAGGCACATAAGAAATATCACACTGTTTCTCCCTTCGTATATCTTTATTTTCGTCACTTATACACACACAGGACTTTCAGGCTCCAGTAGACTTACAGGATGTGCTTTGGGACAACAGCAGTTACCACCCCCCAGATATGCCCGAAGAAGCAACCACCTCCCTTGTTTTAGCCGATTGTCACTCTGTCTTCTTGTCGCCTAACAGCATCGTGTTATTGCTCCTTCCCGACTGCCCAGCTTTAGATGCTGCCCGTTGACTCCCTGCGCGGGTGAGGAGTTGGGTCTTCTGCACACATGCCTTTCCCATCCCCTGGCTTTCCAGGACGATGGAGTTCAGATTGGATAAGCGCTCTCGGTTTACTCACGATGTGAATTTGTTCCCCAGATGAGCCCTGCAGTGAACTGTGATTACGTTCCCCTTCCCTGCACACGTTTTTATTTTGCCTTCAGTTAACTGTGGTCCCGATTTGTCGTTTGCCTGGTGTCCGTGACCTCATCAGTGATTCAGCGCCGTCCTTCTCCAGTCATCTGAACGGGCATCTCCCTAGCCTTTGACCAGCTCCATCATCCTGGTGCTGGGTGCCCTCTGGGGACCTCTTCCCCTCTCTCCTGGTTTGGGTCTCCTGGTTCTGGAATCCTTCATCTTCTTCTCCCTTGCTTTACTCTCTCTTTTCAAAAGCATGTCTTCCAGGAGTTTCCTACAGAAGAGTACGTGGGAGGTAATTTCTGAGCCTTTGAACGCCCGGAAGGGACTTCGTTCCGTTCTCACCCTTGCTTGATCCGTTGTGTGGGACCGGAGCTACGGCGGAAGCCGTCCTGCTGATTCCCGACCCTGTGTACAGGACCTGATCTTGTCATTGTTGTTGTTGTTTCTGTTTGGTTTTGTTTTCCTCTCTGGAAGCTTGTAGGATCCTGTCCTTGCACCTGTTTTCCGAAGTGTCTCGTGATACGTGCCTGCAGATCACACCGTGGGCTGTTTCCCTGCATCGTTAGGTCCTCGGCAGGACCTGAACACTCAGTCTTCCCTCATTGCCTCTTGGACACGCTTCCCTCTGTTTCCTCCGGCTCTTCCTGGAACTCCAGCTGGTCAAGTTTCGGTCCCTCTGGAGTGGACCTCTCATTATCCGCTTTTCTATCCTATTTTCCAGCTCTGCCTTTTCACGCTGCTTTATGGAAGATTCCACGTGCTTTTCCAGCCCTTCTTCTGAGTCTGTCATTTTGCTTTCTCATTTTTAATTCCCAAGAGCTCTTTCTTGTTCCCAAGTATTCCTTTTTTATAGCATCCTATTCTTATTGTAGGGATGCCAGATATCTAATCTCTGAATCTAATAGTTTATGTTAAGTATTTTTTTCTCCTGGAATAATTTTTTGTTTCATCCAAACTGCTTTTCTCTGTTTCCCTTAGTCTTCCTTTCTCATGATACAGGCTTCCTCTAATCCAGAAAATCTAAAATTTGAGTGGGAGGAATTCCCTGGCAGTCCAGGAGTTAAGGCTCAGTGCTTTCACTGCTGGGGCCTGGGTTCGATCCCTGGTCGGGGAACTAAGATCCCGCAAGCCACATGGCGTGGCCAAAAAGATAAAAAATAAAATTTGAGGGCTTCCCTGGTGGCGCAGTGGTTGAGAGTCCGCCTGCCGATGCAGGGGACACGGGTTCGTGCCCCGGTCCGGGAGGATCCCACATGCCGCGGAGCGGCTGGGCCCGTGAGCCATGGCCACTGAGCCTTGCACGTCCGGAGCCTGTGCTCTGCAATGGGAGAGGCCACAACAGTGAGAGGCCCGCGTACCGCAAAAAAAAAAAATAATAATAAAACTAAAAAATTAAAAATAAATAAATAAAATAAAATTTGAGCGGGACCAAGCCCCTTGGTGCAAAGCCCTGTCCCTCCCTGCTTGTCCTCCATTCCCTCCCATAGACAGCCCTTCTCTGCTCCCCTTCTTTCGGAGCAGCCTGAAAGGACCCCATGGGGCAGGGAGGGCTTAACCTGCAAACCTTCCGGAAGGGGCAGGAAAGACTTGCTTTCTACCGTTATAACAAAACAGTTGAAGTTTTCACACGGAAGCCATTCAAACGTTCATTCACATTAGTAATAAACTGTCTGTCACACCTGTGACTGCACACAGGTATGGCATGACCCCAGAGCTGAGCACTGTTAGTTTAGTTTTTTTTTTTTTTTTTTTTTTTTTTTGTGGTACGCGGGCCAGCGGCCATGGCTCACGGGCCCAGCCGCTCCGCGGCACGTGGGATCCTCCCAGACCGGGGCACAAACCAGTGTCTCCTGCATTGGCAGGCGGACTCTCAACCACTGCACCACCAGGGAAGCCCCTGTTAGTTTAGTTTTTAAGCTGTAAGTTTTTAAGCACCTTGACACGCAGACACTTGGTAAGGTGAAAATAGAGCACCCCCTTCATTAAAGGAGCACCCCGAGGCCTTCTCTGTCAGCGGCAATGCATTAAATGGGTTTAAGACACCATACGTTTGAGTGTCTTTATTTGAGATGATCAGTTCCAGCCACTGTGCCATCCCCGCCACACACACACACACACACACACACACTCACACTGTATTGACCTGATGGACACCATCTGCCCGCTCTGTGTTGGAGGTGCCTCACCTATACAGGTGTGAATTTCAGTGGAAGCCACACCGCGAACTGGAAATAGAATCTGAGCGCTGGATCGTCACTCCTCCCCCTCCCCTTCCTCCACAGGACTTTGTGGTTGGTCTCTCCATCCTCCTGCGAGGAACAGTCCACGAGAAACTCAAGTGGGCCTTTAACCTTTACGACATTAACAAGGACGGCTACATCACCAAAGAGGTACGGGGGTGGCTGGGGAGGCTGGGAGTGACCTGTATGCCCCCCACCCCACTGCGCTATATCCCCAGCCTCTCTCCTCCTCTCTCCTGCTGCCCTGGCTTCCTGTCCCCACTCCCTGGCCAGAGACACAGCTCACAGCCTGGCCTTGGAGGGGACAGCAGCCAGGACCTCTCCTCCTCTCCCGGGCTCTCAGGCCTGGATACCTGGGTGCAGGGGACGTGGAGCTTTGGTGCCCCTCACCACGTGTCTCGATCCCGTTCAACAGGTGTCCTGGATCATCCTTTCTTACGGAGAGATCCCGAGGGAGACACAAGTGGAGAAGCTGGGAGCAGGGGTGGGAGCTGGCCTTGTCTCCCACCAATTGAGGGAGAGCAGTGTGGTCCCTTAAGGCAGGGTGCAGACGGGGGCAGGGGGGTCCCTCACCACACAGGCCCACAGTCTGGCTTCGTCTGGCCCAAACATTTTTCTGTCTCTGAAATAGTTGCTACAGTTTCAAATTCTGGAGGTTGCATTAAAAATCTAGCTCCAACTGCTCTTGGAGAGTTAGAAGCTTGCGCTGAGTGGACTGGGTGAGGGTGAGCTCGCCTCTCTCCAGCTCCCACAGCCCTGGCCACTCACTCACCACCGCCCCTGAGGTGCCCCCCACACTTGGATGCAGCCCCTCCCCTCAGACCCTCGAACCCTCACCCCACCTCCTTACAGCCAGGCTCAGGCCAGCCCCTCCGGCCCCCCTGCAGGAGATGCTGGCCATCATGAAGTCCATCTATGACATGATGGGCCGCCACACCTACCCCATCCTGCGGGAGGACGCGCCCCTGGAGCACGTGGAGAGGTTCTTCCAGGTGAGCGCTCCAGCCCCGGGCTGCGCGGGGAAGGGTGGCTGGAGGAGGAAGGGGCTTCGGCTCTTAGGGCAGTGCTGGGCCTGCCACTCCCCTCTGTGGGCCTCCCCGCTCCCACGAGGAGGTTCAACTTGCATCCCCCATCGGGCTGGTTGTCCGGATCCCAGGGAGCGAATTAAAGCCATCCCCGCTCACTGATCTGCCAAACTGCATCTCAGAGCAGGCAGGGGCTCCCAGACTGCAAGGTCGCCGACACCCCCCAGCACTGTTCTTGTGCCTTCCAAGAGCTGCCCCCCGCTCCGCCAGGGACCTCTCTGCAGGAGAGGGTTGGGGTGACTGCTTTGTATCCATGGGAACTGACGGAACCAGGGCTCCGCCTCCCACTTGCTGGGGGTCCTTTAGACATGCCTCCATCCTGACTGCAGCTGCTCCGCCTGCCCTGGCTGCCTGTCAGCAAGGTGAGGGGTCCGACGAGCACAGGGCTGCTTTCTGGGGAGCAGGAGCCCAGGAGAGCTGGGGTGGGGGGTGGGGGACCTCTCTGGGAGGAGGCCAACGATGAGGGCCAAGGGGCCAGAGACCGGGTGGCAGGTCAACAGAAACTTCCAGGAGAGAGAGAGAGAGAGACCTCTGGGAGGAGGGAGACCCCAGAGAGGTCGGCTGCGTGGTGGGCGTGGCTGGAGAGGCCACTTTACGTGGCCTGGATCCCGGGGAGAGGACAGAGGGGACGGGTTGGGGTGGAAGGAGCCCACCACCCGCCCCCTGGCACGTCCTCAGGCCTGGGGCAGGGGCCGGCCCGGTGGGACACAGACTCACTGAGGGCATGGCTTGACTTGCAGAAAATGGACCGGAATCAGGACGGGGTGGTGACCATTGATGAGTTCCTGGAGACCTGTCAGAAGGTAGGCGGCGTCAGGGCTTAGGGACCCCCGTGTGCCGCCCCTGCCAGCCCACAGCCCAGCCGGGCACACGTCCCTCAGCGGCTCGCCTCAGAGGGGAGAGACGTGGAGCCCTCAGGACAGGGTCACACTGCGGGAAGGAGCCTGGAGCCCCCGGCATTGCTGCTGACACTCCTATGCAGAGCGCCTTCAGGGGGCAGGACGCTGGGCCTCCACTGGCCTCGGCCGTCGGCCCCGCCCCTCGGGTGCCCCCGGCCTCCATCTGGGTGCTCAGCCGGGGGCGGGACGGCTTGGTCCATCAGTGAGTTAACAGCTCCCAGACGGCCTGACCATCAGGCCATGGGGCTGGAGACAGGCTGTGCCTGACAGCTCCCCCTTCGCCCAGTGAGACAGGCAGAGTCCCTGGAGGGTTCCAGGTCCCTGACGAGAATCTGCGCACAGTGATGTTGGATTTGGGCCCTGCTAGCCCGGAGCTGACCGGGCCTCTCGTCCTCTCTCCATGCAGGACGAGAACATCATGAGTTCCATGCAGCTGTTCGAGAACGTCATCTAGGACGCTTGTGGGGGAGGGGTGTCCCTGAGCGGCTGTTACCACCTCTGCCCCAAAGATGCCAGGAGCAGCCTCCAGGAGAAACTTGTTTCTAATATATTTGCACAAAGTGAATAGTTTGCTGCAGACACACACACACACACACACACACACACACACACACACACACACATATGCACATCCTTCCTCTGGGCTCGCAGGTGCGGGGGGACAAAGGTTAGGGAGGGGCTGAGTCTGGCTGGGACCTGGGTCCAGGTGACGAGAGCCACACAGCTCCCACCAGCCCCCTCCCAGGCCTCCGGGTGAGCAGCTGAAAGAGCCATGTCTTCAGGCCACTGGCCGCTGTGTGTTGCCTCCCCTGCCAAGGAGGGTCCAGTCTCTAGAGCAAAGGCTGCTCCCGTGGGAGCCCACTCGCCCCTCCTTTCTGCCACCCTCCTTTCCCACCACACAGGGGCCAGGCTCCGGAGGCTGCTCTGGCCTTCTTGTTCCCCAAGCCACTCCCTGCCCACTGACTACACTTCCAGGATGGCTCTGACCCCAGGACCCCGGAGGGGCAGCTGGGTGTCAAGGGAGTTCAGACTAGGAAAGAGTTGGTAATTAGAGGCAGCTGCTTTCTGGAAACGTTTCCCTGGGTCCCAGGACGCCAGCCAGTCCACGGAGCTGGTGGGAGCCCCGGTGGTGAGGGACCAGTGAGCTCTGTTCTCCTCCACCCCAGGAAGGGGGCTTTCTAGCTGGGGATGGGGTTTCTTGGTGGGGAATCTGAAGGGAACTTTCTGCCAACTCCACCTCCCCTCCCCCAGGCTGGCTCAGTGGGGATGCAGCAGGGGGCCTGCCCGCACCCCTCAGGCACCCAGGTCATTGTGGGTCCTGAGAAGAGGTCACATGGCTCAGAGCCTAGCCCCCAGGAAGCCCGGGCGGGCAGAGCAGGCCTGGGAAGGGATTTCTCCCTCCCTCTTTCCTGTTGGCCCCCGTCTCCCTGAGCCCAGCAGCCTGGATGAGCCCCCTCTTCCTGGTTAGGGTCCTGGAGCCTTGTAGCCGTGCTTCCACACAGACTCACCCCAAACCCCATACAAAAAGCACAAACGCCCCCAGCAGCTCAGGCCGCAGCCCACGAGGGGAGCCCATGTCCTCCTGCTGGGCTGAGGGCTGGGTGCCACCAGCCCCCATCAGGTGGCCCCAGGGTTCTCTGGAGAGTCAGTTCTGTGCCTCAGAGCAGTGGCGGGCTTGAAGCCCACCCCCCGCCCATCCCAGCTCACCAACGTTCAAAAGCACAAACCCCGGGGATTCTGCTTGGCTGGGTTCTGCTCTGAGGATGGAGGCCGGCGTCAGCCTGAAGCCAGCGCCAACAATGAGGGCCAAGGGGCCAGAGACCGGGTGGCAGGTCAACAGAAACTTCCAGGAGAGAGAGAGAGAGAGAGAGAGAGAGAGGCTGCTCCCACCTGCCCAGGCCGCCCCAGGGAGAAACCCAGCCCCAGGCAGTACGGACCGTCCCAGGAACATTCCCAAAGCATACATTCCATCGGCTGCCACCCCATCTCTGCCCAGGCCTGGCCCTAGGGTGACAGGGCCCTCAGAGGAAGGGCAGGGTGGCGGAGGCCATGGAGATCGGCCTGGCTCGGCCGCAGGGACCCCTTGGTACCCACACACAGGTGGTCCTCCCCCTTGGAGTTGCACTGACACCCATCTCCAGTCTGACTGGGGGCTCCCTCTCCCCTCCTCCAGGAGGGCATCAGCTTTCCCCGGCTCAGGGATATTCTCCCCCATCCCCATCCCCACCCCCTCAGCCCAGCCCTCCCAGCTGGTGTGGCTTTGCTTCTCAGGGGCCAAGGCCAAAGGAGAGGGTCACCACCATGCCCTGCCCACCCCAGCCTTGGGCCAGACTGGCTGTACGTCCAACCAGGAGGGGTCTGGCTCCCACTCTGGGATGCAAATTGGCCGCATGTCTGCATGGCAGAAAGTGTCTCCCTTGGAAGCAGCCTAGGAGGGTGGTGCCTGTTCTCAGCGCCCACCAATATTCAGTCCTGTATATTTTAATAAAATAAACTTGACAAAGGAGAGGGACTCTTGTTGGCTTTATCCCGGCTCTGAAATTTGGTCCAGCCCCTCCCATCCCTGCTATGAGGCATGGCCTCTGCCCAGGGCCACACTGGTAAATGTTTAACATTCCCCGAATTGTAGCGTTTGCCGATTTCCACACTCAATTTCAAGTTCCCAGTGTGCCATCAGTGAAGGCGGAGCGAAGAAGAGATGCCCGCGGTTGGGAAGCATTTATGAGAAGCTCCAGCCCTGCAGCCTGTACACAGAGCCACGAGGTAGGGTAACTCCTTGAGGTGCCATTTGTAGTTCGTTCCCAAGTCACTTCTCTCTGCCGGTTCCAGGAAGTCGTTTCTGCGTGTCCCCTTGGCTGGAGGGTGCAGGTCACAGGGCAGAAGCAGAATTTGCCTGAAGACATCTTCCTTTCCTGGGTCAGTGAGGGTTATGCTAGAGGAGGGGCAAGAAGTGGGAAGCTGAGGGGAGGAGAGGAAGGGGTTCCCCAACTCAGGGATGGGGAGACGGAGGTTCTGAGGGGTCCGCTAGTGCTTCAAGGGCCAGCGCCCAGGCCATGTGACGTCACCTCCAATGTTTGGCTGATGGGTGTGTCATCAGTAACCGGGAGGATAGATGGCGGGAGCCCCCTTCCACCACCAAACACACCGAAGGCTCCAGTCTACCGGAGCCCCAGGGCCTTGGCACAATCCAGGCAAGGGAGCCCTGACCTTGCTGCCTGGGATGGGATGTCCTGCGTTTGCACGGGCTGGCCACTGCTGAGAACGTTTGCCGTGGCCACAGCCTGTTGGGCACAGCCGGGAAAGCTGGGCTGAAAGATGTTGGGGCCCCCTCAGCCGTTAAAGAGTGGAGCCAGGACTTGGACCCAGGCGGGTGGCTCCAGGCCGGGTGTCAGCACTGAACTGCCCATTTCCCGATGGAGCTTTCTATTTCATCTTAAGCATGTCTTTACCTGGCTGAGCCTCCGTTGCCTTGTCTGTAAAATGAGCAGAACAATCTGATAGGATTGCTCTGATGATGGATGATGATTATTTACTAGCCTCTCTGTAGAAGGGTGATTCATGTCAATAAGCCGCCAGAGGAAGGACAGACCTTTCGGAAGGAGTTTCCAGGTGCTGCAAATGAATCTCTGATGGTCTCCAGTTGCCCTGGAAACCCCAAGGCCCATTTGGGGGCCAGCTGGCTAAGGCTATCCATACACCCCACCCTCCCACCACCCCTCACTGTGTGGCCGCACTGACCTGCCCAGGGCCAGGAGTAAGAGCTGAGCACCCCATGGGCCTGGCTTGACTCCTTCATTCTCACAAAGACCTATGGAGGAAGGCCCTTGTTACAAACTTTACGGCCTCAGGTTCCCTGGAGGCAAAACCTCTGGGTCCAAGTGCTTTGCTTCCCATTGACCACCAGGGGGCGACGGTACCACACACCAGCCTTGTCACCAATTTCTTGCCCTAGGGTCGCCCCCCAACACACACCGTCCCTCGAAACTGACTTGGAAGGGAAGCTACTTGTCATTTCTTTCAAGACCTCAAAGACATTTTCATATTCCAGCCTCATTCTCCACTTGGTTTTCCCTCAGAAAATTATATCAAGTAATGATTCCACAGGCACACACAGAGTCCACTGAGCTGGATACAGTTGCCAACCCAAAGTGGGTCCTGTGCCCCCTCCTAGCCCTCTCGCCAATTCACAGGGGCCCTGGCCCTTCGGGTTAGGGGAGCACCAGAGGCCAGCCAGCTCCGGTTTCACGTGATCAGCTATAATCGCGTGGACTTTGCCTGAACAGAGAATGTGCAGACTTTAGCTGCCTGCGGAGCGAGCTCTGTGGGGTTCAGAGACTGAAGAAGAGAGCGGGGTAGAGTCAGGGTCCAATCTGCACAGGGAGCAGTGTCTGTGGGCCGGAACCAGAGCCAGCCAAGATGAGGGCAACTGGAAGAAACTACCTTGCCGTTGGCCAGAGCCGCGAGGTCCTGGAGGGACCGTGTAATGGGAGTGGGCCTGGCAGGAAGGCCCGGTGTGGCCCTGGAAAGGATTCAGGGCCTCCTGAGCAGGCACCTGATCGTGGCCCTTTCTTGGGTGGTGGCACCAGCCGGGGAACCATCCTACCCACAGATCGCCCCCTGACAGCTGCCCCGACTGCCAAGGGCCGCCAGCCTTAGAACCGGGCTCCCTGCCAACTGCGGTGTGCCTTTTTGTTCCGTCTGTTCCTCTAGCAGGAAAGGCCACCTTCCCTCTAACTCTCCTGCCCCAGCCCTACCTGCCTTTGCTCTTACACAGCGACCCGGGCACAGGGCTCCCTCTGTTCAGCTTTCTTGGCTGGCTTTGCACATTATTGAACCCCTGTGGTTGCAGGATCTACGTCTGCCCATCCCCCTGCCTGACATGGCCTCCTCCATTCCCCTGGCAAGAAAAGGCCTTTGGGAGCTCCTCTCCCACCGATGTGGGCGCCATGGGGGCAATGAGGAAGGTCAGCTGATTGCACCTCAGTCTTCTGCCTCCGCAGCATCCTCCCTCTTCTCCTGGCAGCGCCTGAGGGTCCCTCTTCCACTGTCTATCCGTGCAGTCCTGGGGTCCACCCGACCTCCAAGACCAGGCCCAAGTCAACTGGTGCATTACCCACCCCCCTACTCCCCAGTCACAGTGGCTGGCTGGGGGGCGGGCAGCCAACCTGATTGCCCCTGATGAGGCCCAGGGAGACCTGTGCTGGGAATGCTGGGAAAGACGCTGCTCCCTCCCTATCTGAAGCTGAGGGGGGAGTCCTGGAGCTGTTGTTGCCGTTTGGCCACTATGAGGAGGCATGGGAATGCAGCCAGTGCAGAAGATGGCCTGATTGAGGGGTGAAGAGGAAGAAAACAAGACTGGGGGGGGTGGTCAGCCCTTGAGCTCAAAATCAAACTGCACCTCAAGCAACCCCCCACTCCCCAATCTCTAGACTCTTCAGTCATAAGAGTCACTAATAGGATTCACCCTCCCCCCGAAGCCAGTTAAAACTGGGTTGACTGGTACTTTCAGCTGAAAAATTCTCGACTGCCACGGCCACTAACGTCAGGCTGTGGTGGTGAACGTGCTTGGCAGACTCCAGCGGGCCGTGAAGGAAGGGGGGCCAGGGGCCGGCACGCCCGGCGCTGTCTCCCCTGCCTGGCTGCGGACATCTTGCAAGCATTCCCCCCTGGAGCCCCCCACAAGACGGGCACCCAAGACGGGTGGCACAGGGGGAGGGGATTGATCAATAAGGCTGCTGCACCGAAGGTCATAGGGAAGGACGCCATGGCGACAGCCTGGTGGGGGAGGAGGGAGGCGGGGGTGTGGGTGTCTCAGGCCCTGAGCCTGCAGGGTCAAGGGCCAGCTCTCAACGGCACCAGGGTCAAAATCTCTTTGAAACAGCTGTGCTGGCTGGCAGTGTAGGGCGCCTCAGCCGGCCTGAGCAACATTCTCATAGCACCAACAAGACTATTCCTTAAAAGATAACACTCCTTCTTGACATTGTAAGGGGCCACGATGACGCTTAGGTCTGGACTGTGTAAACTGTCAATAATGTGTCATTTAATGTCCAGCCCTCTGCCTCAAAAAACTGATAGAACCATGCCTTGACTTCTAACGAGTGGAACGGTTCTCAGAGCTTTCTGAGATGCTGTTCCCAGGTTCTAATCCTCCATTTGACTCGAATAAAAATTTTCATTTCTTTCTTAGGTCGACTAAGTTTTTCATTGATATGCATGACATAGCCGGCAGGATATCAGAGACACCTGCCAGAGGGCACCTGGAGTTTACCCGGAACCAGAACCAGCATGGCCCATTGAGCCTCACCGGCTTCTCGGTACTCCTCAGGTGTTCCGGGGAGTTCTCCTGATATCCGGATCTCATTGTTTGAGTGATGATCCTGAAAATTTTGAGCTGCTTCACTTAAGACTTGGAGTCTTTAGGGGCACCCGTGCATTTCTTAGGCAGGACCTAGGGGGTTTGGGTAAGAGGCCCAGGGAAACATAGGTGGCTTTTTGTTAAAATGGGCTTAAATCGAAAAACAAAATGAGTTGATATATGGTCTGAACAAAACTTTTGCTACTGAAATGAGAGGCTGAATTCTTCAGCTCTGAAGAATAAGGGAGACCCAGTCAAACCTTAAGTAAATACTGCTCGTCCGGGCAGACGGGCAGCGAGACAGAGGCTGGTAACCTAGCGCTCCGAGCACCCCTGATGGTTTTAGGCTGTCACAGTTACTGAATTAAGTCGTATGGACCCTGCTCGGGCCCTAGCCTGGCCGAGGCTCTCTGCCTCTGCAGGGGAGGGTTCTTTTCCCCTTAGGGTTCAAGTAGGCAAATAAGGAAACCTAAGCTGAGATGGACACAGCACAAGCCGCATTCAGTGGCCAAAGACTGGAGAAGCAGGAGCTAAGTTCATAGATCAACTTCTCGCCCACCTGGTAAGAGGGGTTTAATTAAAAAAAATAAAGCAAAGGGAGGAGGGATGAGGCTAATAATGGGAAGGCATATGCATTAGTCTACTGGGGAAGGGGCAGTGCTTTCTCCACCCCCTTTTTAGCCTTTTTTGGTCCAGGTGTGTCATTTACTATGCTAAAGTAGTGAAATCAACATGTAATGAGACTCAGGGTGTGTTGGAGGTCAGATTCATCACCATCTTGTGGTCCCAGCTGGTTCCATCTGGGGTTTGTTTGTAGCTTCCTTTCTTATCTCTGGACCGTTTAACTTAAAGGTTGACATTAACTCGGGCTAAAGGTGGGCTTGGCAGGTTTGAGCAAAGACCTGGAGCAGCTCTGGTAACACCAGGGAGACTCACCAGGCCATGTAAGTGTCCAACTGACCCAAGGGTAACTCCTCAGCACACATGCAGTCCACCACACTGTCCTCAGAAAGTTGTTCCGATCGTAACTCATATCTGAATTAGGCCGCAAAATTAATACTGGGAAATTATGCCTCAAAGGCCAGACAGCTTCCATGCAAACAGCCACCTGTGGGAATACCAGCTGGATTTATATATACTTGCAAGTACTTAATTGGGAACTAAAGGAAATCGGGCCCTAAAATGGCCAAGATGGGGTTCTTTGGGCACTCCAAAACAATTTTGAGCGCACAGTTAAAGCCGGCAGTCTTCTGGATCTGCGCCTGCAGGGTCTACTGGAAACAACAGTGGTAAGTGCTTTTCACTTTTCTAAAATTAGATTAGCAAGGAAAAATATTTGTAGGGCTACCTCCTTGGATCCTTTGAAGTGGAGAAACATCTAAATTGCTGAAATTTTAGGGAGCTCTCATCTTAAATTATTGTACCTTTTTAAATTGGTATGCAGAAGCCCCCAAAGGCCTCAAAATTCCCAAATAGCCTCACTGAAAGACTTGTACAGGCTAATCAAAGATTAATGGTATAAAAGGTGCCTAAAACTCTACTGCTCCCCTCTATCTTCCTTTATTGGGGTACTCAATTTTCTGTCTGAATTGCCTTTCCACTCAGAAGACCCTATTAAATCATTACCTTTAGAAATGGAACCACCTGAGGCTGTAGGCAAATCTCTTCAGATCAAAGGCCGAACCAGGGGCCACAGTTAGTTTAAAGAACTTCTTAAACCCAGGGAGGCTCCACAAAAGTGTTTGTAAATGGATTACCAAAATGAGAGGCTACCGGTCTGAATAAACTGACCATAGCTGAAGTTTAGAGCCTGATAGGAATTTTTTTTTGAGGGAGAGGGGGCTTTTCCCTTAAGCTAAATGAGGGAAAGTAAAACATTCCAGCATAGGAGAATGGGTATGTCAGTCCTTTGCTATCGTTGAGGAGGCCACCCAATTCTTTGAGGAATTAAAAACAACTATCCTGGGCTTCCCTGGTGGCACAGTGGTTGAGAGTCCGCCTGCCGATGCAGGGGGCACGGGTTCGTGCCTTGGTCCGGGAGGATCCCACGTGCCGCGGAGCGGCTGGACCCGTGAGCCATGGCCGCTGAGCCTGCGCATCCAGAGCCTGTGTTCCGCAACGGGAGAGGCCACAACAGTAAGAGGCCCGTGTACCGCAAAAAAAAAAAAACAACTATCCTTGTTTCACAAATCTAGTCTTTATAGGGCCGGAGGTCTGGCTCCAGAAATAATCCAAAGCTCGCCAATTCTTGTATCACATTGAAGAAAGAAATTCTATGAGAAGGTATATGTTTCTAGAGGTTATAAAATACATTCATAAGTGCCAATCAGGAAATCCTGATATGACAAACAGTTCACAATTACTTCTTGGTTTTCTCTAGAGGTTAAGGTTTTAAGGTTAAGAATTATAACATATGTAATAAAGCTACTAAAATAATCAGGGAAACATTTCAATATGCAAGGAAAATACGAGGCGTGTTTTCAGTGGAAGGAGGGTATAAAGAATGGAAATACATTTTGTTCTGAGTTGTTGTTCCTGGGTTATAATCCTCAATTTGGCTCAAATAAAATTTTCCATTTCTTTCTTAGATCAACTGATTATTTTTTCATTGACAGATGAGTAGGAGTGAGTCAGGTAAAGGGGTGGAAGGGTGGGGAGACAGCCCTGCCCAGAATCAGGGGCTGGGTTGATGAGGCCAGAGCCCGGATCGTGGGCGCAAAAGCGGGTGAAGTGGGGAGGGCAGCAGGACGGAGACGCAGGCCGGGGGCAAGGTCCCCTGAAGGCTTCGGCCTGGTCCTGAGAACAGGAAGCCACTGATAAGGGTGCTGTCACATGAGTGTTTTGAAAATCCCCCTCTGAGTGAAACTGGATACCAGATTGGAGGAGGCCGAGTGGACGCAGGGACCCAGCCGAGGGGGCTGATGTGGTCTGTCATTGCTGCAAAGCTGTCGTGGATTATCATCACATCCCATAGTGATTCTGGTTCAAGGTCTTTTGTGCACTTGCAATCAGACAGTGGCTGGGGAAGGGGTCATCTGATAGCTGCAGTGTTTACGGCAAATCAGGGCGGGAAGTCACCACGTCGGACACTAGGACTGTGGAGCCTATCCATACCCTCTTCTGAGATATCTACTCTCCTTTCGAGAAACAGCTCTGGCTCGCTCCTGGGCTTTGGTAGAGACTGAACACCTAGCCATGGGCTATCAAGTGGCCATGAGGCCTGAGCTTTCCGGAGCAGCCTGGGTGTTGTCGGACCCCCTACCCGGAAGGTTGTATGTGCAGCAGCAATCTGTCGTCAGTGGAAGCAGTAGAGAAGAGGCTGAGCTTCAGCAGGTGTGAGAGGTACAATTAAGTTATAGGAGCAGATGGCTCAGGTTCCTTTGAACCAACTCCAGTCACGCCGCCTCCTCTGCCTCAACCCGTGACTGAGGCTTCCTGGGATATTCTTTAGGGTCCATTTACTGAGGATGAAAAGACTAACCACAATTGAAAGATGGGTCTGCATGATATGGTGCTGACACCTCCCAAAAGTTATAAGCTGCAGTATGACCATTTCCTTCGAGGATGACCCTGAAGGTCAATGGTAAAGAAAAATCCTCCCTGTGCATAGGACTTGGGCAGCCTATTTGATTTTCTGGAGCAGTAGATGAGCAGAAGTTTGAATCTACTGGTCATTGATTCATGATCAGTTGCTAATGGTTTGGCTTCATGGTCAAGGGCTTGGATGGAACAGGAACGGAAGATCGGAGAATTAGTCAGGGTTCACCAGAGAATAGAACCAACATACGTAGATAGAGAGAGAGAGAGATAATTTTAAGAAATTGGCTTCTGTGATAGTGAAGGCTTTAAATGTCCAAACTCTAATGGGGTAGGTTAGCAGGCTGGAGATTCTGGGAAGAGTTGCAGCTTGAGTTGAAAGGCCATCTGCCAGCAAAATTCCCTTTTGCTTGGGGGAGGTCAGTCTTTGTTCTATTAAGGCATTCAACTGATTGGGCAAGGCCGACCCACAGTATGGAGGGCAATGTGCTTCGCTCAGAGTCCACTGATTTAAATGTCAATTTCATCCAAAAAACACCCTCACAGAAACATCCAGAATAATTTTTTTTTTTTGCGGTATGCGGGCCTCTCACTGTTGTGGCCTCTCCTGTTGCGGAGCACAGGCTCCGGACGCGCAGGCCCAGCGGCCATGGCTCACGGGCCCAGCCGCTCCGCAGCATGTGGGATCTTCCCGGACCGGGGCACGAAGCCGTGTCCCCTGCATCGGCAGGCGGACTCTCAACCACTGCGCCACCAGGGAAGCCCCTCTGCTGATTTTTGATGGTTCTTTATAATATCCTAGATATGAGTTCTTTGTTAGATACGTAGTTTGCAAATCTTTTCTCCCGGTTCTTTCATACTCTTAGCATCCTTTTGCAGAGCAGAAGCTTTTAATTTTGATTAAGTCTACTTCATCGATCTTTTTCTTATATTATGTTTTTGGTGAACATCTATGAAACTTTCACGAAGATTATTGAACTAGCCTTGCATTCTTGGAATAAAGCCCACTTAGTCATGGTAGAGAATTATTTTTATATATTGCTGAATTATATTTGCTAATGCTTTGTTTTGAATCTATAAGAGATATTGGTTTGTAGTTGTCTTTTTTTTTAATACTGTCTTTGTTTTTTGTTACCAGGGTAACACCAGCTTCATAAAATGAATTAAAGCATTGTTCCTACCTCTTCTATTTTCTGGAATAGATTATGTAGAAATTGGTGTTTATTCTTTAAATATTTGGTAGGATTCTCCAGTGAAATCATCTGGGACTGGATAGTTCTTTTTCAGGAGTTTTTAAACTACAGTTTAAATTTCCTTAATAGATATAGTGTTATTCAAATAATCTATTTCATATTGGGTGAATTGTGATAGTCTGTATTTCAAGGAATTGGTCAATTTCACTGAGGTTGTCAAATTTATGTGTGTGTACTTGTTTATAGTGGCCTCTTAGTATCTTTTTGATGACTTCAGGGTCTATAGTGATATCACCTGTTTCATTCCTGATATTGGTAATTTGTGTTTTCTTCTTTTTTCCTTTGTCATTCTTGGTAGAAGTTTGTCATTTCATTGATCGTTTCAAAGAGACATCTTTGTGTTTCATTGATTTCCTCCACTATATTTCTGGTTTCTATTACATCGATTTTTTTTTTGCTCTTTATTATTTCCTTCTTTCTGCTTGCTTTGGGTTTATTTTGCTCTTCTTTTTCTAGGAGCTAAGCTTATTGATTTGAGAATTTTCCTCTTTTCTAAAATAAGAATTTGGAGCTATACATTTCCTTCTGAGTACTGTCTTAGCTGTGCCCCACGAATTTTGATATGTTACTTTTCATTTTCATTAAGTCAGCCTCCATGACACCCAGGGAGGAGAGGATCTTTGTTACTGCCCAGCAGGGTGGGAGCTTCAGTTCCCCACATGGCCTCCACTGTGAAGGGTGACCTTGCTACTGCCCAGCAGGGAGGACCGTTCAGGCTCCCCACTTTCCCTTCTCTGATCCACCCTGCTCACCACTCTGACATGGGGGAAGGGTTGAGGCACTTCATTACAGCCTGGCAAGGGTGAAAATCTAGGCTCCCTACTCTGCCTTGTTGGTGGGCATGGGACCACAGTTTTTTTCTGCGTCGTCTGGCTGGAGTACAGCAGTTATTATCTAAATTTTCTGTTTTGCTAGGCTGTCCCTTTGCTGGTCCTTTGACTCAAGAACAGGATTTTCTTGGGGCTTTTTGTGTCTGCACCCACTGGCATTTCCAGGCTGCCAGCTTCCTCAGGACCAAGTCTGGTTACATGAGAAAAAAGAACCCAGAGAACTCACTGCTGCACCATCTCACTGGTGTGCAGACCCCAGGCCAGTCTGCCTCCTCACCTCCTTTTCAGAGTCTTGTGTTTGCCTCGTACAGGCTTTTAGCTGTACGTAGCAAGAGGAATAGGAACAAGTGTTTCTCCATTGTTCTGGATACAGACGTCCTCTGGCTGATTTTAAGATTTTCTCTTTTTATCACTAGTATTGAACACCTTGATTATGCTATGCCATGGTGTAGTTTTCCTCATGTGTTTTGTGCTTGGGGGTTACTGAGATGCTTGGATAGTGGCTTTATAGTTTTCATCAAGTTTAGAAAAGTCTCGGCCATTATTTCTTCAAATATATATTTTTTTGTTTTCCCTTCCCTCTCCTCTACTTTAGGAATACAATTACACATATATTAAGTGGTTTGGATTTTCCCCGCAGCTCACTGATGGTCTTTTCAGTATGTTTAAATCATATTGTACTCGATTTCACTTTGGATACTTCCTAGTGCTATGTTCTCCCTTTTTAAAGAAAAAAGTTTGCTGGAAACACCTCTTTGGGGGAGGAGACACCACACTTCTCAATAAAGAGAAACATTTTTACAGTCTGGAGATCTTTTTTTTTTTTTTTTGTAATACCTATTATGCCAAGAATTTATAGGGAATGAGTTCCAACAGCTCAGGCTCCTTTCCATGGTTCTCACAGGTGCAGAACCAATGCCTGCATTTCTCTGGGTGGAGCCGCCTGGGTTTCAGTTGAGCCCAAGTACCTTTTGCTCTGGCCGCCTTCTTTTTTCTGATCGTTTTCCTTCACATGTTTCAGGAAGCTGTCTCAGCTCCTAGAGTGCTTAACATGTTCAATACGTACGTTAATTTTCTTGGCAAGACTCTTGCCCTTGTTTGTTTGCAACAATGCTGGCGGCATGTTGGGAACACACCGTAGGCTCTTCCAGTTTTGCCGTGGGAACAGCGGTGGGCTTTTCTTTTTGAGTAGTGCCAATCCCCTTGATGTCAACATCACCTTTCTTGTAGATTCACATGTATGTGGCTAAAGGAACAACTCCATGTCTTCTGAAAGGCCTAGAGAACATTTATCTATCGGAAGCCTCTCCTCTTTCCTTTTGTGTTGGTCATTTCGGCAAATTTTCAGAAGATAGAGGTGCCAGCCCCAAAGCTAGAGCTATGTTTCCAAATTCACTAATCTTTTCTTCTGCAGTGTTGAATCTACCATTAATCCAGATTAATGGTATCTGGATATCTCAGATATTGCAGTTTACATCAATAGATATTGCAGTTTACATCAATAGAAGTTTGGTTTGGGTCTTTTTTTTTAACTCCCCTGTCTCTACTTTTTTTTTTTTTAATATTTATTTTGGCTGCGCCGGGTCTTACTTGCACGTGCAGGATCTTTGTGAAGGCATGCAGGATCTTTAGTTGCGGCATGTGGGCTCTTAGTTGCAGCATGCGGGATCTAGTTCCCTGACCAGGGATCGAACCTGGGTCCCCTGCATTGGGAGCATGGAGTTTTAACCACTGGACCACCGGGGAAGTCCCTCTACTTAACATTTGAACACACGGAGTACAGTTATAAAAAACAGTTATAATGTCCTTGTCGGTTAATCCTAACATCTGTCAGTTTTGAGTTGGATTAAATTGCTTTACTATTCTGAGTCATGTTTTCCTGCTTCTTTCCAAGCTGGGTAACCTTTTTTTTTTTTTTTTGCGGTACGCGGGCCTCTCACTGTTGTGGCCTCTTGCGTTGCAGAGCACAGGTTCCGGACGCGCAGGCTCAGCGGCCATGGCTCACGGGCCCAGCCGCTCCACAGCACGTGGGATCTTCCCGGACCGGGGCATGAACCCGTGTCCCCTGCATCGGCAGGCGGACTCTCAACCACTGTGCCACCAGGGAAGACAAGCTGGGTAATCTTTGATTAGATACCAGATCTCGTGAAGTTTACCTTGTTGGATGCTAGATATATTTTTTAAATTTTCTATAAACATGATTGAGCTTGGTCTGTGATGTACTTAAGTTACTTGGAGACAAGTTTGATCCTTTTGTGTCTTGATTTTACGATTTGTCAGGCAGGACTGGAGCATTGTTTAGTCTGGGTTCATTATTCCCCATTATGGAGGCAAGATCTTTATGCGTACTCTACTCGATATTCCATGAATTCTGTGTCTTTCCATTCAGACTAGTGGGAAGAGGCACTGTTCCTGGCCCTGTCAATCTCTTAACACTGTTCCCTCTAATTCTTTCTGATGAATCTTTCCCTGGTCTCAGGTCGTTGCCTCACAGGCATGCACTGCTCACCACTCTGCTGAATACTCGAGGGGGAACATCTGCAGATCTGTGTTCCCTTTCTGCCCAGGTCTCCTGCCTAGTACTACGCCAGGCTCTCTTTAGCATGTTCCCTCGATGACACTCACACCCCAGGTTCCATTTATGTCTCTATGCTGACCTCTATCTTCAAGCCAGACAAGAGCAGAAGCTCCAGATCCGTGTCTCCAATGGCCCACCCTGCAGAGTCCCCTTGAATGTCCCATGGGCACACTAAATACAACCCATCCAACACTAAGCTCACCATCCTCCCCCCAGACTTGCTGCCTCTCCAGAACCCGTCTCCATGAATGGCACTGCCATCTACCAGGCCAGAGACCTACGAGTCGGCCTTGCACCTCCTTCCGCCTTACTCCCACCTTCTGTCATCACTGAGGGCCATCAGTTCTGCCTTCTAAACATCTCTGGACTTTCACCATCTCTGCCACACACCAAACCACCACTGCTCGCAGCTGCACCACTCTTAACCCAGACACATTTCCTTGAGCAAAACGTATCAAGTGCAAGTCTAACCACGGCACCCCCCACACCCCCACCCACCCCCCGCCCAGTGAGGACCTTCCAGTGGCCTCCTGTGTGCTTAGATAAGGCTCAAACTCCTTTCTGGGGCAAATAAAGCCCTTGATGATCTGCTCCTTGATTAAGTCTTGGGCTTCTTGCCCAGGGCCCCTCGTATGTCTTTATGCCTGGAGAGCTGGATTGTAACTGTTTAATTAAACCACCTCTCCACTAGAATGCCTGTTTTCTAACGATGGAGGTTATGCCTCCTACTACCCTGCGCACAGTCCATATAGTGCGTAACAAGACAGGGCTGCAAAATGCTGTAATTTTGCTTAAGAATGCCGTCTTAAGGAAAATACTTCCGGCCGCAGGTTCCCCATATGTAAAGTCGGTGCAATCATCACTCCTCTCTTCTCTGATATGGCACAATCAGTAGACAAAAAGGGCTGGCTTTGTCAACCAGCGCGCCAGAATTTGGTCTCCACGCATTTCGCTCAACCATCAGAGCAGGGCCTGGCCCAGATGCTGGGCCCGACGCGGGCGAGGCCAGCGAGGTGCCCAGGGCGCAAAATGTCAAGAAGCACCCCCTTTCGGGTTCATGCAAGCGCACGCCGCCCCGAAAGCGAGTGCCTTCGGGCATGTGGCGTCCGGGTCATCCGGCTGGCTTCGCCTGCTTCAGGTCCGCACCCACAGGCCTGCTGGAACGCGAGAGAGACTACCCTCCCTCGGCCGCTGGGCCCGCCCCCTATGCGACTTGGCTTCCGGCACCGAACTAGACGCCCTGCTATTGGCCGTTGTCCCGTGACGTCACCAGGGAGCGCCCGCCTCTGCTGACGCCTTATTTAGAGGAGCCGCGCGGCGCCCAGGGCCGCAGCGTTGGAACTCCCGGCAGCTTGCGGTGTCTGGGACGTAGTACCTGTGCTCAGGCGCCCGGTGACCTTGGCCTCTGGCCCGCGAGTCCTATCCCGACAGCACAGGGCGCCAGGTAGGTTAGGTTTAGGCCAGACGGCGGGGTGCACCGGGCCTCAGCCTTCCTCCGGGCCTCCGGCTGAGGGCAGGACTGGACTCTGGTGCCCGGCCGCTCCGACCACACGGACTGGGCTGGCGGGCCTTCTTGGGCGCCCACTGAGTGCAGGGGATGGAGCTGGGCATACAGGGGAAGTGGGGGACTGGCACAGGGGCCCAGGCGAGTGGATGGTGGGACGCGGTCCCAGGTGCAAACCTTTGTCTCGCCTGCGCCGTTGCCGCTCCATGTCCCTGCCTCTTTGCTTACGGACCCTTTTCCAGAGTTGGATTGAGCTCAGGCTCTGCGGCACAGTGGTTCCCGCAGGAGCAGCGGGGCCACTTTCAGGTATCTCGGCAGGTGACTTCACCTCCTTCAGCCTCAGTGCCCCTTCTGTAAAATGAGGCGCTCAGCCTGAGGGGATTGCTAGAGGGCGGAATGAGAACCTGCAAGGGCCTGTCATGTGGGAAGGGCAGTCAGTGGGGCCTGCGGTTATCTGGGAGAGCAGGTGACCAGCCTTATCCCTGAGGCAGTAGCCAGCAGGAGATCCAATTTCCCCTGGGGCATGCAGGGTGTCTCTGGGCCTCCAGAAGATTTCCTGTTGGAGGTTCCTACTTCTCACCACCACCTCTGGGCTAAAGTGTCCAACTCCTCACCTGGACTTGGATTCAAGTCCCAGTTCTTTCCTGTCTTTGGGAACTTGGGCAAATCCCTTATCCTCTTCGAGCCTTAGTTTTTTCATCTGTGAAATGGGACCAACAGCCCCTACCGTCCACAGCTGTCAAGAGAATTAAATCAGCCATTGTAGGTAAAACAGAGTAACACCTGGCACGCAGTGGGATAATAATCTTAGTGTGTGGAGTATATGAGTGCATACACTTCAGCTTGAACAGCCCCTGACAGGGGCATGGTTGGTGCTTGTGTAAGACGGGAGGGTGGGAGGTTCAGAACTCCTGGTTTTCTGCTTAAACTCACTGGCCAGCACAGCGGTCAGATCATTGACCTGGATCTGATGAGTGTTTAACTGAACAAGGCAGATGGAATCATCAGAGAACCAGGAGTCTGGGACGACCTCCACGTGCTTAAGCATAAAGGGCTACTTTTATTTTTTATTTTATTTATTTATTTTTGGCTGCACTGGGTCTTCGTTGCTGCATGTGGGCTTTCTCTAGTTGTGGCGAGCAGGGGCTACTCTTCATTGCGGTGCGCGGGCTTCTCGTTGCGGTGTCTTCTCGTTGCGGAGCACTGTCTCTAAGTGCGCGGGCTTCAGTAGTTGTGGCACGTGGGCTCAGTAGTTGTGGCCCGCAGGCCCTAGAGCGCAGGCTCAGTAGTAGTGGCGCACGGGCTTAGTTGCTCCGCGGCATGTGGGATTTTCCCGGACCAGGGCTTGAACCCGTGTCCCCTGCATTGGCAGGCGGATTCTTAACCGCTGCGCCACCAGGGAATCCCTAAAAGGCTACTTTTAAAGGCAAGGAACCATGAAGAGGAGGGACTGTTGGGGTGGAGGCCAGACTCAGAAACAAAAGAAGAGAATGGGGTTTGTCTTTGCGTGGAGCCTAGAACTCAAAATGGAACCTGAGCCTTGTTGATACTTTCTAAGTGATTTGAGGAGCGAAGGCACAGCTGCCCCTCCTGAGGCTGACAATCACCAAGCTTTCCCAAGTAGTGAAAAGTCAAGCCCCTGCTTCTGGCATTTGATCATTGAACAGAGAGTAGCTGAGAGCCTTCTGTGTGGCAGGCACAGTGCTAGGCACTATGGACTCAGCAGCAAAAGAGACAGTTGTGGCCCCAGAACCCAGAGGGGAGACAGCCCCGTGATGCCTGTCAGGCGTAGACCCCGCCCTCTGTCTGCAGCCTCTTTCCTAGGGCAGCCTGTACTCCAGCACAGGAGCCACTAAATAATTACTGCCTGGAGAGGCAGGCGGGGGCTGCTCCTAAAAGGCTGTGACAGCCTGGAAGGGGTTCTGGCTTGGTCATGTGAGCCGTGGAAAGCATTTTAAGTAGGAGGGTAACAGGATCAAATTGGCATTTAAAAAACTACCTGTGGCAGCTGTGAAGCCAGTTTCACCTGTGATCTCTTGCTCATGCTGGGCCCCACTCTTAACTAATTCCTAGCCCTGCTCATCTTAGCCCAGCCCACACTTCCTCAAGAAACAAAGACAGGGCCCTTGATCTACACAGCAGCAGTCCCAGTTGCAGAATCCTACTTAACGGCATCCGTTGTTAACATCAGTCTCCCCTGCAGGCAGGATGGCAGGGCTGAGTGTGTCTGACCTACATTGCCCGGTGCCCCAGTGGTGCCAGCTACAGTCTAAGCTTTCAGAAAGCACTGGTTGACGGAAGGCTGGAATCCCTGGGACCTAGCTCAGTGCCTGGCATGAAGTAGTTGCTTCTCTAGAAATGTTTCATTTGAAACACGTGAAATAAGTGAAAACCTGGACCACTTCCCATGTGGTGAGCCAAGAATGGCTCATGGGGCAAAAGGACCTGGGCTGCAGCTTGAGGAGCTTTGGGCACCCCAGTGATGGTTTGGGACTGTCTCCATCCCCTAGGACCCACGTTTTTCTCCATAGGCTCCGATGCTGGTCTCTGGTAGAAGGCGGCTCACGGCTCTGCTGCAGGCTCAGCGTTGGCCCTTTCAGCCCTCCAGAGACATGAGACTGGTGCAGTTCCAGGCACCCCACCTGACGGGACCTCATCTGGGCCTGGAGTCAGGGAATGGTGGAGGTGTCATCAACCTCAGCGCCTTTGACCCCACACTGCCCAAGACGATGATAGAGTTCCTGGGGCAGGGAGAGGCCGCTCTCTCAGTGGCAAAGAGGTAAGTCAGCAGGCAGCAGTGCCCTGCCGCAGCTGCCCCATTCCCCCTCCCTCCTCCCACCCGCCTCCTTTTGCACCCCAGCCTTCGTTTCTCACCTGTTCTCTTAGTGAAGAGCCTTAGAAATCTTTTATGACAACATCCTCAGTTTACAGAGGGGGAAACCGAGGCCCAAGGAGGATGATTGACCATCCGAAGGCCACACACTTGGTGGTGGAGCCAGAATTCTACTTTGTCACACTGCCTTCCCTGGGAGATTAAGTCCCTGCTTGCCTGAGGGGCTGGAACCTGGGATCCTAAGAGGCATCTTGGAAAGCTCATTAGGGGAGAGGACTGCAAAGAGATTCTTAAAGATGGTTCTTGGGTTTGGGCTAGATTAGGTAGAGGCCTCCCTGAAGCCAGGAGTCCTGTGGAATCTGGTCTAAAGGTGTTGATGAACAGTAAATTAAAAACCGCTTTGAGGGGACTTCCCTGGCGGTCCAGTGGTTAAGACTCCACGCTTCGACTGCAGGGGGCAAGGGTTTGATCCCTGGTCGGGAAACTAAGAGCCGGCATGCCGCGTGGTGTGGCAAACAAAACCCTCAAAACAAAAAACCACGTTGAGGTGTCATTTTCACCTGTTTAACTGACAAAAAATACAGATGTTTGACAGCATACAGTGTTGGTAACAGTATTTTTCCCCTACTTTCATATTCTCGCAAGATGAGAAACTACTTCTGTGTCCCTCACTAGAGAATTGGGTGTATCTCTACTGTGCAGTAATAGGCAGCCATACGAAAACGAGGAAGCTGTATACTGTTATGGTGAGATCTCTAAAATATATATATTTTTAAAAGGTATATATAATTGTGCTATCATTTGCATAAAAAAAGATGGGAGGGCTTCCCTGGTGGCGCAGTGGTTGAGAGTCCGCCTGCCGATGCAGGGGACACGGGTTCATGCCCCGGTCCGGGAAGATCCCACATGCCGTGGAGCAGCTGGGCCCGTGAGCCGTGGCCGCTGAGCCTGCGCGTCTGGAGCCTGTGCTCCGCAATGGGAGAGGCCACAACAGTGAGAGGCCCGCGTACCGCAAGAAAAAAAAAAAAAAAGATGGGAGAAGAGTATACATAGAGTGGCTGTGAAGAGCTACATAGGACACAGTGGTTGTCTCCAGGGCTGGAGCAGCGTGACGAGGAGAAGGTGTAGAAGAGAGACCTTTCCATTATTCCCATTTGCACCTTTTGAATTCTCTTACATGGACATGTATTACCTAATGGGGGAGAGGAAATCAACACTGGATGAATATAAACAGTGTTCTGATATCAAAGGACAGTAACTGGGCTTGATTTTCCTGCTGACTCTGATGGTTGATCTAGAAAATACATTTTAAAAACTTGTAGCTGCTGCAGGATCTCCCCAGAGTGCCCTTCTCTCCTGCTCTGGTCTCTGCAGAGCCCTGGCTGCCCAGTTGCCAGTCCTGCCACGGTCAGACGTGACATTCCTGGCCCCAGTTACACGGCCAGACAAGGTGGTGTGCGTGGGCATGAACTATGTGGACCACTGCAAAGAGCAGAACGTGCCCGTGCCCAAGGAGCCCATCATCTTCAGCAAGTTTTCCAGCTCCATCGTGGGGCCCTACGACGAGGTCGTCCTCCCTCCTGAGAGTCAGGTTGGTGCCTCCCCACTGTGCCCCCGAGTCACTGGGGCCCATCACACAGGTGCTCAGCCTCCAGCCTAAAGGAACCATCTGTTGCTCATTAGTGCATTAAACAGAAACTCCAGGGGATTATACAGTAATAAGACTGCTCTCGGGGGTGGGGGGGGGGAGAAGTTAATTTATATCTTTTCCTGATTACAAAGGTAATATGCTTGCATTATAGAAAATTAGTAAAATACAGATAAACGTAAAGAAAAGTCACCCATGTTCCCACTGCCCAGGGCTTGCAACATTTATGTTTTGCTGTGTATCTTCCCAGTGTTTTTCTGTTCCTGTTTCTACTTATACTATACATATGCCTACCATTTACTTAAGTCTCCAGCAAGAACATTCTTCATGCCATGAAATATTCTCCCCTGACATTTTTTAGGTTACTGCTTAGTTTTCTGTTGTATCAATGGCCATAATTTATTCAGTAGTCCTCATATTGCTAGATAGGTTGTTTCCAGTTTTTAGCTTTTATAAGTAGTGTTGCAGTGAACCTCCTCATAGAAAGGACTTTGCACATCCATGAATGTGTGATTATTTCCTTTGAATAAACTTCTTAGAATTTGAATGTCTTTGTCAGAGTGTAGGCAGGGTTTCAAAAATCAGCCAAAGTGACCTTAAGAAAAGTTGCAAAAGCAATTTACATGTCTACCAGCAGTGTATGTACCCTTACTAATACTTTCAAATTTTTAGTTTAGGAATATTTTGGAAATTACAGGAAAGCTGAAAAAAAGTACAGTGACTACCCAGACTCTTCACCTGGATTCACTGTTAACATTCTGCCGTATTTGCTTTTCCTCTCCCTCCTTCTTCCTCCCCCGTCCCTCTTCCTCTCCTTCCCTCATGTCCCACAGGCACACACACACTTTTTTTGGAGGGGGAGTGGGAAGAACCTTTGAAAGTAAGTTATAGACATTAAGACAGTTCACTCTTAGAAACTTCAACATGCATCTCCTAAGAATAAGGACAATGTCCTACATGACCATAATACCATTGTCACAACTAAGAAAGTTAACATGGGTAATATCTGATATACAGTCCAATTGGGAATATTCCCAGTTGACCCCCCAAAGATGACTTTTAATTTGGGTCCTGTTTTGTTTTTTGGTTTTGGTCCAAGATCAGTCAAGGTCATACATTGTATTTGGTTATGTCTCTTTAGTGCCCTTTATCTACAACAGGGATCCACAGACTTTTTCTCAAAGGGCCAGTTAGTAAGTATTAGGCTCTGAGTGCCAAATAGTTTCTTTTGCAACAGTTCAGCTTTGCCATTGTGAAATATGAAAGCTGCATAGCTGATACGTGAATGAATGAACATGGCTGTGTTCCAGGAAAATTTTGTCTGCAGTAACAGACAGCAAACAAGCAAGGATTTGGTCTGTGGGCCATAGCTTGCCGACCCCTGATCTCAAGCAGTTTTTCCCCCTGCCCTTTTTTGTCTTTAATGACACTTTTTGAAGAAACCAGGCAAGTTGTCTCATAGCATGTCTCACACTCTGGATTTGTCTGGTTGGTTCTTCATGATTAGATTCAGGTTAAACATTTTTGTCAAGTTCTACATAGGTCTCTTAACCTGTTCAGGCTGCTATTACAAAATACAGAATGGATGGATGGATGGCTTATAAACAAGGCATTTAATTCTCACAGTTCTGGAGTCGAGGAAGTCCAAGAGCAAGGTGCCAACAGATTTGGTGCCTGGTGAGGGCCCACTTCCTGGTCCATAGACGACTGTCTCTTCACTATGTCCTCACATGGTAAAAGGGAGCTCTCTGGGATCTCTTTTTGTAAGGGCACTAATCCTCTTCATGGAGGCTCTGCCCTCATGACCTAATCACCTCTCAAAGGTCTCACCTCCTAATACCATCACCTTGGGGGTTAGGTTTCAGTATATGAATTGGGGGGTGGGGGGGTGGGACACAAACATTCAGTCTGTAGCAACAGGTGTGTACTTGTATTGCATCCCACTGGGAGACTCTTGTCTGGCCCTAAAGTTTGATCCCTTAGTTTACTTGATGCTCACGTGACCTCTCCATTGTAAAGGTACATTTCACTGTGGTAATTAGTAAACAATCTGCAGGGTAGACATTGAAACCATGTGACTATCTTATTGCCTCACAGTTTTTCATCCAGGGATCATCTGGTCATCCTTACCCGAATCCATTATTGCGGTAAGCGTTAGAAAAAGGTGATTTTTTCTGTCTGTGCACTTTTATTAGCTGGTACCCTGAAGAAACACTGCTTCCCTCCTTTTTTTTTTTTAACCCATGTCCCTTTAGTATCACTGTAAATTCCTGATTTTTAGTTTTATTCAATATGTCATAGTCCATCATTTACATTCTTTTTGATACTCAAAGGGTCTTAATTTGGCCAGTGAGGGCCTTCAAGGTGGCCCCCATCTGTATCACTTTCTGAGTACTTCCTTGCTGTGGCCAAGCTATTGCAGGCTCATCTTGTACTCTGTCTCAGACTTGGAATTAGCCATTTCCCCAAGGAACCCAGTTCTTTTTTGTGTTTCTGGTTGTCACTGTTAGGAAGAGCAGTCAGTTTGAAAGGCTAGATTGTTATCTATTTTATAGGGCACTTTGTGGTTTATGGAAAGGGCTGAGCATGTTCTCCTTTTTGTGGCCATGTGTGTGCGTATTTCTTTTTGTGAATTGCTATTCAAGCCTTTGGCCCACATTTATTTTGGCATGTTGATCTTTTTCTTGTTATTATTTGAGTTAGTGCATTAAAGCACTTAGAGTAGTGCCTGGCACACAGTAGGGTTAGCTGTTGTTACTTGGTATGCATCCTTTTCTGGAAGTATCAAGAGTGACTCTTAAACTCCCTCCGTGGACAAAGCTCTTCTGCAGTCGCTCGGAGAGCTCTGCCTGCCTCTAGGGGTGCTGCCTGCCACTGCCCAGTTGATGGGTCTGCACTTGATACCTCCCCTACTGTTTACTCCACTCTGGCTCGAGGTCTTACAAATGGGGACCGGCAGCCAACCCCACTGTTAAGAGGCCCTGGCCCCGAGGCAGTGTGTAGCCCCTCGGCAGAGGAGCGGTGCCCAGAGCCCGGCAGCTCACTGCTCCTTTCCCGCTCTACAGGAGGTGGACTGGGAGGTGGAGATGGCTGTGGTCATTGGAAAGAAAGGCAAGCACATCAAGGTGAGGTGGAAAGGGCAGTGCCATCTGTCCCTGGCACTGGGAGGCGGTTGGCATCTACCTGCTCCTGACCCTGCCTTGCCTCTCATCCACCACCTCTGGCCACTAACGTGGGACCAAGGCTTTGGGATCCTTTGTTACAGGGGTTGGTGTCGTCATGATTTAACCTCCAATCTGGCCAAACCCCCTGCCCCCCATAGGCCACAGATGCCATGGCCCATGTGGCTGGCTTCACTGTGGCACATGACGTGAGTGCTCGCGACTGGCAAATGAGACGCAATGGAAAGCAGTGGCTGCTGGGAAAAACCTTTGACACCTTCTGCCCCCTGGGCCCTGCCTTGGTGACCAAGGACAGTGTAGCAGGTAGGTCTCTTGACAGCCCACTGGGTGACTCCTGTTGCTCTTAGATACATCAGTGAAGAGAAAGCAGCTTTCCGGGAAATGGGAGTGAGGGGTATGGCTCCACGTGGGCCCCCTATCCCCAGCTGCCCTTTCGTTGATTGCTTATATTAGAGCAAATCTCTCAACGTGGGCCATGAGTTCTCCACTGGCATCCCCCTGTCCCCTCACCCCACAGAGAGCTGTAATTGCAGACGTGGTGAATCTGCATTCATGAAGTGAATAACGAAGCAGTGCTCTCAGGATGGGTGGGTCAGGCTTCCTCTAGCTGCCACCATCTGGGAGAGTCTTTAAGTTGGAAAGCAGCAGAGCTGCCCTTTGAGCATCACAGAGAACGGCTGTTCCAGAGCCCCCTGCACCTTCACTGTGCCCTTGCTGCTTGTACCTGCTGCTGCCTGCCTACACAGTGGCTGAGTGAGGTCCTGTGAGAGCCAGGAAGAGAGACAGTGCTTAAGAGGACAGAGCACAGCCATCTGGGTAGGGCCACGTCCATGCAGTTCAGCCTTACGCCACCCCGTGCAGTCAGTCATCAGAGAAGTTAAATGGTGATCCCTTGGCGGGGGGCGGGGGGGGGCGATTTGTGAATGTGTAAAACACTGAAAAGTTAAAAGTACTGTCTACTCGGGACAGTATTACAGGTAAGCCTTCAGGTGCAGGAGTCTTCACTACTCCTGCTTGTGCCAAGTCAGCCTCTGCTGTGGGTAGACATCTGTTTCTTAAGGCAGAAACAGCCATTTTTCTCTCCTCCTTGAGTCTGGAACATCCCCTCCTTAACCCACCCAGGGGACCACTGGCAGGCACTCTGCTCTGTGGTGGATACAGGGAGGCCTGAGGAGGCCAGTGTCCACACACAGTTCCAGGGTAGGGAGTGCCAGGACCAAGCACAGGGAATCCAGCACACAACCCTCTCACCTGGGGAGTCACAAGGTCTCCTTGTGCTTTCATCTTCTAGCTGATTGGGAGGGGTTTGAGGGAAAGAAGGGAAAACCCCCAAGTGTTGTTTTTGCATTTCAGATCCACACAACTTAAAGATCTGCTGCCGAGTGAATGGGGAGGTGGTCCAGAGTAGCAACACCAACCAGATGGTGTTTAAGACAGAAGAGCTAATAGCCTGGGTCTCCCAGTAAGTGGGATGGAGCCCTGCCCCCCAACACCCACCTGGAGGCTAAACCGAGCGCTCCATGGCAGGCTACAGCCACCTCGGCCCCTGGTCTCACCTGGCCCTTTTGCCCTAGGTTCGTCACTCTTTTCCCAGGGGACGTCATCCTGACCGGGACCCCCCCAGGTGTTGGTGTATTCAGAAAACCTCCTGTCTTTCTCAAGGTAGGTTGGCTAAATGAGGAAAGGAAGAAGGCCTGGCAGGGTGGGCTCAGACTTGAGAAATCCAGGCCTGTGTATGTGCCACACCAAAGGACTGACCGCCTCACGGCCCACTCTGTTGCAGAAGGGCGATGAAGTCCAGTGTGAGATCGAGGAACTAGGTGTCATCGTCAACAAGGTGGTGTGACGGCCTCTACCGCGGGCCGTGATCTTACGACGAGGTGGGGGCATCCGTTCCTACTGAGCCCAGCACAGGAAGAGGCCCAGTGCCAGCCCCCCTGAGTAGCTCCTCTTCCAGGTAGACGGGGAGGAGATGGTGCTCTCCTCAATAAACTTCTTTTTGGCTTCCTTTAGGATTTGTTTCAAGGAGTGAGATAGGGCATTCTCACACAGTGGGGAAGGAAAGAGCAAATACCCACAGTCACACCAAAAAGAAAGACACTGCTGAGCTTGGGAGAAGAGGACTCATCCAGTCCTCTCGTTTATCACACCAGAGGATGCAGAAAGCAAGAGAGGGCGAGGGGCAGTCAGACCTCAAAGATGTTAGAGTCCAGCTGAGGGTTTGCAGCTCCTCCCAGGCCAGCCTTCTGGCTCCAGGGCACAGCTGTGCTCTGGGGCTGGGAGGTTTTAACGCTGGCCCCTTCTCCTAGTTCTAGTCACAGATGAACTGCCGGATGAACCGTTCCAGCTTTTCCTGATTGTCCCGGCTGGCAAAGGTGGGGGACAGGTGGAGCATGGGGCCTGCAGGGCTGGGCATCTGCTGCAGCACCTGGGCCACAGAGAAGGGCTCTGAGCGCTCGCCACGGGCACTGCGCCCCTCCCCTGGAAAACTGCAGTGAGACCTGTGGCCCTGTGAGCCTCGGTGTTTGAGGGCAAACGCTGCCTCTCAAAACACCCCCAGGGCCCCACCCGGGAGCAGAATGACCCAGGGGTCTGGGAGACTGAGAGGGAGGGGAAAACTGTCCTACCTTCTCCAACAACTACTGTCACCACACCTACTCGTGGGAGACGCTGCGGAAATCCCAGGGTGGGTACAGCTGGGGCTCCCCTGAGCAGCTCTTTCAGGGTATGGGAGTGGGAGGCAGGGGGACAGAAGGGTGGAGAGACTGGCCCCCTCACCCCCAGGTCTCTGAAGGTCCAGACGGCACTGATGGCGAGATTTGGGTCCACACACTCTGGAGGAAAGAGAAGTGAAGGCTACGGAAGGGAGCCCCGGGGCCCAGCTCCTCTCCTCTTGTCTAAGGACAGGACTCAAGCTGGACCCAAAGGCCTTCTCTGTACCCCTCAGCCGGCCTTCCTGGAGTTGGGCTTTCACTGCCCACTAGGGGGAGGCAGCCACCAGCAAAACTTCCTCGCCTCCCAGGGCCTGGGCTGGCTGCTCGGGACTCACCGAAGAACCCTTCCTCCTGGGCGGTGGCCTCTAAGAACCGCAACAGCTGCTCCGCGTAGCCCGACTCTGTGGGAGAGAGAGGTCTGAGGCCTGGGGCCCCACGCAGGCAGGGCCCCCACCCTGAGCGCTCAGCCTCTCCTCAGGACGGCCGCAGTCGCGCGGGCCTCACCAGTATCTGGCAGCTGGCCCCGGTGGAGGAAGGTGGCAGCCTGCGCAAAAGCCTTGAGCAGCGGGCTGAGCAGGCGGCAGAGGAAGAGGAAGAAGTCAGGGCAGCGCGACTGCTGGCTGAGCTGGAGGGGGACAGGCCAGGGTGAGGGCAGCTCCCACTGCCTCCCTATGGCCCCCTCACCTGATGGCTTTTCCCAGCGCACCCTGAAATACCGGCCCTCCGCCTCCTCGAAGTCGTCGCTGTCACTGTCGGTAAAGTCCCCACTTGGTTTCCACAGCAGTTTCGCACTCAAACGCCGCCGCCCGGTGTCGCAGGCTGGCCGGGAGCCTGGGGTCTGAGGGCCATGGGAGCCGTTGGTCCCTGTCAGGCTGGCCAAGGTTCAGCCCCGAGGCCCCCAGGCCGGGCACAGGGCCAGCCAGGGAGGTGAAACCAGCACACGCAGACCTGGGGAGCCCAGGAGGATGCCCCAGGCCACACCAGACCATCACAGCTGTGGAGCCAACTTGTGGGGTGAGAGGAAGTGAGCACCCACCCTCAAGGGCCACAGCCCCTGTGGACAAGAAATGTGGAGGGCGGGGCTTATGCAGAAACCCTCAGGTGCATTTGTCCAGTCCTGTCACTGTAGCTACACACGGGCCCAGGGCAGATGTGCTCTGACAAGTCCCATGGCGGAGAGTGGCGAGGCAGGGACCAGGCTTCTCTCTGCTAGGCCAGGGGCTGTACACACACACACACACGCACGCACGCACCCCACACACACAAGCCAGAGGAGGAGCCCGGGCCGCCGTCACTCGGTGGGAGGCTGAAGGAGGCCAGACCCTGGGCAGGGACTTTGTCTCCAGCTGCCCTTCCTACCTCCTCAGCAACTAGGAGCCCACACTGGATGAGGCGGTCCAGCACCTCCTGACAGTAGCAGTAGGAAGACTGGCAGGGCTGGGGAGAAAGAGGCACCCATGTGGCCTCAGGAGAGCCAGGCAGGGGCCTGGCCAGAGACAGAGACCAGACCTACCGCCGCAGCACATCTTAGGGTCAGGGCTCGGGCAAGCATGGGCCCTCTCCCACGGCCAAGAAAGGGAGGCCCAGGACTGAGCCGGGCTGGTGGGAGAGGCCTGACCTGCAGCAGCAGCAGGTCCTGCGGCAGCAAGTGCAGCAGCAGCAGGATCTGGTGGTACAGCTGGTTCTGGCTCAGCAGCTCGATGCCCTGCAGCTCCCAGGGTCCCTCAGGCAGCACCCTGCCCACCAGCAACCCCCACACGGCACAGGCTGGGGGAGGAGGGGCCGGACGTGAGGAAGGAAGCCAGTTCCCTCACCCCTACACACATCCCACCCATCCCAGGCCCTAGGGACTCACCACCCACGGCCTCGCTCAGGAAGGCGGGCAGCACCTCGGAGCTCAGGCGTGCCAGGTGCGCGAGGCCTGGGCCGGGCCGCAGAACCACCAGCAAGTCCCCCTGCTGGACGCGCAGCAGGGCCACGTGCGGCCGCAGCAGGCTCAGCGTGTGCTGCACCAGGCACTGCAGCTGCCCTGAGAAGCCCACGTCAAAGCCACGCAGCAGCGTCTCCTCTGTCAGCCAGGAGAACTCCCCCAGGAGCTGTGACAGGCACACGCCCTGGGTGGGCAGCGAGGGGCTCAGCAGCAGGGCCACGCCTCCTCCCCCAGGCCCCCACCCCGCCGTGCCCTACCTTCTGGTGCTTGAACAGCAGCAGCGTTGCCATGATGGCCGTGCTCATCACCGCCGAGCTCGCCACGCAGGCTAGGGCCAGGGGTGCAGGGATGCCGCTCAGGGGCGGAGGCCCGACAGCCCGGGCCCTCCGTCACCAGGCAAGCCTTCCCAGTCCAGCACACACCTCCCTGGCAGCAGCCACATACACACCCCCATACGACTCCACCCCTGGGAAGGGGAGAGCAGACTCGGTCCTTGGGTGCCACCCTCCCCAGTGGAGAAGTGGCATTTACCAAATACATGTTGAGAGCCAGGCTGGGAGCTCAGGGACCGTCCCTGCCTCTTGCAGGTCTACTACCCACCAACCCACAGTCTCTGCCACAGAAGGGACACTTGAGAAGATGGTAATAACAGTGCCGTTAAGAGCCCCCTCTGTGCCAGGCACTGTGTTTCATCCCTTACATACATTGTTCGGTTCAGCTAATGTCACCTCAAGAGAGTGAAGTGACGCACCTGAGGCCGGGCTGGGCGGCCGCCTGTGTGCCCTCGCTTAGCGGCTCCATCATGTCCTCCCTGACTGACCCCCTCCTCAGGGGCAGGGGAAGGTGTCCCACTCTTCTTCACATGTCCAAAGTGGGCCACGCAAGAGGGGGCAGGTGCAGAAACCCACCTGGAAAGGAGGGCCCTGACGACTGGCCAGCTCTGAGAACAGAGTTCAGGAGCCTCCCTCAAAGGCCAGACCGAGGTTCCCCTCACCATTCAGGACGTGACAGCTCAGCCTCCTGACCAACAGCTGGTCCTCTTCCTTGAGGGCCAGAAGGGGCCTGGTTACTGGGGTCCACTCCTGCACCTTCTCAGTGTCGGGGACGACGGTACTGGGATAGAGACACAGATCACAAGATGAAGGGACCAAACCTAAAAACAATCATGGGGGAGCCCAGAGCTTTCTCAAACGTGAGGGTGTTTCCCATCCCCGAAAGAGGTGGGAAACCCTAGTCCTTTCCAGGCCTGTGTGCCATAACCCACACTCAACTTACAGGCAAGGAGGGGTGCCTGGCATGGTTTGAGATGACCCAAGTTATTTGGTGGGGGAAGGCTGGAGCTGGTGACGTGTTTGTGGTTCTGGGAGAAGAGGGTGCCAGCTCACGAACTAGGGCCTAAGAGCGGCCTGCCTTGCCCCTGAGACCCTCATCTTCCTCTGCCCTTACCACTGGCCCAGCACGATGGGCTGCAGCAGCTGCTCCAGGGTCTGCCTGCTGCCCCAGCAGCTTCTGGCGTTGACGGTGTATTCCTGCCCAGGACAAGGCTCTTAGGTGGTCTGCCCTGGCCCACCAGGAAACCTGCATACAGCCCATCTGAAGTAGGTAACACTACCCCTGAAGTGGCCTTGAGGACCAGGCCGCCAGAAGCCCTAGGACAGACCCCAGGTACTCCCAGCCTTGCCCAATGGGGTCCATACGTGCAGGGAGAAGGGCTGGGCCAGATGCACACGGACGCAGGCTCGGCGGCTGCAGCCCCAGCCTCGCAGGCTCCACAGGACAGCCAGAGCTCCAGTCCACAGCCCCAGTGGGGCCGAGGCCTGCAGGGAGAAAGGGGCTGGGGGAGCCGGCTTGCCTGGAGCATGCTTTCTGCTCAACTTCATCTTGGGCCCAAACTGCTATATGACCATGACCTCTCCAAGCACATTTTCTCCCCTGTGGAACAGGAGAAATCCCTCCCTAGCAAGGTCTTTTGAGTATGAAATGAGAGGATGACTGTTAACAGCCTTAGCAGGTGCCACAGGAGAATGACCCTGGGGCTGAAATTCCTTTGCACTCCCCGCTTAGCCAAGCCCTGAGGGGACTCAGCCACACACACAGTATTGTGCCTCCTCTCTGGAGATGGCGTCCACTTAGGTACCCAGGGCAGGGGGCTCTCACGTGGTATGTGTCACGGGGTGCATCTGGAACCAGGTCGTAGGTCATGGCCACTGGCACCAGCATAGCATCTGGGACTATGCCCACCTGGACCGCCTGCACCACCAGTCCCAGCCACGTCTGACCCAGGGCTGACAGCCGAGGCCCCTGAGCCCCAGGCGGCTCCTCCAGGAAGATGAGCAGGGGCTGCCCGCTGACCAGCAGCTGCTCCACAGCCTGGAAGTGGGTGGGGGGAGGCAGGTGTCAAAGCCAGCACAGCAACAGGCCCCCATACCCTGGCCTGGCCCCATAAACAACCACTGGGCATAGCACTCACCGCATGGACTACAGCCCTTGCAAGGACCCCCTCAGAGCTGTCCAGGGAGAGGTTGGCCTCTGGGGGCAGGAAAAGTCCCCCAAGTTTCTTCAGCAGAGCTCTGTGGGGCACAGGGCAGATGAGGGAAGGCGCTCAGGAGATGGGACCAAGCAGGAGGCTAGTGGGAGCCTTGGTCCACTCAGGGCCAGCCTGGGTCCTGCCTGAACACTCTGAGGCCAGGCATGGTCCTAGAGCCCATAGCTGACCCTCCGTCTGAGCCCCACAAACTGGGGTGGCACAAAGTTGAGAGCAGAGGGGCCAGGAAGAGGGCCTCCGGGGAGCTGCTGCCAGAATACCGCCTGACATCCCCCACACCCCTGTCCCGGCCTGGGGACCTCTCCCTTGTATGTCTAAAGGCACAAGACTTTTACCTGAGGATGGGGGAACAGGTGCGGGGATCCCAAGCCACACGGAGCACGCCCAGGCCCTGGGAGAGCAGCACAAAGGGCAGTAGGATCCCATCCAGGAGTGACTTGTGGGTAGAGAGGAGGACGAGCGGCGAGCCCTGCTCCAGGGAGAGTCAAAGGGAAGTGCCAATCCGCCCCCCACCCTGAAGATGCAGGGAGCCAAAACCTAGTGCCTACAGCCCCAGGGCAGCCCCAGAGGGAGGGAGGGAGGGTTCAGCTGAGCAGTTCTTCCTCTGAGCACATCTCCCAAAAGCAGAGGAGCTCTGTCAACAGCTTTTAAGGTAATGCATTGACGTAATGGTTGTTAAGACCATGATGAAAAGCCGTTAGAGGAAGCCTCGTGGGAGCAGGACCGTGAGACACATAGAGAAGGTCGTCAAAGAGCACTGGATTTTTCCCACCAGCTGATGGGGCTGGTCCCGACTCAGGGCTTGGCCTAGCCTCTGCTCCTCTGTCCCCGCCATCCCATCCCCGTCCCAATGGAGGGGGGGCCTTACTGCCTGGGCGGCCTTGTGGACCATCTTCATCTGGCCCTTGTGCAGCTGTACGTTCAGGAAGAGGCAGTTCAGGATCCGGAGCAGTGCCCAGCTGACCAGCCTGGAGAGCAGCGCCCAGTCTGAGGCATGGCAGGGCGCGGCCCACGAGGCAGCCCACGGCAGCCCAGAGGGCCGGCCAGAACTCCTCTACAGTGGGCACTACTACTGTCCCCACTTTACAGAAGAGGAAAGTGAGGTTCAGAGAGGTCACAGAAGCTGCTGGATAAGAGAGAAAGCTAAGTGCGGGTGCTGGGACCAGCAGGGGGGCCTGACAGCAGAGCCTGCGCCGGCAAGGTGCTGCCGTCTCCCAAGATGACCTCATGGCGCAGCTGCCTCGTATCAGCCTCCGAGCATCTCCCTGCCTCCTTTTACCCCAAAGGTGACCAGAGAACCAAGACTCTCTCCAGGCATAACCCGGCCTTGTCTCTGCAAACTGCTGGGAAAAGTAAACTAAAAAGGGAGGAGTTAGTGATACAAGAAGGAAAGGAGCTAGCTGAAGGGGCAAAATCTCCGGGGAGCGGCTGTCCAGAGGCCCAATGTGAGGACTGGCTTTAAATGAGGACAGAAGCGTAGACACAGGCAGCATGGAGATGTGCGGGACACACAGCATGTCCTCATGTGATGGCTTCCGGTTCTCCAGGAAGCACGAGGTGGTGGGTCGACAGTGGGTGAGTCAGAGCAGGAGCAGTCTAGCTTGGAGCCCTGGAGAGTGCAGTGTGCCCCTCTGAGAATCACACTGATACAGGAAACAGGTCCACCCAGTGTGTTTCTCTAGTGACATCTGGCTGCTCAGGTGCAGAGAAGGCCCGCAGCGGGGTTCAAACACAGCCGGGTGTGCCCAGTGACTCCTTCACAAGAGCACTTTCCTCACAAGGAGCCCCGGAATCGAAGCTAGGCCTGGAGGGCAGGAAAGACAGGAGGGGGGACTGATGGCTGGTGTAAAGGTGCTCAGGTCAAGGGACTGGAAGTCTCGAAAAAGCCGAAGAATTGTCACATGGAGGGCTGGTCGTAGGTCACCAACAACCTCTACTTCCTGTCCTTGCTCAGTTGACCTCTTAGCACTTTCAACACGGCCGAGCCTGACATGTGCAGCCCTGTGCCCTCCTTCCCTCAATGACTCAAGCATCCCCCCCGCTTGAAGCATCACCTCTGTGCTAAAGCTCTGCAAATACACGTTACTGGCCCCAATCTCTCTTCTGAGCTCCAGACTCATATATATAAGCAGCTGCCTCAGTGTCTCCACCAGCATGTCAGGTATCAGAAACTCTTTATGTCCTAAACACCTTTTGTGGGCCAAACCTGCTCCTCCCCAAGCCTGCCCCCTCCCCTCCAACCACACCACCAGGTGCTCAGCCAGAAACCCAGCTCTCCTGCAGCTTCCCCTTTCCCCCTCACTGCTCCCACTGCAACCCTCCAATCCATCAGTGAGTCCTGATAATTTCATACTGGTCTCTCCATCGTCTTCCTAAGTTCTACTGTCACGCCCATCCCCCATCATTACGTCTCACCTGGACTAACAAAACAGCCTCCCCAGATGATCTGTTCTCTACTCTTGACCTCAATTAATCTTGTTGTCATTTTCTGCTTATAACCTTTCCATTGGTTTTCACTGCACTTGGAAGTCAAATCCAAACTTCTTGTATGGCCCTGCATATCTGTCCCTTCTACCTCTCAGTTTTGTCTCCAACAACTCTCCCCGTCACTTGCCAGCTTCCGACCACGTCAGCTACTTGAGCAAACCTGGCCCTTTCCTGCAGCCACAGCTCATGCTCTTCCCTCTGGTAGAACTGTTCCCTCACATCCTCACCTCCCCAAGGCTGGCTCCTTTCCCCCTTTTGTCCCTGGCTTACAAGTCCCTTCCTCCCCTCCAGGTATTTCCAGTCCTAGCCCTTGTTCTGTCCTTCTTGCAGGCGTGTGTATCTCTCCTCACTCTAACCTGTGCATCCCTCCATTTCCCCAGAAGAGTGTCCTGCATCTAAGAGGAGCTCAGACCTGTGCAGGACAGATCAGGAGGGAGCAGTTAGTGACAGCAGGATGAATATGGGAGGGAAGAGGAGGGCCTATAAGATGGAGGAACCAGCCACCTCCTGTCTCTCTCCACAAGAACCTGACCTGGGGAAAGGTGGAAGGATAGAGGAGGTACTGGAATCTAGGTCTCAACCAGGGGTTCCTGGGGTGACCCCCAGGCCCCAACCCCCAGGACAGATACACACCACCAGGCCGCAGTGGTGAGAACGTGGGCTGGAACCTGGGGGCTGGCTCAGATCAAGGCCCCTGCCCCTTATCCAACTGGTCCCACTGAGAAGGCAGCTGTCTTCAAAAGGTCTCACAGTGTCCAGATCAGGGGCTTACTCAGACTGGTAAATATAACACCCAGCTCCCCAGGAGGGGAGTCTAGTCTTTACCCAAGCCCAGCCAATGCTCCCTCCTAAAGGGCAGAGGCCCCAGCCCAAAACACCCTTCAGTACAGAGTTACCTGAGCAGGAAGGGGCGGGGTGGGGCCTGGATGTGGCCCAAGATGCGCTGTACCTCTCTCTTCACGTGGCTGGGCACCTGGCCTTCCCCAGCCCCTCCTGGGGCCCTCCCTGGGATGACATTCTGAACCCTGTGGTGTGAGAGGCAGTGGTGTCAGGCTGGAGCAGGCCTAAGTTCACTTCCCTCAGCCCCACAGAAGCCCCAGGGCACAGCCTCCAGTCTTCACCCTCCATCTTTAAGGAAGGGCCCCAGACCAAGCTAACACTCTAGAAACCAGCCCTTTCAATCAGCCCTGCCTACAGCCTTTGTCATCCCTTCAAGGATCCCAGAAGTACCAGCCAGACCCCAGTCCCTGCCTCCTCACCCAGTGCTTTCCACGACCTTCTGTGGGGCATCCTGGCAGGGGGGTATGTGCTGCTCCAGTGACCACAAGAAATAGCAGAGCCTCCGAACCAGCCAGCCCCGAAACCTGGGCACAGCCCCCGAGCAGGGGGTAGATCTCTCAGCGGGCCCGCCCCTGACTAGGGCCCACAGAGGGCATTCCATCAGGAAGGGGTCACCCTAGCCCCACGGACTGGGAACACCTGAGCCTGGCTTATCATGGAGCAGGAAGAGGAGGCACCTGCTCACCTATGGCCTATTCCTACCCCTCCCCCCAGTGAGCAGGGTGCAGGCCCAGGGCCTGAAAGCTCACAGAAGGAACTGCAAGAAAGCTCAAGGCCTGCCTGTCCCCACCTGTGGGTTTGGAGCAGAGGAAGGAAGAAAATGATACCACAAAGCAGGGCCCCAGCAGCCCTGCACCCAAGGGCCCTGCCCACCACCCTGCCCCACCCCCAGCTCTGACTACCTGGTGTTCTCCTCCTTCACCTGGATCACATTGCAGAAGCCTAGATCCATTATGCTTCTGTGGAAGAGGGACTCCTGCCCAAGAGGGGCAGGGACAGCATGTCCTTGGGGGGGCCTTTGCAAACCCGCAAAGGAAAGCCCCTGCTCTGTCTTCTGCGGTCTTTGCCTGATGGACTATAGGGTTTACCAGGAGACAGGATTATAGCACAGCAGTTCCCAAAAGATGTTTGACCCCAGATCCTGAAGCTCACTTAGGATAGAGGGTCCCATGGTCAAAATGGAAGGGCTGCATCCTCTGTAGAATCACCCTCTTGGAGAAGAGCGTATTGAAGTCTCTGAGAAGTTCTCTCATCCATAGCAGAGAACACATAGCCCAAATCCCCACCAGAACCCTGGGTCCCATCAGCACCAGCACAGGGCACCGACACACAGAGGTCTGCAAGCGTGTGCTGAGTGCTCACTGACTCTGTGTGGGCAGTGTCCCCAAAACTGGACAGCAGGACTCATGCAGGCATAGTCAGACCCCAGGCCTCTGGCCGTGCTCTACACCTCCTCTCAGGCCCGTTTACACTTCCCCACCCAACTCTCCCAGGCCTGGGAGCCAGGAGCCAGCCCCAGACCAACAACCAGCCAACACTAGTGCGCCCATTCCGTGAAAGACAGCAGAGGCAGGTGCGGGGGAGGGCTGAGGTTGGGAGACATAAAGGAAGCTGCTGCCCAAGGCCGTGGGAGCCGTGGCTCCCAGAACCAAGCTTCACAAGGTAGGGCCTGGCTCTACCATCACTCACCCAGCTCTTGGGGGTGCAGGTCTGGCAGCAGCGACCCACAAAGGGGCGGTATTTCCCCAAGAAAGGGGTGACAGCCTCCAGCTTCATCCCAAAACCTGAGGACCACAGGCTGGTCTGGAAAAGGGCCACAGGGAGAGATGAGAGGACTCAAAGTCCTTGGCAGAGGGAGGGAGGCTCCAGGAGTGAGAGGCACAGGACGGGAGGTGGGAGAGCAGAGGGTGTCCTGGGAATGGAAAGGCTACACTACCTCCCGACCATTCTGGCTGCTTCTCTGCTGGCTTTGGAGTCTGGCTTCCAACATGGTGTCCACGGGGTCTATAATATCTGGGAACCAGCCGCCTCTGCCTCTCTCTCTCTCCAGAGGAACCTGACCTGGGGAGAGGAAGAAGGATGGAGAAGGTACCGGAATCTGGGCCACAACCAGGGGCTCCTGGAGTAAGCCCCATCCCCCCACCCCAGGACAGACAGACAACACCCAGGCCGGCAGCGGTGGGAACCAGGGCTGGAATCTGGGGGCTGGCTCAGATCAAAGCTTTCCCCCCCAACACCCGACTGGTCCCACCAAAGAGCCAACTATCCTCAAAAGGTCTCAGAGTGTTCAGATCAGGGCTTCCTCAGGCTAACATGAAGGAGATGTTTTGTCTCACCATCCACACCCACCCTGCCATCTCACGGCACAGATGGGCCTGTACTAGAGACTCAGACCCTTTCTGTGCACAAGGAAGGAACAAGGCTGGACTGGCAGGAAGGAGGCATGAGACTGCCAAAGAGGAACAGGACCATTGTCACGAGACCACCAGGTCCTGCTCAGATGGCCTTCCCCTCGGCACCAGAAGACAGCCCTTTATCCACTTAATCATTACAGCAATGGGCCTAGGGTACTAGATGGGGGACAGGTGGGGGGTCAGAACACAGAGAGATGCCACACGGACCTGTTCCCAAGGAATGGCCTTCTGGCTGGAGATGACAGACTTTTCCACAACTGGTGTCCTCTTACATAGCACTCTGCATAGAAGACCCCACTTGGTATCTCCTCAGCCTCCTCCTTCCTACCACAATATAACATCTATCTTCTATAAGACAGCACTGAACCCCTCCCAGCCCAGAAACTGGGCCCTAAAAACCCTTCTACCCAGATCTCTCACCACGTCCCTGATGGGTAGGCTGATTCAGTTATTTATGTTATCCCTAACCCCACTACAGCGCACATACCTACCTTAGGAGTGCCTTCTCCCTTCCCTACCACTTCCCCAAATTGTGCCCACGGCTCTAAGTCCGTGATGCCTCTGCGTCACCTTCTAGGTTTTTCCTCTCTTCCTTGGTTCCCCCAGCCCAAGCTTGCCAGGCAAGAAGCCTCCTCCGGGGCTGAGACTTCATGTCCCCACATCATCTGAAAGTATCCTGAGGGCAAGAGCTGCAACTGACCATCTCTGTATGCCCAGCAGCTTGCCCTGCCCAGAGGAGGGACCCAGGAAATGCTAGATGACTGACTGTAACTCCCTCTCCCAGAGTTCCTCTGGGTCTCTCCTCCTCTCCCCAGTCAGCAGTTTAGAACCATGAGGCCAAAGCAGTACCAGGATCACAAATTCCCCAGTGCACGGCTCTGGTAGCCTCCTCCCAAATGCACTTCCTCCTTTGAAAATGTTCTCACAGCCCCAGTCACAGACACTTGGCACAGGGAGTCCCCAAGCCCAAGCTGCAATCTGAGGAGTCCTGCCTGCTTTGCAAGGAGGATGTCTGCTCCCCAGCCTCAGAACACCCCTACTCTCAAACCTAACCCCACTAGATCCGTGCTAACCCTAAAAGACAAGGCAAGGGGTAACTCGCAGTCGCCAACCAAGTCAACTACTCAGCTCACATAATCCAGAGGTCAGTTCTGGGATAGATCTTTCTAGCACCCAAGCCCCACCCCCCCCAAATGGGGATCTCTCTATCAGTCTGTAGCTCTTGCCTGGACGCCCCTCCCCGCAGGACATCTACAGCAGAGGCGGCAAACTGGCTGCCTGAGGGCCAAATGCAATTCACAGATGTATTTTCTTTGGCCCTGCAATATTCTAAAATGCGATAAATTAACCTCAACATTTAAAAATAAAAAATAAACCAAACCGGGTCTCCAGCGGCTGTTGTTAAAATACCCCTGCGACCTGACGTCTCTGGCGTGCACCCCACAGGGCCTCCGCTGGCCGGAGCCCAGCGTCACTGTCCCCATGTTCCTTTGGCCCCGCAGCACTTGCCCTCCCGTGTGCCGCCGCGTCAATCACACCTGACGCCCGGCCCCTGTGCGCATCTGAGCTTGACCAAAGAATCACATCCAGGGCTTCCCTGGTGGCGCAGTGGTGGAGAGTCAGCCTGCAGATGCAGGGGGCGCAGGTTCGTGCCCCGGTCTGGGAGGATCCCACATGCTGCGGAGCGGCTGGGCCCGTGAGCCGTGGCCGCTGAGCCTGCGCGTCCGGAGCCTCTGCTCCACAACGGGAGAGGCCACAGCAGTGAGAGGCCCGCATACCGGAAAAAAAAAAAAAAAAAAGAATCACATCCAAACCCCTTCCCCTGTCTGGGACGTCTGTTCCCTACAAAGAACCATGGCTTGAACATGACCTCTTCACCCCTCGGCCCGCACCCGGGGGGAGGGGGAACTCAGAACTCGGGGCCCTCACAGACCTACGGCGAGAAGAGCTGCCCCGAACTGCCCCGAGACGGAAGAAAGGGCGTCTGCCGCACGGGCCCTGGGTCCAGGGTGACGAGAGGCCAAGGACCACGCACAGCAGGGCTCTCTGAGGGGCTGCCCCTCAGGCCACGGACCCCACAGTGGGGCTCACCTGCGCAGCGAGGCCTACAGGGCCGGCGCTCCCTCCAACCCTTGCCAAGCCCCAGAAAGGCCCTCCGAGTCGGCGCCCGAAGCGGGAAGGCCCCTGGGTGGCCCTGGGCCTTGTGCGAGACGGCACAGTCCCGGAGCGAGCCCAGCAGGTCTCACCTCACACCAGCCGCCGACTCCCGCCAAAGCAGCCGCCGAAAAGTGCTAGCGGAAGGCCTCTGAGCGCTGTCTGAAAGGCAGCTCTGAGAGCCAATTGGGATGCGTGCTGGGCCCGAAGCCCCGCCCCTGGCGTGCTGCCGCGCCGCACGCTGCGTGGCCACGCGGCCTTGACTGTGGACAGGCGGGGCTGCCTGTGTGGGCGGGGTTGGGGGGCAGCGTGACCGGCCTTGGCTCCTGAGTGAGTCCCAAGCTGTGTGCTGCTCGCCTTCCCATCTGGACCCCCACGCAAGTGCGTGGGGACCCCTGGAGTCGTCTGCGAGACCCAGGGTACCCGAAGGATAAGGACGCGTGGGCCTCCAGGTTCTAATGAAAGAGGTTCCCAGGGTACACGTGCTGCCAAGTTGGAGTGTAGGCTCTCGCAAAATCCCAAACTGGGGACACCTGGAAAAGAGATCACCAGAAGTCACTTTTGGTTCGTGAAAAACAAGTCAGGCCTCCTCTGTGTCATTTCCTTTGTTGATTAGAACCCTAGACCACAGTCAGGAACTTACTGCAGTCACGAGGTGCCCGAGTTTCAGCTGGCCCTGTGACCAGTGTGCTTATTCGTGTGGTTATTTGATTAATACCCTGTCTCCGCCCTAACTTCAGGTGAACGAGGACTGCGTAGGTTCGTTCATCTTTTGATTGTTCCCAGGACACAGCAGGGGACCAGCAAGTAGTAGGCAAGGTGTACAGAATAAATGAAGGAGGGGATGATTGTGCTTTGTTCTTACACTGCCCTCCATGTAATGACAGCCAGAGAATCCCACAGTTTCAGAACACTGTGACACTGAGCAAAGTCACATCGGAGCCTGGCTGGGTTCACACCCCCACCTGCTCTCTGACTCGACAGCCCTGATCTGACTGCCCTCACCCTTCCCCTCCAGGGTGTGGCCATTCCTCTACCTTCTTTGTGCGGTTTTGTGTCTATCTACGCAGGCTATATGTTTCTGTCCGTTCCCTTGAACCCAGGTTGCAATGTCCTTTTAGCATTTTCAGAATCCATTTTGTCCCCCATCTTACCCTTCTTTTGTATCAGTTTCAGAATCTGAAAAAAAAAAAAAAAAAACCCAAAAAACCCAAGACCACATTTAATTAGAAGTAAGTTGCCTCCTAAGAGTACAGACTTGCATTGACCTGAGGCCCCTTTGTTCTGGGAACGCCATCTGTGTAGGCAGTTGAGTTTCACAGCTGCCAGTAGGCCCCCACCATTCCTTCTTAGGGAAACTTAATGCTCAGAAGTAGCCCCAGACGGATGCTTCAGACTTGAAAGTTGCACGGATTGTGATGGCAGAGACCAGGTCTGTCATCTAGCAGAGTTTCTGTCCTCAGTCCTGTTGCTTCTTTGGAAGAAATGTGTTTTGTTTGTGTTGTTTGCTGCAATTTGGACATTTAAAAAGAAGCACATCTCTCAGACCTGCATCTTGGTTGGGATACTGAGAATTCAGTGTGCTCATCAAGCAGTGCGCAGAAAACATGGAGCTGCGGTGCAGCAAGACCAGCAGGCCGGCTGCCGTGCAGACTGACTAGCTGACCAGACCTCGGGGGAAACAGAGAAACTCACTGGGGCTTGGCCCTCCCTGAACTGGACCTCGGGAGCCCCACCCTGGGCTCAGGCCAGGCCGAATCACCCAGAATGTGCTGACACACGCAACTGGGTCCCTGGGCCCAGAGGCTGGCCCTGTGGTTGGGGGCCAGTGTTCCCTGAATTAGATGGGCTTTCCTTCTGTACGTCATCTGGAAAAGAGGACTTAGGCTGGCATTCATCTGGGCAGAGGGGCTCTGGCCCCTCTCTCTAGGGCTCAGCAGGGTGTGTCCTCCCTGTTGCCTGACTTGGCTGAATAGAAGGAGTTGGTGCTGAGGAATATTCCAGGCCCTCTCTTCCTTCCCCCTTGGAGATTTCCTCCCTAGCACTGATTTGTCAAACAATCTAGTTCCTGCTAATTGCTGGATGGGCACAAATTGGGGGTGCAGACACTCCCCAAGTAGTCATCCCACACTCTTGGGAGGGGTGGCCCAATATATGACGATGTCAGTTCTCCCTCAATTAATCTAAACTTCACTGTAATCTAAATAACAATTCTAGCTATGTAAACTTACTCTGAAATCTGTGAGGAGAAATAAAGGTCCACAGATGCCTAAGTGAAATGGGGGTGGGCAGGAAACTCACTCCCATAGATATTCAGGTATACTACAATGACATCATTTTTAAAACAAACAAACAGGGCTTCCCTGGTGGCGCAGTGGTTGAGAGTCCGCCTGCCGATGCAGAGGACACGGGTTCGAGCCCTGGTCCGGGAAGATCCCACATGCCGTGGAGCAACTAAGCCCATGCGCCACAGCTACTGAGCCCATGTGCCACGACTACTGAAGCCTGTGTGCCTAGAGCCTGTGCTCCGCAACAAGAGCAGCCACCACAATGAGAAGCCCGCGTCCGCAACGAAGAGTAGCCCCCGCTCACCGCAGCTAGAGAAAGCCCAAAGCTTCGCAGCAGTGAAGGCCCAAAGAGGCCAAAAATAAATAAATATTTTAAAGAGGTATGTTATTTTAAGCCACTTAGTTTGTGGTAACTTGTTACACAGCAGCAGAGAACTAACACAATCTATAGACAGGTCAAACTTAGCTGGATAAAGTCAAGTGGTTGTGTTGGATGGAGATGTGGGGATGTTGGTCAGGGTAGACTGGAGAGGCCACTGTGGAGGTATTTTAGTCAATAGTCCACCTCGCCTACAACCTGCAATTTCATTTCCAGGTGTAGATGCGAAAGAAATTGACGCAGACCCATAGGCATGCATCTCACGATGTTCACTGCAGAGTTCTGGCCATGGAGGGGTGGGGCAAGGGCTGTTGGAGGCAACCTAGGTGCCCACCTTGGGGAGAATGGAAAGAAAAGTGGGCATGATTCACAGCATGGAGAGTTATGCTGCAACTAGAAGAGATTTAATGCACACATAGCAACGTGGATGAGTAAACGATGCCGAGTTTAAAAAGTAAGGAACAACATGAGAACCAAAACATTACCATTTGCATAAATTAAAAACCACGTAAAGACAGTAGGCATTTTGCAAGAACCAAAACATTACCATTTGAGTAAATTAAAAACCACTTAAAGACAGTAGCCGTTTTGCAAGAACGTATACAGTGGGGGGGCAAAAGATCCATTCGCATGTATCCTGTGCAGAGGAAGGGAATGAGCGAGAGATACAGAGCTAAAAGAGAATAAGTAAAACAAGAGAGGGGTTTTATGTGGACCAAAGATGAAAATATGCTAAGGAATTTAACTCAACTCGAGAGTATAATGAGCCGCACCTGAGGTCCAATGACAGCTGAGGCGGCAGCAATGTCCACTCCTTCAAGAGGGACGGTTCAGTTGGGCAGGCAGAGAAAGAAACAGCCAATGCTACCCAAGTGGGTAAGTGCTGTGAGAGCTGCATACGGAGAGCAATAAAGGAGGAATTAATCCTGCCTGATAGGGCGTCCTGCCTTTCTCTTCATAATGAATGACTTTAATATATATATATATATATTTATTTATTTTATTTTGGCTGCACGGGGTCTTAGTTGTGGCACGCGGGCTTCTTAGTTGTGCCATGCATGCGGGATCTAGTTCCCCGACCAGGGATTGAACCTGCATTGGGAGCACCAAGTCTTACCCTGGTACTGGACCACCAGGGAAGTCCCATAATGAATGACTTTTAATGTGAATGCCCGAAAGCCCAGCTCAAATTGTTTTTTGTTTTTTGGTTTCTTTGAACAAAGGGAATTTCTTGACTCAAGTCACTGAAAAGTCCAGAGGTAGCTTTCAGGCATAGATGCATTCAGGTGCTGCAATAATGTCATCAGGATGTCCCTTAAAACTTTTCCAATCTGCTTCCCTCTGGGTTGGTGTCATTCTTAGGCTGAGCCCCTTGGGGGACAAAGATGGTCCCCGGCAGTGCCAGCTGTTTACTCTCCATCTGACAAACCTAGAGGTGTGGGCATCCCTCTCCCAGAGTTTCCCACAGAATCCCCAGGACTGATGCTCTTTGGCCCAGAAAGAGTCACATATGCCCATGCCTCAACCAATCCCTATGACTCTGATGGCCACACTGGGGTGGCACAACTGTCTGGGTCGGTAAGTGGATCATGGCATGGGGACTGGCACAAGCAAAAAGCCCAGCAACATGAAGCTAGACCAGCAGAAAGTGAAGTTCCCTGCTGCCCGGCAATTCCAGGGCAGCGGGCACCATCAGAGTCTTGGACGGGGGGGAGGTATATCAAATTTGCAGGCTTCACTTGGCAGCTGGTTGTGGGTGGCATGGGGGAGCAGTGACATTAGGGCCCTCTAGCATTTCCTCCAAGAAAGAAAGTGCCTCAAGAAATACCTCCCTCTAGGCCCTTCTTCCTGCCAAAGAGTCCCTTTCCTAGAGAGCAAAGAGGCTAACATGCTGTGTTTCAACACAAATGGCTGGGGGAGGGCCCTCGTGGGGTCCTGGGTCATTGCAAGAGAGTCCACGTGGAAGCAAATCTATATAATCAGTTGCCAGAAAAGTACTTAACTGGCCTGTATTCTTCCTGTACCAGGCAAGCTGCGGGGACAGAATGGTCACACTCCCGCCACAAAAACCAATTCTGGGCCAGCCCCAGGGAATTCTGGGAATTCTCCAGCACTTAACCACCAAGCTTTCTGCCCCACCCCGCCCAGGAGCAGCTGGAAGGTGGCTGCTGGCATTGTCTTCAGAGTCACTGGGGGCCAGGCTGGGCTGGGCAGGGCCATGGTGGGGTTCTGAAGGTCAGGAATGACCTTCTTTTATGCAGCCCCCATAACACCTCTCCCCACACCACTCCTGCCCACTGCCTGGGGTTTTCAATGCAGTTCTCAACCTCTTTCTGGCTGTGGTGGGCAGCGTGGTTATGTACTGCACAGCTAGACGCACGAGGCTGAGCTCCAGCTGTGTGGGCAAAGAACGGGTAGCGGCTGCTTGGTGCTGGTCTGCACCTGCCTCTGGAGCAGGACATGGAGCAGGACATGGAGCAGAGGCAAACGGGTGGATTAGTTAGAATGCTTTCAGCCGCAAGGAACAGAAGGCCCAGCTAGAAGGGGCTTAAACAATAAGGGAGATGGGCCTCCTGTGCAAAGAAGCCCCAAGGTAGGACAGCCTGACGCTGCTTAGCTCAGCGCTGCAGTGGTATCAACAGAGACCCAAGCCTCTTGCACCTTTCATGCTGCCCGCCCGCCTCAGTGGGCCAGCTCTGTTCTCAAACCAGCTTCCCTCATTATCACAAGAGGGCTGCCACAGTTCTAGCCATCACATCCAGCAGGGGATAGCACCCAGGAGAGGACACCTCTTCCTGGATATGTCTTTTTAAGAGTAAGGGAACTTTCCCCAGAATCCCCGTAAGCAGTTTTTCTGTCATAGCTCACTGACCAGAATGGCATCACACACCCATTCTTGGTCAGTCTCCAGCAGAGGGCCCAGGAAAACCATGACGGCTTACATGGACTCCCCCAATAGCACAGAACTCTAATACTCTAGCGGCATCTGCTGCACCAGAACACAGAGGTTCTTCCCACTCAGAGACCGGTGGAGAGGAGACTGGAGCTCTAGTCCTGTTTTCTCCACCAGTCATTGTCTGACCCTGGACAAGTCAGGTCCCCCATCGGTCCCCCACCTGCAGGCATTCTCTCCTCACGCCTTGCCGACACAACTCTGATTTGGCTTGGTGGCGATGTGTCCAGCCAGGGAACGGATCATGACTGGAAATGGTTGTGGAGCACTTCTGCCCTTTGTTAACTACTTGCCTGGGCAGCCTCCAGTGCAACTAGGGGTAGCCACGTGACCTACTACCAGGCAAGGAAAAAGAAGGAGGACTCTGCTGGGATCCTTCTGGGAGATTGTCTTCTATAAAGAAAGCCTCCTCCTCTTTTCTCTCCTCTCTCCTCCCTTCTTTCCAGTTTTGTTTGCCATTAAATGAGAATGTGATGTTTGGAGCTTTGGCAGCCATCTTGCAACAATGAGGGAGATACCAAGAAAATCTCAGACTTGCCAACCTCATGCTTTGGCTTTTTGGGGGCTGTGGGACAGTCCTGTGACCACATAGATTTGTTATGTGAGTAAAATAAACTCCTGTTTAATTAAGCTCCCATTACTTGAGTCTTCTTTACTTGCAGCCAAACATACCCTAACTGACATAGAGCTCAGTTTCTTCATCAGTAATGTGAAAAGAATGGTTCTGATTGTGGCCACCCTCCTTTGGGCTCTCATGCTCTGTGACGAGGGAATCCTCCTAGAATTCACCCACCAGTCCACTGAGGAAAACTAGGTTCCTGCTAACTTTTTGTCTGTCCCTGCAAACTTGAGAGGACAAATGGTGAGATTTGAGATTCCCTGAGCTATTTCCTTTCCTACCAGTAAATTCTGCCCATGACCAAAACTCCCAAAGGACACGGGACAGGATCAGTTAGAATTGCATATAACAAAAACACAGAAACCTGACAGCAGTGTCTTAAACAAATAGGGTTTGGGTTTTTTTTTCCTGAAGTAACAAGAAGTCTAGAGGGTCAGGAGGCCACGGCTAGTCAAGTTGTTAGGGTTGGAGTGAGGTCTCAGCGACCAGGGTCCCTTCAGCTCTGCCATCCTCAGCAGGTACCTCATCCTCATGGTCACAAGGTGGTTGATGCCTCAGAGAAGAATAAGTGGCAGGTGAAGGGCAAAGTTGAAGAGCCATTAGAGCTGCCAGGAAAGCAGTAGCCATCTTGGAAACCCCACTCAGAGGACATCTGTCATCAGTCATCCTGGGTTGTATAGCCATCCTCAGCTTTAAGGGAAAGGAAGGGGAGGGTGGCTTCTGGGTAGACAACTAGTCACATGAGCCAGAAGACCCGGGACTCGGCCCAGCACTGCTTCCTGCTGCCCTCTGTGAGCCTGGCGCTCAGTTAATGCTTTGAGTCTCAGCAGTCTCGTCTGTCTGACACAAAGGAAGGAGCCACATTTCAAGTGCCCAAAGCCACATGTGGCCACCGTGTTGGACAGCGCAGGCCTGGTGGCCGTACCTCTGACTGTTAGGGTGGCAGCTGCCGGCATTAGCCAGAACAGGGATTCATTTGTGAGAGAGATGAGGGAAACTGCCAATCCCTGCTGATCTGTGGCTGTAAGACAGCTGAGAGTCAAGTGCTTTCCTGATCAAGATGCTCCATGGACATGAGGTCACCTTGACTGTATTTGTGCATCTCAGAGTCCAGACCTGTGGGCTCGGTCATGGTGGGCAGCAAGGCCCCAGAGAAGAGGCATTGTGGCTGCTTGTTGGGGGATATGGCAGCTTCCCGGATTGAGAGGGGAAGAGCCCCAACGGAACATGCTCAGATTAAGAAGGAAAATTTTAAAGCCTGTGCCTGGAACATTCTGCCTCTAAAGAATCAGGTGAGCTCAGAGCAGGGAGCCAACTACAGAGAGAGGGCGAGAAGGCTTCATATTTGGAAAGTGCACAGAAACAGTTGTTCAGGCTTTGGACGCAGAGCATCAGAAACTCCAGGAGGAATGAGATCAGCTGAAAAAAAAAGGGTTTGATCTTGTAGACCAAACTGGAACAGTGGGGAATAGGCCAAAAACGGAGTGGAGAACAGTCAGCCGCTTCCTGACTGTTCCTGTAACCTGGCTCCTTTTCTACGGAGGAAAGTGGGACCAGCTCAGGAACAGGCTGAAGGGGATGATGGACAGGAGAGGCAGGGAAGCTGGGGATGCTGTAGGAGAGGGGGCAGAGGGAAAGCCTGTGCTGCTGGCACTTCCCTAGGGTCACACATGGCTTGAGGCCTTTAAGAACCAAGGGAGGCCCGTCTGGGTCCCAGAAGCTCAGGGAGAAGCACTTACTCGTCCAGCCAGCCCTCCCCAGGCATGGACAAGGGCAGCAGCCATCAGCCTCTCTCCCCGCAATGCAGAAAAAAGAGAGCTGGAAAAGGCAGACAGGGAGGGACCTGGCCTGGTTTCCCCCTGGGAGGGTCAGCCCAGGCCTCCAGCATCCCATGGACCTTGCCCATCCCCATGTGGGCTCAACCTTTAAACTCTTTGCTCAGCGCTATAAAAGTTCCAACCACTAGCAGTGGCCAAGCAAATGCCCCTGGCCTTTGACCTTGGCACACGGCAACATTCCTCTTTTTTGGAGGAGGCCTGCAACCCAGGAACTGAGAAGATCTTTCAGCCAACTTATATATCATCTCACTTAACTTCCCAATAATCATTCAAGGTGAGTATCATTCTTGCTCACTTTATAGATGAGGCAACAGAGGCTCGGGGAGGTGAGGGTCACCCTGTGGAAGAGCCAGGATAGGCTTGGTGACGCTGCTGTAACAAATAGCTCTGAAATCTCATAACTTAAAACAGTATTTCTCACTCCCACCATATGTCTCCTCGAGGCTGGGAGGGGGATCTGCTCCACGCAGGCCACTCAGGGATTCAGGATGATGAAGCCTCCACTCTCCGGAGCAGTGCCCTTCTCAAACTCCCTGTCGGGGGAAGATACAGCCGGAGGGTCCACACGCTGGCTCCTCTATGCTTTGGTGTGACCCTGCCTAACTGGAAAGGAGCTACGAGTCTGGGAGAGTCTGGGATGTCTGATGAGCTACACCTGGTTAGGAAGTGGAAGCAAGATGAACTCAGGTGTGGCTAATGTCAGTCTCTGCTCTCATCCCCGCATTATGCAGCCTCAGGTGACTGCGAAAGCTTGCTGTGAGCTGCATGGCGATATGCAAATTCAAGGGGCGTCAACACCATGACCCCCGGACATTCTCATCAACTCCCTCCTTAGCCCATCTCCAGGCAGAGACAGCTCTGCAAACCACCGGCCCTTGCAGGCCAGGGGGACAGTTCAATGACACCACCATCACCACCCCAACTCCCGGCCTGCCCTCCCACCCTCCAGCCTGTACACTACATCCCTGCTGAGTCCCGCGACCCTCAGCTGCCCTCAGGTTCCTGAGCCTGAAGTTGCCTTTTCATTCCTGTGGAATCTGGAGCCCCAGTCCCACCCCTAGTTCCCCATGCCCAGGCACCTGCCCCAGTCCTCACTGGCAGCAGCCTTGCTAACAGCCTTGCTATCTGTTCATTATCTACTGCTAGCAGAGGTGCCTGGTAATTGATAACTCAGCCCCCACCTTTAATTGCTTGCCTGTCTTGGGGCGGTCTCAGTTTCGTCGGGGCTTCCTCCTGGTTCTCTCCATGCCCCCTGGGCCCTTGGTGTTCAGCCTCTGGGCTCCTGACTTCTTCCTGGTCAATATTGGTGTTTGTTTCTACCTTCTGCAGAGCTGGGTTTTGTTGCTTCTCAGGCCCCGGATGCAGGAGTTGCAGCTGCAGCCAGCAGGAGACGCTGCACCCCTGCCTGATCTACCGTGGGAGGCTGGGAGGCGGTTAAAGAGATTTGCCCCGGAATGAATGGAAAGTACTGGGCCAGTGGGAGGACTCAGAGGGGGAGCAGATTTCATTTTAAACAAAAGGCCAAGCTCCTCTGGTGCAGAGCTGGCCAGAGGAGCTGCTGCCTCCAGGGCTGTTGGGAGCCTTGAAAGGGGCGGAACCAGGTGCCTGGAAGGTTCTGCCCAGACTCTCTCCCCACTCTCCCCACCCCCAGGGTTTTCTGACCTGATTCCCTTGAGTCTGGGCCCTGACCTCATTCACCACTTCTCTCCCTGGCATATCACCAGATGGGCCAGGTACAGATAGAATTTGGAAGTGTCAACAACCTGATGAGTGAAAAAAACAAATTTCAGAAAAATGGGTGTAATATCCCATTTTTCTAATAAAACTCTTTGAATGTGGTGTACCTTTATGTGTAAATATATGGTTTTTAAAAGTTTGGTAAAATGCCCACCAAACTGAGGAGTAGTTAATTTTGGAGAGTGGGATTGGGAGAGCGAGAAGGGAAGACTAGCATTTTATCTTTACTGTTTGAATTATTTTACTGAGAAAGGGAGCAAGTGAACATTTGCCCTCAGTGGCTCTATAACCTTGGACAATCCACTTAACCACTCGAACCCTCAGCTTCCTCATCTGGAAAATGGAGGCTTGTCCTGAATCCCCTTTCGCTCAGTATTAGGACTCTTGGTTGAGATCAACCTACATCAACCCAAGCTTGTATAATAAAGGGGGAAGTGTTTCATAAAAGGACCCAGGGGACTTTTACACATCTGCATCTTAGGCAGGAAATGGAATGCTGGGGATGTGTCTCCACCTCTCCTCGATGTGTGCCTTTTCTCTCTTTAAAAAATTATTTCTCAGCTCCCACATTCCCCTGGTGGAAAATATAGCAGCCAGGTTTATGAGTCCAGCCCACTAGAAAGGCCTAGGTCCTAACTCTAAAGTCCTGGGCAAGGTTCTTATTGACTAGCTTGGTGATTGTATCAGTCCCAATAGGCTGGGCTATGCTGTAGCAACAAACAGCCCCTAAATCTCAATGACTCAAACGGTAAATGGACCTCTTGCACATGCAACATGTCCACTGTGGGTCAGCAGGAAGGCTCTGTACATCATAGTCACTCGGGACCCAATCTGATGGAGGCTTCATCTCAACAGGCGCGTCCAGGACCTCAGAGACAAGGAAAGAGACAAGAAGGACCACTTAATGCTTCTGCCTGGAAGAGCCCACACCCTGGGAATTCCATGCTTTGGTGTGACCCTGCCTAATTAGAAAGGAGCTGACGAGTCTGGGAGAGTCCGGGATGTCTGATGAGCCACACCCAGTTAGGAAGTGGGAGCAAGGTGCACTCAGGAGCGGCTAATGTCAGTCTCTGCTCTTACCACCGTATTATGCAGCCCCGAACGACTGCGAAAGCTTGCTGTGAGCTGCATGGCGATATGCAAATTCAAGGGGTGTCAACACCGTGGCCCCCAGACATTCTCATCAACTCCCTCCTTCCTGCCTGGAAGTTATACCCACATCACTTTCTATTGGGCACAATTTGATTTATTGGTCAAAGCAAGTTGGATGGCCAGGCTGAATTGAAGTGGATAGAAAAGTCATCTCCTCCGATGGGCCTGGGATAAAAGAGACCTGAACGTTTGTGATCAGCTCCAGTGGCTACCATAATGACCTGTCACCAAGAGCCCCTGCCCACTCTCCTTTCACCTGACTGTCACCACAGGAATTCCCATTATGTAAATGAAATGTTGCCAGGAAAGAAGCAAGAGATTCCTGAGTAGGGTTTAGTCTCTAGCTATTGTTAGCTGGTTTCTTTTTCATGGTGGGGAAAAAAACTCATCATGGCAGAGAGCTAGGAGTCCAACAGATTCTGAGACTCCCTCTGAATCCCAGAGAGTTGCCAAGTCCACCCCCTGGGACTTGGGGTCCCAGTAGGACAGCCTTCTCCCCAGTCTAACCTTTCTTCTCCAGCAGGAAAGACACACTACTGAGGGTGGAGGTTAGGGTCGGGGTGGCGGGGAACCTTTGGCAAACCCTGCCTGAGGATTCAGAACATAAACTGCAACTACTGTTTGCTTCAGTGGACCCAACCCTGGCTTCATCTTCAGAAACAGCATCTCCATGTGCTCATTTAGCAGGAGGTGCCAGGCAGATGGGAACTTGAGGACCCAGAGGCCTGGGTTCAAGCCCTAGCTCTCCCACTAACTGGCTCTGTGACCTGGGCAAGTCAGTTAACCCCTCGGAGCCTGTATCCTCGTCTGTAAACTGGGTTAATTACAATGCCCACCCACCTGATGGTCCTTCTGGAGGACCTCCTTGTGAGGACTGGCTGTTATGATGGGTGTCACGGCTGTTCGTGAGGAGTGACACCTGGGCAGACATAAAAGTCATCTTGGTTCTTGTGGCCCTTCCTGGGATCCTGGCCCTAAAACCCACCCTATCTCACGCCTCCCCGCCCAGACATGAAGCAGTCATTCTGCCAGCTCTGGAGACGAGCTCATCTCTGAGATTTTAGACAGAATAATTTCTTCTCCCTCTCACGCCTGCCTGTCCTGGAAAATCACACAGCCCTCACAGCCCCGCCATGGGCACCCACACGCTCCCACAACCATTGTTCCCCTCATCAGCCAGCAAAAAGCTCCCATTCTCTGAGAAGCAGGGTGAGGTGTGGGAAACGGAGGGGGAAGCTGAAGAAAGCAGGGCTGACGGCCCTAATCCCAGAGGGGCCCCTAGCTCCAGGCCAAAGGTGCCACCGAGAGGCAGGGACCAGCTTCCTCCCGGATTCCCACCCCACCTGGGTTGCAGCCACGTGGCCAGCTCTGTTGTTGGGTCAGCCGCCCGCCGGGCTCACCCTGCTGAGGCCTTGACCCAAGCCGCCCGAGGCAGGAGTGAGTGTCTGCACCCTGGCGTTTGTTACAGCTGAGGACTGAGAGGGCAGGGGGCCCGGATCGCACAGCCAGTTAGGGACAGAGACAGGATGAGAGCTCCCAAGTCCTGTGCCCGTTCTGCACTGCTTCCCAGAACTTGCCCCTGGAGACCTGGGAGCCAGAAGGACCAGGGGAGGAGGTACAGGGAGAGCCTGCTCACCGCTCTAGAGGGGAGAGCCTGGGGACTCGGGGCCTCACTGCTGCCCATCGCTGCTTGGGCTGGGGCTTGGCCAGCTCTCAGCAACAGCGGGCCCCTCCTGCACCGCACTACTGTTCCCAATACACGACGCCATCAGTGGAGTGAAACCTCAGAGGTACCCGTTAAATGCCAGCCAGGCCGACACCCCAAATGGAATGAGCCTCCCCGGTACAGGGAAGGTGTGCCTGAGATGGGGTACACCCTGTCCTCCTCTCGGCTCTGGGGCAGGGCCCAGAGGGGCTGATGTGGGCTCTGGGTGCTGATGATGGGTTAAGGGGGCTCGGGGAGCTGAGGAAGTGAGGGGTGGCTGGAGGCACGGGACCGGGAGGAAGGCAGACAGAGCACGTTGGTGGAGACGGGATCTCAGACCCAGTTTTTACAATGATGCAGACTTTTTTTTTTTTTTTTTTTTTTGCGGTACGAGGGCCTCTCACTGTTGTGGCCTCTCCTGTTGCGGAGCACAAGGCTCCGGACACGCAGGCTCAGCGGCCATGGCTCACGGGCCAGCCACTCCACAGCATGTGGGATCTTCCCGGACCGGGGCACGAACCCGCATCCCCTGCATCGGCAGGCGGACTCTCAACCACTGCGCCACCAGGGAAGCCCGAATGCAGACTTTTAATTCAAAACCAGCTTCCATATCTTCTGTTTCTCTACCCAAGGGCCTTGAGGAGGGAAGTCAGGAATAGCTGTGGCACCAGAGCCCCCCTCCCTTCTCCCTGTGTCCCTCCAGGTGAGGACTGTTCCCCCCGCCAAGGGCTCCAGGTAAGGGCTCCAGGAGGTAAGGGCTCCAGGAGAGGAGAGAGCTGATCCGAGAGAAAGAAGGGGGTCCGGGAGAGGCAGTGCCTTCCTGGGCCCTCAAACAGGGCTCCTGGCCCCAGAATCTGGGGGACACGCCTCATCTGCACTGTCCCCACAGCTACCTCCCCCTGACCCCTCCACTCAGCCCCCTGCCAGCACCCCCTGCCCCTGCGCCTGGCCCCCAGCTCGTCAGGAGCCAGAGGGAGCACCCCTGTACGCCGGGGTCACTTCTGGCGCCAAAGGAAAGGAACATTTGTGGGCGTCACTCAGAGACAAACCTTGGGGACAACAGGGCTGGCCTGGGGGCTGAGAATTAGCCAGTCCCACCGTATCCAGGGCCATAAATATGCCATGTTCTTTGACCCAGTAATCCCACTGTTTGGAATTCCTCCCAAAGACATAATTGCAAAAGGAAAAATAGTTGTATGTGCACAGCTGTTTATAGCAACATTATTTATGATAGTACAAAAGTGGACTCGGCCAAAATGCTCTGTAAGTGGCGGAGGGGGGGGGACAGAATGATGTGTCAGTAAGGCAGGATGTTTATCACGCAGCCCAGAAAAACAGCAAACTTGGAAAATTCTCCGTGAAATAATGTTAAGGGAAAAGAGAACAAACTTTTACATATTCATTCTGTCGGCAGACGGTGGCTGAGCACCCTGTCTGGGCAACCGCTCTTGGCACTAGAGACACCACGGCAAATGGACCAGGCGCCCGCCCCCCCCCCCCATCTCCTGGAGGGGCCATTCCAGCACTGAGCCGCATGGTAAACAAGGAATCACAGCATCGTGAGGTGATGTCCCCCGTAAGACAGGAGATGGACAGACAGACAAGTGTCTTCACCCTGGTCCTCTGCTATCCACTGTGGGGTCCATTCCATCTGGCTGGTGGGTCAGCAGAGGGCCATGGACCCCCTAGGGGAAAAGCCTTTCATCATGCAGAAGCTCAGCCCAGGAGCAAAGAAGCCAGGGCCGCCGTGAGGGCCGCCGTGAGGGTACCAGTCTGAGGGCACCAGGCCAAGGACTGTGGGCACAGCCAGACCAAAGAGTCTTCTCCCCATGGAGGGGAATATGGCAGGCTGCTTTTGGGAAGTCCATGAACCATTAAGGGTTGCAGACCAGCCAGAGGAGGAAAGCCCCTGAGACTGTGAGCTGGATTTTCTACTAACCTAGCAAGTGAGAGCTCAGGAGTGATGGGGCCTGAGGGGCTGGGGTCCGTCCTGCTCCAAGCGTGAGATGTGTCCCGTGGTGGCCTGGGGGAGGTAACGGGGTTGCAGGAAGGGGTGGAAGTGTAATCTGAAAGTGGGCTGGCCCCAGTCCCGCTGGTCCATGAGACCCAGTCTGTGCAGAAGGACCCAGACTTGGTCCTGCGTGGAGATAAGAGATCTATGGAGCACTGAGCTTGGAAGGCTGGGGCACCCAGGTGTCCAAGACCAGGAGGCCCTTTCCACTTTCCCAGAGCCTGAAGGGAGCTCCCTGGGGTGGGGAGGGCCGAAGCACAGAAGTGCAGGGGGATCCCCGAGGTCCCAGGTGGACCAGGGCTGGGGAGCAGGCAGGCCCCCTTTGTCACAGCTGTCCCGCCCCAAGCAAGAGCTAAGAGATTCCCAGCTCTGGGCCCGTGGGAGGCACCAGGCAAACAGAGGAGTCGGCAAGCTAAACATGCTATTAGCAGCGAGGGAGAAGTGCTGATGATCTGCACAGCTGTCAGAAGCACCTCCCTGCCCCCTCACGCCACACTTGGGGAAGCGCCGCTGCCCATCTGCCTTCCCAGAGACGCCCGACCAGGGAGAGAAAGGTGAGAAGATTCGGAGCAGCCGCCCCTTGCTCTTTGCCCAGGCCTTTCCCTGATCTGGCCTTTCTTCTGGTGACAGGGAACCTGGAGGTGAGACCAGCCCTTGTGCCGGTCCCCCTGTAGCTGGGCCTTTGTTTCTCAAACTGTAAGTGTGGGGTGGGGGTGGGGGCTAGATGAAAGCATCACCACCGCTCAGGGTCCTTGGGAGCGCCCCCATGAGATATTTTGCATGAAAACACCTTGCAGCTGGTAAAGGCCTATGGGGTCACTGGTGTTACGATTCTTCCATCAAAAATCTCACCTTCGGGCTTCCCTGGTGGCGCAGTGGTTGAGAGTCCACCTGCCGATGCAGGGGACGCGGGTTCGTGCCCCGGTCCGGGAAGATCCCCCATGCTGCGGAGCGGCTGGGCCCATGAGCCATGGCTGCTGGGCCTGCGCGTCCGGAGCCTGTGCTCCGCAACGGGAGAGGCCACAGCAGTGAGAGGCCCCCGTACCACAAAAAAAATCTCACCTTCGGGGGCTCTCACTATCTGTTTCCTCCACACAGAATGAAATTGAGGCTGAGGAAGGTCAAGTGATTTGACCAAAGTCACAGCTGCAAACAGAGGTGGGTCTTGGTTTCTGATGTAGAAACAAAAGGAAGCTCAAAGAACACCCCTCCCCCCCCACGCTGTAAAAGGGGACCCGAGGTCCAGAAAGGTGGCCACAGAGCAGGATGGAGGGCAGGCAGCAGGAAGGCCGGCTCTACCTGCTTCCGCCAGGCACGCTCCCCCGGCCCCTGCCCAGCGGGGCCTTGTGATGAGCTGGGGGCAGGTGGCCAAAGCACCTGAGGAGTGAAGTCATGGCCAAGAACGGAAAAGGCCCTGCCAGAGCTGAACTTATTCATCTCGGCGGGGTCTCTTGGAGACCCAGTGTATGGCCTGGAGGGATACACCTCTAACGGTGGAAATGTGGGCTCCATGCCAGCTAAAGTGAGGCTGGGCCTGCAGCAGGCCGCTAAGAAGCTGCCCAGGCGCCTTGGAGGTCACACCTTCTGAAACTTCTCCATCCATCTGAGGCCCTTGGGCACCCAGCACCTTCCCCAAACCCTGGCCCTGCACTCAGCCCTCCAACTCGGTCAGTCTCCCCACCTGACAGGAGACAGCCCAGGAGAAGGCCCAGAAGACGGCCCGGGAGGTGAGAGGCAGAGTGAGCGCCCTGCCTGCCTGACGGCCCACCTTCCATCAGCCTTTTGAAAGCGCCGTGCAGAGAGAGTGGGCTGGGGGAGCGGGGATGATGATCGCACTGTGTGGGCGGGATGCTGAGGGTGGAGAGGTGACTCACAGGACAGTGGGGCACAGGAAGCACCTCAGGGGACCGAGTGGAAGGGAAGGGTGCTGGTGACTCAGGGACGACTGGGGAGAGGGCGGGTGGGGAGGACGCTCATCTCCGGAAGCCACTAGGTTTGCACCCAGCAACGTGCACGTGGGATCCTCTGCCTCGTCCTAGGCCTCTCAGAGGCTCTGGCGTAGCCGGCAGAGACCTGTGCTCACAGCTGCCACCAGGCTCTCGCGGCAGACTTGCTGAGAGGGCTAGGGGCTGCTGCGGGCACCCACCTGAGATGACCCCCCCAACAGTAAATGCCTCACCCCTGGGCCATCTGGCTCCCTGGCGCCCTCTTCACCCCTGCCCTGTGCTGGGCTCTGTGACCGGTGGCCTGACTCATCCTCACAACACCCCGTATCCCCCGAATGCTACAGCGCTTGGCCATGGAGGGGCACGGGGGACGGCCGCGGCTCAGACCGTGGGATCTCACACCCACCGGATGGCAGGAGAGAGGCAGGCCGATGAGGTCGAACCTCGGCCTCGGCCTATGGCCTCCCTACCCGCGTCCCCAGCCGCAGGGCTCGGCTCCCATCCTCCCCACCCTCCTCCCAGACCACCCTCCCTGACACCCCGCCCATCACCAGATCTGCCCCCCTCAGCGTAGCTACTGTCCCCCGCACCGCCCTGCCTCCGTCCAGGCCACTGCCCCTTCCGTCCCCATATGGAAGCCCATGGCTGGAGCGGCCCTGCGGGGTCTGCCTCTGGGCAGGCCACCTCACTGCCCTGGGCCTCAGTCTTCTTACCTGCCAAGTGGGAACACTCAGAGAATCCCACAAAGGAGGGCAGGTCCCAAGGGAGATGATGTGGTGACCGCTCGTGGCCACTGAGCAGGACTCCAAAAGCGAAGGGCTCGTGTCCGACGGGATTCATTTCTGCCGCACCAACAGCACCGGAACGAGATGGAAGTTTGTTTCTCTCTCACACCTGTCTGTGGGGAGCCCGGAGCCAACTCAGTGGCTCTGCTCTGAGGTCGGGGAGCCCCTCCCCCAGCCCACAGCCCCGAACCTCCCAGCAGCAGCAGCGAGAGGACGCACGTGCAGAATCCTGCCTTTCTTCCCTCTGCTCGTGCGTGTGCCGGGCCTCTCCGGGCCTCGGTCGCCTTGTCTGTAAGGAGGACAGAGTGACAGTGCCCGTACTCTCAGGAGAGGGGCCTTTCTCACAGGGACTCGGGGGTGGCTGAAGGCCATGAGGCTTCTTCCTCTGGTCCCACTGCTCCCCAACTGACCCATCCTCAGCCTGGGCCTCTGGGGCCACAACCATGATGGGGGCCTGCTGCTTCTTCCTCAATGGTAGAGTGAGGGCTCCAGAGGAAGGACAGGAACACCCAGGAATGGCAGCAGTGGTAGTCCTGGGCGGCCCCTTTCTCACTCTTAGAGTCTTCCCCAGCCAGCTGCCCTGGGACCTTCCTGGGATAACGATGTTACCGTCAACTTGCTCCCATGTGGTCTTCGCCTTGCTAGGGGTATTTGTATTGTAAAATAGAGGAGGGTAGGGCTTCCCTGGTGGCGCAGTGGTTGAGAGTCCGCCTGCCGATGCAGGGGACACGGGTTCGTGCCCCGGTCTGAGAGGATCCCACATGCCACGGAGCAGCTGGGCCCGTGAGCCATGGCCGCTGAGCCTGCGTGTCCGGAGCCTGTGCTCTGCAACGGGAGAGGCCACAACAGTGAGAGGCCCTCGTACTGAAAAAAAAAAAAATAGAGGAGGGTAATGCTTAACCAAAGGAATAAAGCTTTAATGGTGGGATGTTAGGCATTGGTGGGGAAGAGTTTGGCATGGGGCCCCCTGCCCTTCCATGTGTCCTGAGCCTGGCCTGGACTCCCAGGCCCCTCCCTTCTCCACTGCCATCTGCAGATGCCACCACCCCCCCCCCCCCCCCCCCCGCCCTCAAGACCACCACCTTCAGGGAATCACTGAGCAAGTTAAGTTACTGCTCTTTGGGAACTGGGTGACCCCCTCCCAATTACCCTTCCTTCCTCTGGAGAAGTGTGTGTGTGTGTGTGTGTGTGTGTGTGTGTGTGTATGAGAGAGAGAGAGAGAGGGAGAGCTCGCCAGCACTCAGCCTGCACCACCACTGCCCTGGCCACAGGCTTCTGATGGCTGCCCCATTGCTTCATCATGGTGTCCTTACTCATAAGCTTGGCATTCAAGACCCTGGTAGACTCTCTGGTTCTCTAACAATGGCGATTGCCAGGTCCTCTACTTCCACCCTTCTTCCTTACTGGCCCACTCAGCCTTCCATTAGAGAGAGAAAATGTCAGCCGCCTTTTTTCCAGACCCCTTTACAGCCTAAGCCTTTTCATGTGACCCAATCCTAGATAAGGAGACCTGGGGGGACATCTGCCGAGGCTTCTAGGGAAACTACCCTTTTGTGTCTTTGGATGTGTGTGGGCATGTTGTCTAGTGCTATGGCAACCATTTTGTGACCATGAGGAGACCAGCCCAAGGTGGAAAACAATGTTCCTTAACCATACCATCAGTTTGTTTTTTTGTTTTTTTTGGGGGGGTGGGGGGCTTAAGGAGTTTTATTTATTTTATTTTTTAAAAATTAAAAAAAATTTTATTGAAATAAACCCACAGACATAGAAAACAAACTTATGCTTACCAAAGGGGAAGGGGGGGAAGGATATATATATATATATATATATATATATATATATATATATATATATATATATATAATATATATGTATTTTTATATCTATATATATATCTATAATATATATGTATTTATATATCTATATATATATAAAATAGATAACCAACAAGGACCTACTGTATAGCACAGGGAACTACACTCAATATTTTATAATGACCTATAAGGGAAAAGAATCTGAAAAAGAATATATATATATATATATATATATATATATATATGAACCATACCATGAGTTTTTAAATTAATGCCCTGCCTCTCTTTGTTATGTGACATAATAAGACATTACGTGTGTTTACACACTTTAAGTGGGCAATTCTTTTACTTATCTAGTGCCACCTGTCTCTTCAGCTTCGTCTTCTACCACTACCCTTCTAATGCATCTCTAGGAGAAACACGTTTTGCTTTCTCTTCGTTTTGCCTGCTGCCTACAAGTCCCCTCTGTCCTCTTCTAATTGGTGAACACTTAGCCATCCTTAAGAGCCCAGATCAAATGCCCCCTCCTCTGCAAAGCTTCTGAACTCCTCCAGGCAGACCTCAAGGACTGTCTTGCTACTTCAAATGTCTTCATGTAGAATTTCCACATAATTCTCTGTCCACTTGTCAGCTGGCCACCCCACTGCACTGTGAGCTCCTCGGTGGTAAAGACCCTCTCTCCTTTATCTGGGTCTCCCCTAGCATTGTACCTGATATCCTGGAGGTGCTTCGTAAAAGCTGAGCATCGAATGAATGAAAACATTGCTTCCTCTGCCTTCTCCAGCCCTCAGCTCTCCTAATATTCTTACCCTATGACGCAGGAAAGTGGCAAATCTCTCACTCCCCAGAGAAAAGGAGATCCAAGGTCACCAGACTGGTTGGGGCAGAGTGAGGACTCCAAGATGGGTTTCCTGGCTCCTGTCCAGGGCCCTTTCCAGAACCAAGTCGGGGAGATGGGTGTGTTTCAGAGCTGGCATAACAATTTGGGAGGCAGGAGCTGACCTGCCAGCCACTGAGGAGCAGAGGGAGTGAGGAGGGGGAAAGGAGCTCGGTCCTGGGAAGGGACCTGGGACCTCCTCCCCAAGCACACACCCCTCCCCCAGCCCATGCTGGATCAAGCCTCACTCTGGACAAAGGTGTGGACCCTTGGGCTGGTGGGCTCAGGGACCACCAGGGCCCCTTGGGGAACCCAACGAGGGGGACTTGGAGGGCTTTAGAGACTGCAATGGTGTTTCACCCATGCAGTGGGGCGGGGACCATCCATTTCTGGGGAGCTCTGCTGGGCTCGTGGGTCCAACCCTGCTCCTCTGAAGCTGACTGCAGGATTGGGTAAGTTATGTGACCTCTGAGCCCCCCTAGAGCCCCATGGAGCTGGGATCCTGAGTGCTGAGCTGCCCTGGCCAGAGCACACAGCTTCTCTGGGCCTGGCACCTGCTCGAACCCAGCCAGTGAGGCCTCTGCAGGCCTTCTTCCAGCTGCAAAGATTTACCTTCCTAAGACCTGAGCTTCCCAAGCGGAGTGGGAGTAAAAGAGGTACAGGGTGGGGGGAGCTCAGAAGCCACAGCCAGAAGTTTTATTTTTTATTTATTTAGTAGGTTTTTAAGATGTATTTAAATTGCTCAAGAATATCTTTGTTAAAAAAAAAACTTAAATATTCCAGGCAATGCTAATGTATCTCTCAACTACCTCCCCCTCCCCGAAACATGTTTCTGTCTCCACAGGTAATGACTAAAGCTAGTTCCTTTTTTTAACGAAAGTAATACACCGTAAAAAATATATACATGTTCATGTTAACAATTCAAGCAAATACCAAATGTCTGTGATGAAACGTCTCCCTTGCCGAAATAATCATTATTAACAATTTGGGGGCACTCCTCTGAATCTTTTAAAACTCACATACAGGGCTTCCCTGGCGGCGCAGTGCTTGAGAGTCCGCCTGCCGAAACAGGGGACACGGGTTCGTGCCCTGGTCTGGGAGGATCCCACATGCCGCGGAGCGGCTGGGCCCGTGAGCCATGGCCACTGGGCCTACGCGTCCGGAGCCTGTGCTCTGCAATGGGAGAGGACACAACAGTGAGAGGCCCGCAAACCGCAAAAAAAAAAAAACTCACATACAAGCATAAGAGGTTTGTCGTTTCCTCATAAAATATACATTCATTATTTTTCTACACAAATGAGGTCATATTCAGCATACAGTCCTGCCTCTGGGTGTTCTCACAAACGCCCTCGGAGGTTTTTCCTTGCACGTCGTGCGTTGGTGCCCGCACTTTGTTTAACCCTCTCCCTGGGGTGGACCACTGGGGTGTTTCCAGCTTCCCCGGCACCCTGGGGAGGAGCACAGGGACCCTGGTTCCAGGCTGCTGTACCAGGCGCCATTAGCGCTCGGGGTTCCGTGATGGGCATTCAGAGGGACCCGGGCCACCAGGAAAGCGAGCTGCCTTTGTGGGGACCTAGGGCAGCCCCAGGAGGGTCCTGCCACCTCCTGGATGCTGGTGACCTCAGGCCAGCCACCGGCCTTGAGTTTCCCCACTGGAGCTGGGGGATGAGGGTGGTGGGTGGAGTCTACCCGTCCCTTCCAGCCTCCCCAAGGATGGGCAGGGGGTCACATCAGCTGTGCCTTTCCTAGTAGATGGCCCCTCCTGCCAGAAACCCACCAGCCAGAACTCCAGCCAGGGCACCACTACACCTGTCCCCCCTTCACGTCTCTACTCATTCTAATGGCATGAGGCCCGTAACAATGTCACACAGAGACCGGGAGTGTGTGAGCCCTGTGTGGCCTGCAAGGCCCAGTAGAGTGGGCTTGGGAGCCACCCCTGTGCCACCCCCAGTCAAGGCAGACACCGCAAACCGGTTTTGCAGTTCTTCCATTTCTCCTTCTGCTGCTGCTGTTACTGGTTCAACAAATAAACACCCCCTCCACCAAAAACATAAAAAATAAAAAGGAACAATAAAAAATTTAATACTCCTGGGAGGTAGGTCTTCTCAAACAGGAGGCAGCTGCTGTTAGAGCCGAGTATGGCAGAGGCAGGGGCGGGCTTTTTTTTTCTTATTAGTATTTTCAGTTCTTCCCCGGGAGGTGCCTCTAGTTAAGATACATTCCTAGAATGTGGTCTCCATGTGCTTTGCTGGTAATTAAAGTTGCTGTTTGTTAGTGTTCCCTTGGCCTATTCGCCTTGTTTGTAATGATTGCTGAGGGCTTCTGAGTGATGGGATGTTACAGTGGAGGTCGCAAAAGGGACATGAACGTGAGGTCGCAAAAGGGACATGAACGTGAGGTCGCAAAAGGGACATGAACGTGAGGTCGGGGGATGCTGCCCCTGCAGCTGGGAGCCAAAAGGGTGGACCAGCCGGGGAGGTCAAATCCGCCCTGGAGCCAGCCGTCTGCTACAAGAACCTGGCCAGACTATCTGGTAAGTGGGATAGAATGCTGAAGACATTTTCAGACATAACTTCCTCTTCTCTGCCTTTTCTCAAGAAACTTTTGGAAGAGATGTTCCACCAAAACGAGAAACTATATAACAAGAAAGAATCACCATATTGGCAGTGCCCAGACCTGTCACTGGCCAGTTTCCTGAAAGTGGCGACTCTTCCTCCGTCTTTGTTCCACAAGCAATGCCAAGGCTGGGCTGGGGGGCACCGGGGAGAAGCTGGGTTGGTGAACACGATACAAACCCAGACAGCCTGGCTCGAGTGGTCCACAGAGAGAAGAAGAGCATAGGAGTGAATTCAGGGTTCATGTTCCCAAGACCCCTTGGCTGTGCCATGTGTTGGCACATGGCAAGGGTCCTGTTGTACAGGTTGGCCACTGCACAACCAAAATTGGCAGCCTGCAAAGGCCAGCCTCACACCCATGGAGTCTACCCACTGCATGCCCAGTGCTCCGCACCCCCTCACATCACTGCTGTGGAATAAAAGTGTAGCCCAGATATTGCCCCTGCCCCTTGACCCCAAGAGCTCAGTGACACTGCCTGGAGCCCCTGTCTGTCCCCCTGCCCTCGGCCTGGGGTGGGGAGTCCAGGGTTCTTCTCTAAGGGCAGCTTGGGACTGCCTCCTCCTGGCCAACCCTGCTACCCGGGCTCAGGGGACAACTAGTGAGTTTCAGTCACGTGACTGAGGACCCAGGGAGCCTCGCAGAAGGCCTCCCACTGTGGTGTGTGCAGTCCCCTCCCCTCTCTTTCCTCTCTCTGTCCCTCTGCCCCTCCCTCCCTGCCTCCTTGGGGGCTCCTACGTGGCCTCCTCACCTATGGCCCCAAGACATGCATCTTCCCTGCACCTGTGACCTGTATTATACCCCTGGGGGTGTTTGCACTCCTACCCCTGTTCAACTCTACACAGAGGGGCCAGCTTCCATTCATGGGACCAAAATGGGACAAACCCTACCCTTTCGATGCCTCAGATCAATGAGGAAAGACACAATGGGGAGAAAAGGAACTGGGGTATGGTACCCTGACTCTCCCAGAGCTTAAGACCGGAGCTCCAGCTAACCCTGACGTGCACTTGCGTGGACTTTCGGCAACATGAGGACTCAGTGCATCTCCCGGCCTGAGCCAGAGGAAACAGGGCTCAGGACGAAGATGTTAAGCACCTGTCCGGGTCCCTCAGCCAGGTCTAGGTCACCGCTTCCTCCCCATGCAAAACAAGCTGTGGGATGGATCCACCCACACCAGGCTGCACGGGCCCTGGGGTCTGGCTGTGGCTCTACAGGCCTCCACTCACAGGCCAACTGGACGCGGCAGTCTGAATGGCACTTTAAGAGGAACCCCGAGGCTGCCCCCAGGCTCAGCAGGGACGGATGTGTGATGGGCACAGGAATGGTTATGCGTGACCAAGAATTTGCAAAACCTAGTCCAGATGGCCCCTGAGATCCTGTCCTGGCCCATGTTCATCTCATCAGATGGCAAGTGCTACAGACACGGCCACAAGCCACCTGAGAGGGCTCTGAGGGGCCAGACAAGGAACTGATGCTTCTGACCCTTTCTACCTGGAACCCCATTTTCCGGAGCAGGATCTGCAGCCCAGGGGTGGGGCTTGGGCAGGCGTGCCTTCCAGGCTGCCCCCCACGGTCCCCTCCCCTCCTCCTGGTCCCTTGAGGAGTGGAACCATGATTCTGACAGTCGGCACTGGCAGCTGTGAGAGCTGTCTCACTCCCTGAGCGCACCTCTTAATGAGAGCCCATTATGCCTCCTTTTATTACCGCATAATTACTGCTGTCAGAGGGGCTTTGTTCTCTTTATTCTGGAAATAAAACAGTTTTAAATCCCCAGAGCAAGAGAAGAACATACCACCTTGGGGGTCTTTCTGGGGAAGGTGTGGGGCTCCGGGTCCCCAGGCTCCTGTGGACCTAGTCAGTGAGCAAACACGGCCGGGAGGCGGCAGGACAGCAGCTGGTGCTTCTGCGGCCGGAGGGGAGCAGCGGGGCCGCTCATCTCTGGGCCCAGAGCTGTAGGAAGCTGCCACGGGCCCCATCCGGTCCTCCTAACTTCTTCTGGCCCCCTGACTACCGTCATCATCCGAACTGCCTCTAATGCACACCAGGGCCTGGAGAGGCAGGCAGTGCTGGGGCCGTTATTCCCTTCACAGGGAGAAAAACAGATGGTAAGTGGCCTGCCAGGGTCTCACAGGTGGACAGTAGGAATAAGAATAATCATTAATTGAGCATTTTCCTTCACATCACACCATTTTGCTTACCCATCACCGCGGCCCGTGAAGGAGGCACTAGCGTCTCATTTTATGGTGAGGCTCAGAGGCATTAGGCAAAGTGTCCTGGTTCACCAGCTCCTGTGTGATGAGCTGGGATTTGAACCCAGATTTTTCTGCCTCTTAGCTTCTCAGCCTGTCCTTTCCTCAGTCTCCCAAGGATGTGCCTGGGCTGGGCCAGGACCTCAAGTGTGCTCAGGGACGCTGTGCTACGCCAGCGTACTGAGGGGAGCAGAATGCGTGTCTCCAAACCCCAAAAGGCACTGTGCACTGGGGAGTGGGTGGACGGGAGGAAGTCGTGGTCCTTCCCCCAGGGAGTCCCCTGAGAGCAAGGGAGACCCCTGAGTAAGCTAGAAATGCCTGTCTCCGCGGTCATCATGCACTGCACCCTGCTAGGGGAGCCACCTCAGTGAGAGCATGGCAGGCAGAGAAGGCGAGAAGGGCTGCCGAGGCGGAGGGGACGTGTGAGCAAAGGCACAGAGGGGCAGAAGGTGAGGGGCAGCTGGGAGTCGGTGAGGGCATTCGGGTGGCTGCAACGCCTGATGCTGGGGAGGAGCTGAGCGGGAAGAGCCCCTCTGGAAGGGGTCCCCTACTTCTCTCTGGGGCCTCGAGTGGGGCTGGCTTCCCACTCCACCCCCACCCCTGTCCAGCCTGGGGCTGGCCAGAGAGGCAGCCAGGGTTCAGGTGTGAAAAGAAGGCTACCCCAGCCCCTTTCATGAGGCAGCCTGGGGGCGCGGGGAGGGGGGAGGAGGGAGGAACTCAGAGTCCACCCAATAGAATGACCTTCCTTCTCTGCCCTGCAGATCCCCCCATACCTGAGGCTTTAATCCTCTAGGGTGGTCATGAGAGCCAAAGCTGATAACAAGACCACCCCTGTGAAGTGAACACACTAGAAGGATGTGAGTGAAAGGGCCTTGGATGTCAGAGAGGAAGGGCTCCTGAGCTATCTTTGTGTCCAGCCCTCATTTTATAGAGGAAGAACCAGGCGCAGGGAAGCCATATCTTGTGCCCAGGGTGGGACACAGTGGAGATGGATCCCTGTCTTCCCTCCTACCCTTTGCTGCCTCCAGACTGGTAACTCTTCTCACTTTCTTTGCCTGCCCCTGACCCAAAATATTCCTCCTCAGCCTGCCATGCTGAGTGGGATCACACCATGAGGATGGTTTCTTGGAGGTGGTTAATATACATGCCCTTTCAGGCAGGCTTTAAATGGGTATCAGTCACTCATACTATAGTATGAATTAGTTTCATCAGCTGCTCCCCCCTGAACTAACAAAGCAAGGGCCTTGATGGAATGAGGATTTTTAAGAAAGGGGCAGAGAAAGAGATAACTGAGGATCCTCTAGCTTTGTTCAGGCAGGACAAGCTTAAATGGGCCCAAGGCAGCTGTTATAGTACAAAGAGAAGGCCCGGTTTCAAATCCAGTTTCTCGAATTTATTCACTCTGAGCTCCAAGTCCTACCTCTGTAAAACGGCATCAGGGAACTGACCGAATCAGAAGTCTCTTCCAGGCTGACATTCTAGTTTTCCTCACCACAAACAAGAGGGTCCCAGGAAGGAGACAGGCTGTCTTCCAGTCCCCCCAGCCCCACCCCCCGAGTCCCAGGACAGGAAGGCCAGGCCTCAGGGCCCTTCGTGTTATGGGTCAAGTCCTGGTGCATTTCTCCATGAAGACAGGAAGACAGGCTCCAGCAGGGCTCCAGTCACAGAAGGAAATACCTGCCTTGTCAGCACAGCAGGAAGCAGACTGAACCTCAGCCCAACTCCATCTTCGCCTTGTAACGACCTCTTCCAGGGAGCAGGACCTGACTCCCCCGTGACAAACATAAACATCTGCTCTATTTGTGAGTCCTGTACAGCTGACAGAGCTCTGTCATGTCCATTATTTCTCTCTTTTTATGTATAGTGAAGTACAGTATAATTATCATATGATGAAGTGCCCAAATCTTAACTGTACAGCTCCATGAATCTCTACAATTATATACACATCCCTGTATCCATCACTCACATCAAGATTATAAATGAACCTTGCAACGGTATAATTTACCGTCTTAGTCTTTTGTGCTAGTGTTACCATATACTTTATTTCTACATTTTTATTATTTTTTGCTTCAAACAGCCCAAAGGCTTTTGTTTCTGTTGTGAAAAAAACAATTCGTCTCTTCTATTTGTCTACATGTTTACAATGTCTGATGCTCTCCATTTCCTTCTGGTAGTCTAGACTTCCGCCTGGGATTCTTTCCCTTGGCCTGAAGAACTTCCATTAGTATTTCTTGTAGTGTAGGTTTCCTTACAATGAATTCTCCAAACTTTTATTTGTCTAAAAATGTCTTAATTTGGCCTTTATTTTTGAAGGAGATTATTATTGGATGTAGACTTCTAAGTTTGCAGGTTTTGTTTCCTTTAAGCCCTTTAAAATTGTTCTTCAATTGTCTTCTGGCTTCCTTAGTTTCTAATAAGTTAGTGGGACTTCCCTGGTGGTCCAGTCGTTAAGACTCCATGCTCCCAATGCAGGGGGCCTGGGTTCGATCCCTGGTCAGGGAACTAGATCCTGCATGCTGTAACTAAAAGATCCCACATGCCTCAACAAAGATCCCACATGCCACAACTAAGACCCAGCACAACCAAATAAATAAATATATATATTTTTTAAAGTCAGTTATTGTTCATACTGTTTTTCCTCTGAATGTAATATGACTATACTTTCTGGATGATTTTAAGACTTTCTCTTTACTTCTGTTTTCTAGCTTGATTATAATGTTCCTAGAAATAGCCTTCCTTGTATTTATCCTACTTGTTTTACTGAGATTATTAAATCTGTGGGTTGACGGCTTTCATCAGTTTTGGAGAAAATGTTCAGTCATTCTTTCTGCAGCTGTTTACTCTCCCCATTCTCTCTCTCCTTTTCTTCTGGGACTCCAATTATACATATGTCATACTATTTAATATTGTTTCATAGGTTTTGTTGCTCTATTCCAAGGGCTGGCAAACTTTTTCTCTAAAGGACCAGAGTGTAAATATTTTAGGCTTTTCAGGCCATATGGTCTCTGTCACAACTACTCAGCAATGCCACTGTGGTACTAAACCAGACATAGACAATACTTAAACAAATCGGAATGCCTATGTCTCAATAAAACTTCATTTATAAAAATAAGCAGCAGGGGACTTCCCTGGTGGCACAGTGGTTAAGAATCTGCCTGCCAACTCAGGGGACACAGGTTCGATCCCCGGTCCAGGAAGATCCCATATGCCGTGGAGCAACTAAGCCCGTGAGCCACAACTACTGAAGCCTGCGCTCTGCAGGCTACTACTCAACCTGGTGCTCTGCAACAAGAGGAGCCACTGCAACGAGAAGCCCGCCCACCACAACCAAGAGTAGCCCCCACTCGCTGCAACTAGAGAAAGACCACATGCAGCAGTGAAGACCCAATGCAACCAAAAATAAAATTAATTAATTAATTTAATTTAATTAATAGATTTAAAAAATAATAAGTAGAAGGGTAGATTTGGCCCATGGATCCATAGGCTGCTGATTTTTACTCTAGTCTGCTATTGGTGGTGGTTTCTTTCTACGCTTCAGTTTGGATAATTTATTTTGACTGGCCTTTAAGTTTTCACTGATCCTTTCTTCTGTTGTATCCAATCTGCTACCAAGCCTATTAAATGAATATGTCATTTCAGATATTGTATTTTTTAATTCCAGAGTTTCAATTTGCTTATTTTTTTAACAGACTTCATTTTTATAGCAGTTTTATATTCACAGCAAAATTGAGCTGAAAGTGCAGAGTTCCCATATTCTCTCTGTCCCTACTGTCAACATCCCTCTCCAGAGTGGTACATTTTTCACAATTGATAAACCCACATTGACACATCATTATCACACAAAGTCTATAGTTTACATTAGGGATCCCTCTTGGTGTTGTATATTCTATGGGTTTGGGCAAATGTATCATGACAGGTATCCACCACTGTAGTATCACTGTAGCGATGCAGTATCACTGAATAGTTTCAGTACCCTAAAAATCCTATGTTCTCTACCTGTTCATCACTCCCCCGCTAAACTCCTGGCAACCACTGATCTTTTTACTGTCTTCATAGTTTTGTCTTTTCCAGAATATCGTACAGTTGGAATCACAGTACATAGCCTTTCCAAAATGGCTTCTTTCACTTAATAAAATGTGTTTAAGATTCTTCCCTGTCTTTTAATGGCTTGATAGCTCACTTATTTTTAGCACTGAATAATATTCCATTGTCTGGATATAGCGCAGTCTATCCATTCACCCACCAAATGACAAAACTGCTTCCAAGTTTTGGCTATTATTAATAAACATTCATATGCAAGTTTTTGTGTGAACATAAGTTTTCAACTCATTTGGGGAAAAACCAAGTAGCACAATGGCTGGATTATATGGTAAGAATATGTTTAGTTTTGTGAGAAACTGCTAAAGTGTCTTCCAAAGTGGTTGTACCATTTTGCATTTCCACCAAGAGTGAATGCTAGCTCCTATTTTCCCACGTTCTTACTGGCATTTGGTGTTGTCAGTGTTTTGGATTTTGGCCATGCTAATAGGTGTGTAGTGGTATCTCATTGTTGTTTTAATTTGTAGTGCCTTAATGACATATGATGCTGAGCATCTTTTCATATACTTATTTCACCATCTGTATATCTTCTTTGGTGAAGTCTCTCTTCAGGTCTTTTGCCATTTTATTGAGTTGTTTTTTTTTTGGCCGCACTGGCAAGTGGGTCTTAGTTTCCTGACCAGGGATTGAACCCACGCCCGCTGCATTGGAAGTATGGAGTCTTAACCACTGGACTGTCAGGGAAGTCCTAGAGTTATTCATTTTCTTATTATTGAGTTTTAAGAGCTCTTTGTATGTTTTGGATAACAATCCTTTATCAGATAAGTATTTTGCAAGTATTTTCTCCCAGTCTGTGACTTGTCTTATTCTCTTGACAGTGTCTTTCACAGAGCAGAAGTTTTAAATTTTAATTAAGTGTAGTTTATCAAATAGTTCTGTCATGGAATCATGTCTTTGTGTTATATCTAAAAAGTCATTACCATACCCAAGGTCATGTAGAATTTCTCCTATATTATCGTCAAGGAGTTTTATCATTTTGCACTTTACATTCATGCCTTTGATCCATTTTGAGGTAATTTTTATGAAAGATGTAAGGTCTGTGTCTAGATTAATTTTTTGCATGCAGCTGTCCAATTGTTCCATTACCATTTGTTGAAAAGACTGTCTTTTCTCCATTGTATTGCCTTTGCTCCTTTGTCAAAGATCAATTGAATATATCTGTTTGGACTTATTTCTGGGTTCTCTATTTTATTCTATTAATCTATTGTCTATTCCTTCACCAAAACCATACCATCTTGATTGCAGCTGATTTATAGTAAGTCTTGAAGTCAGGTAGTATCAGTTCTACAACTTTTTCCTTCTCCTTCAGTGTTGTGTTGGCAATTTTCGGTCTTTTGCCTCTTTGCATAAACTTTAGAACCAGGTGGTTAATATCCACAAAATAATTTGCTGGGATTTTGATTGGGATTGTATTGAATCTACAGATCAAGTTGGGAAGAACTGACATCTTGACAATATTGAATTTTCTTATTCATGAACATGGAATAACTCTCCATTTATTTACTTATTTGATTTCTTTTGTCAGAGTTTTGTATTTTCCTCATATATATCTTGTACATATTTTGTTACATTTACACTTAAGTATTTCATTTGGTGGGGTGTTAATGTAAATGGTATTTTTTTTCAATTTAATTTTTCTCTTGTTCATTGCTGACATATAGAAAAGCAATAGACTTTTGCTTATTAACTTTCTATCCTGCAACCTTTCTACAATCACTTACTAGTTTTAGGAATTTTTTTTGTTGCTGTTGTCAATTTTTTGAGATTTTCTACACACACAATTATGTCATCTGTGGACAAAGTTTTATTTCTTCCTTTCCAATCAGTATACATTTTATTTTATTTTATTGTCTTATTGCATCTGCTAGGACTTCCAGTATGATGTTGAAAAGGAGAGATGAGAGGGAACATCCTTGTCTTCTTCCTGATCTTAGCAATAAAGCTTCTAGTTTCCCACCATTAAGTTTGATATTAGCTGTACATTTTTGGTAGATGTCCTTTATCAAATTGAAGAAGTTCCCCTCTATCCCTAGTTTGCTGAGAGTTTTTATCATGAATGGGTGTTGGATTCTGTGAATGTTTTTTCTGCCTCTATTGATATGATCATGTGATTTTTCTTCTTTGGCTTGTTGATGGATTACATTAACTGGTTTTCAAATGTTGAGCCAGCCTTGCATACCTGGAATAAATCCCATTTGGTTGTGGTGTATAATTCTTTTTATACATGCTGGGTTCAATTTGCTAATATTTTGTTGAAGATTTTTGCATCTATGTTTATGAAAGATATTGGTCTGTTGTTTTCTTTTCTTGCAATTTCTTTGTCTGGTTTTTGTTTTAGGGTAATAATGGCCTCACCAAATAAGTTAGGGAAGTATTCCCTCTGCTTCTATCTTCTGCAAGAGATTGTAGAGAATTGGTATGATTTCTTCCTCAAATGTTTAGTAGAATTCACCAGTGAACCCATCTGAGCTTGGCACTTTCTGTTTTAGAAGGTTATTAATTATTGCCTTAATTTCTTTAATATATATAGGCCTATTCAAATTGTCTATTTCTTCTTGTGTAAGCTTTGGCAGATTGCATTTTCAAAGAATTGTGCATTTCATCCAGGTTATCAAATTTGTGGGCATAGAGCTGTTCATAATATTCCTTTATTATCCTTTTAATAAAGGATCTGTAGTAATGTCCCCTCTTTCATTTCTGGTATTAGTAATTTGTGTCTTCTCTCTTTTTTTCTCTCTTAGCCTGGCTAAAGCCTTGTCAATCTCATTTATCTTTTCAAAGAGCCAGCTTTTGGTGTTGTTGGTTTTCTCTATTTCTTCTTTTCAATTTCACTGATTTCTGCTCTAATTGTTTTCCTTCTACTTACTTTGGATTTAATTTACTCTTCTTTTTCTAGTTTCCTAAGGTGGAAGTTTATATGATTGATTTCAGATCTTTCTTCTTTTCTCATACATACATTCAATGCTATAAATTTCCTCCAAGCACTGCTTTCACTGCATCACATGAATTTTGATAAGTTTATTTTCATTTTTATTTAGTTCAAAATATTTTAAAATTTATCTTGAGATTTCTTCTTTGACCCACATATTATTTAGAAATGTATTGTTTAACCTCCAATTATCTGGGGATTTTTCCAGCTAGCTTTCTGTTATTGATTTCCAGTCTAATTCAATTTTGGCCTGAGAGCAGACGTTGCATGATTTCTATTGTTTTAAATTGTTAAGGTATGTTTTATGGCTCAGAATGTGATCTACATTTGTGAATATTTCATGTGAGCTTGATAAGAAGGTGTATTCTGCTGTTGTTGAATGAAGTAGTGTATACATTTTGTGCCTGATGGATCTGTCCATTTCTGATAGAGGCGTGTTCAAGCCTCTGACTTTAATAGTGGATTCATCTATTTCTTCTTGCAGTTCTACCAGTTTTTGCCTCACGTATTTTGATGCTCTGTTATTATATCCATGCACATTAAGAATTGTTATGATTCTTAAAGAACTGACTGCTTTATCATTATGTAATGCCCCTCTTTATCCCTAATAACTTTCATTGCTCTGAAATCTGCTCTGTCTTAAAACTGATATAGCTAAAACCACTTTCTCTAGGTTAACATTAGCATGGTATACCTTTCTCCATCCATTTACTTTTAATCTATATGTGTCTTTATATTTGAAGTGGATATAGTGTAGACAACATATAGTGATGTCTTATTTTTTGATCCACTCTGACAATCTTTGTCTTTTACTTGATGTATTTAGACCATTAACATTTAAAGTGATCATTGATATAGTTGGATCAATATTTACCATATTTGTTACTATTTTCTATTTGTTACATTGTTCTTGGCTCCAGTTCTTTTCTTCCACTCCTTTTTTGCCTTTTGTGGGTTTTTTTTTTTTTTGCGGTACGCGGGCCTCTCACTGTTGTTGCCTCTCCCGTTGCGGAGCACAGGCTCCGGACGCGTAGGCTCAGCGACCATGGCTCACGGGCCCAGCCGCTCTGCGGCATGTGGGATCTTCCCGGACAGAGGCACGAACCCATGTCCCCTGCATCGGCAGGCGGACTCTCAACCACTGTGTCACCAGGGAAGCTCCCTTTTGTGGTTTTAACTGGGTATTTTTTATGATTCCATTTTCTCTCCTTTCTTTGCATATCAGTTATATTTCTTTTTTTTTTTTACAATTTTTTTTTTAGTGGTTCCTCCAGAGTCTGCAATATACATTTACAACTAATCTAAGTCCACTTTCAAATATTACTATACCACTTCATGGGCAATGTGAGTACCTTATAATAACAAAATAATCCTAATTCCTCCCTCCAGTCCATGTAACATTGCTGTCATTCATTTCACTTATATGTGTGTATATTTATATATGTATATACACATACATAAGTATATATATGTACATAATTGAATACATTGTTGCTGTTATTATTTTGAACAAACTGTTATCTGTTAGATCAATTAAGAATAAGAGAAGTTTTGTTTTACTTTCATTTAGTCCTTCTCTGATGCTCTTCCTTTAGTTATATAGATCCAATTTTCTGACCTATATCATTTTCCTTCTCTCTAAAGAACTTCTTTTAACATTTCTTGTAAGGCAAGTATCCTGGCAACAAATTCCCTCAATTTTTATTTGAGAAAGTCTTTATTTCTCCTTCACTTCTGAAGGATAATTTCACAGAGTACAGAATTCTGTGTTAATGGATTTTTTCCTTCTCAACACTTTAAGTATTTCACTCCACTTTCTTCTTGATTATATGATTTCTGAGGAGAATTCAGACATAATTTTCATCTTTGCTCCACTATAGGTAAGTTTTTCCTCCCTCTGGCTTCTTTCCAGATTTTTTTTATCTTTGATTTTCTACAGCTTTTATACGATATGCCTAGGTGTAGTGGGTTGTTGTTGGGTTTGTTTGTTTGAAATTTATCATACATAGTGTTCTCTGAGTGCTATGGTCTGAGTGTTTGTATTCCTCCAAAATTCATATGTTGAAACCTAGTGCCCAGTATAGTGTATTAGGAGGTAGGGTCTTTGAGAGCTGATTACCATGAGGGCAGAGCTCTCATGAATAGAATTAATGCCCTAGTAAAGGAAAGCTCAAGAAAGCTCCCTTACTCCTTCCACCATGTGAGGTTATAGTGAGAAGACGGCCACTTATGAACTAGGAAGCAGGCTCTCACCAGGCACCGTACCTGATCATGCTAACACCCTGATCTCAGACTTCTAGACTCCAGAACTGTGAGAAACAAATTTATGTCACCCAGTCTGTGGTATTTTGTTATAGCAGACTGAACTAAGACACTAAGCTTCCTGATTCTGTGGTTTTGTGTCTGACATTAATTTGGAGAAATTCTCTATCATTATTGCTTTAAACATTTATCCTCTTTCTTTTCCTTTCTTCTCCTTCTGGTATGGCCTTTATGCCCATATTATAACTTTGGTACTTGTCCCACAGTTCTTAGATATCCTGTACCATTTTTTGTCTTTTTGCTCTTTGCTTTTCCATTTTGGAAGTTTCTCTTGATGCATCATCAAGCTCAGAGATTCTTCTCTCAGCCATGTCCAGTCTACTGATGAGTCCATTGAAGGCATTCTTCATTTCTGTTGCAGTGTTTTTTATGTCTAGCATTTCTTTTCAATTCTTTCTTAGAATTTACATCCACCTGCTTACATTGCCCATCTGTTCTTGTGGACTGTCTACTTTATCCATCAGCACCCTTAGCATATTAATCATTGTTGTTTTAAATTTCTAATCTAATCATTCAAACATCTCTTCCATATCTGAGTCTGCTTCTGATACTTGCTCTGTTTCTTCAAAACTGGGTTTTTCTCCTGGGCATATTCCAGAGAAAACTCTAATTTGAAAAGATACATGCACCCCAATGTTCACAGCAGCACTATTAATAATAACCAAGACATGGAAGCAACCTAAATGTCCATCAACAGATGAATGGATAAAGAAGATATGATATATATATATATATATACATAATGGAATATTACTCAGCCATAATATTAGCCATAAAAAAGAATGAAGTAATGCCATTTGCAGCAACATGGATGGACTTAGAAATTATCATACTAAGTGAATTAAGTGAGACAGAGAAAAACAAATATATAATATCACTTATATGTGGAATCTTAAAAAATGATATAAATGAACTTATTTACAAAACAGAAATAGAATCACCGACATACAAAACAAACTTATGGTTATCAAAGGGGATAGTGGGGGGTAGGGAGAGATAAATTAGGAGTTTGGGATTAACGTAGACATCCTACTATATACAACATAGGTAAACAACAAGGACCTACTGTATACCACAGGGAAATATACTCAATATCTTGTAATAACCTATAATAGAAAAGAATATATATATATATAAATGAATCACTTTGCTGTACATTTGAAACTAACACGACACTGTAAATTAACTATACTTCTATTTTTTTTTTAAAGAATCATCTTTTTAAAAAAATTTATTTATTTTTGGCTGTGTTGGGTCTTCATTGCTGCATGCGGACTTTCTCTAGTTGCGGGGAGCAGGGTCCACCCTTCACTGCGGTGCGCGGGCTTCTCATTGCAGTGGCTTCTCTTGTTGTGGAGCACGGGCTCTAGGGCGCACGGGCCTCAGCAGTTGTGGCATGCAGGCTCAGTAGTTGTGGCTCGCCGGCTCTAGAGCACAGGCTCAGTAGTTGTGGTGCACGGGCTTAGTTGCTCCGCGGCATGTGGGATCCTCCCAGACCAGGGCTCGAACCCGTGTCCCCCGCATTGGCAGACGGATTCTTAACCACTGCGCCACCAGGGAAGTCCCTTCAATTTTTAAAACTTGTGTTTTTTGCCTTTTAGTGTGCCTGTAATTTTTTTTTTCCTGAGAGCTGGACAGGATGTACTGAGTAAAAGGTACTGTGGTAAATAAGCCTTTAGTAATGTGGTGATAAGGTGTCATGGGAGGGAAAGTATTCTGTAGTTCTATGATTAGATTCCAGTCTTTTAGTGAGCCTGTGCCTCTGAACAGTTAACTTTGCACATGCTCCCTAGTTTTTCCCTGCTAGGTGGGCCAAGATGACTAGAGTGGACCAGGATATTTTACTTCCTACAAGTCCATTAGACAAAAATCCGTTTAAGCTCTGGCAAAACAGTTTCTCTTGAGGACAGACCTTAAGAACAGAATTCTCTAGCATATTTCAAAGTGGTTCCTTTAACCACCTTCTGCCAGAAGCATGAGACGAATTTTCTCTGATATTCTCTGTGAGAACCTAGTCAAGATCAGACTTGTTCACACTGCCCTCCAGCAATTCATTAATTACATTTTAGGTTTCCTACCCCAGTCCTTGATCCCATAGAGCTTCCTGCTCCAGCATGTTTTTGGGTTTTTTGTCTTGTTTTTTGTTATGGGTTTACTTTTCTTTTTCATTTCTTTATATATAATTCTTTTTTAATATTTATTTATTCATTTGGCTGTGCCTGGTCTTAGTTGTGGCATACGGAATCTTCATTGTGGCATGCGGGATCTTTAGTTGCGTCATGCAGGATCTTTTGTTGCGGCATGTGAGATCTAGTTCCCTGACAGGGATAGAACCCAGGCCTCCTGCATTGGGAGTGCAGAGTCTTAACCACTGGACCACCAGGGAAATCCCTGCTCCAGCATGTTTTGATTCTTTGCACTTGCCTGTCTGTCTCTTCAATTTTGGGGACAGCAGTTTGCCCTGTGGCCTTACTTCTCTAACCACTCTAAGAAGAGTTGTTGATTTTTTCAGTTTGTTCAGTTTTTTCTTTGTTGTTAGGATGCAGTAATGACTTCCAAGCTCCTTACATACCAGATTGGAAATGGAAGTCCCATCTGCTTAATTTTTTTTAGCATTTCCATTTCTCTAGTTTGTTCATTTTACTTCTAAATGCCTTAAGATGTTTAGAATTGTTATTTTAAGTCTTTGTCTGTTAATTCCAACATCTAAGTAATATGTGGATCTTCTACTGGTTACTTTTTCTCTTGATTGTGAGTTAACATTTTCTTGCTCCTTTGTATGTCTAATAATTTTATACTATATGCCAGACATTGTGTATAAAAGAATAATAGACACTGAAGTAGGTATACCCCCTCACCAGCAGAGGCCACACCCTTTCGTCTGTCAGAGGGCTAGCATGAGGGTTTATCTCACTGATCTTATAAAGAGTTGAGCTAAAAACCCAGAATTGCCAAAGCAATCCTGAATAAAAAGAACAAAGCAGGAGGCATAACCCCTCCAGACTTCAGACAATACTACAAAGCTACAGTAATCAAAACAGCATGGTATTAGCACAAAAACAGACATATGGGTCAATGGAACAGAATACAGAGTCCAGAAATAAACCTACACATCTATAGTCAATTAAGGAGGCAAGAATATACAATGGGAAAAAGACAGTTTCTTCAGTAAGTGGTGTTGGGAAAGTTGGACAACCACGTGTAAATCAATGAAGTTAGAACACACCCTCTCACAATACACAATAAAAAACTTAAGATGACTTTAAAACTTAAACATAAGACATGACACCATAAAACTCCCAAAGAGATCATAGGCAAAACATTTTCTGACACAAATCATACCAGTGTTTTCTTAGGTCGGTCTCCCAAGGCAATAGAAATAAAAGCAAAAATAAACAAATGAGACCTAATCAAACGTTACAAGCTTTTGCACTGCAAAGGAAACCATAAACAAAACAAAAAGACAACCTACAGACTGGGAGAAAATATTTGCAAATGATGCAACCAACAAGGGATTAAGTTCCAAAATATACAAATAGCTCATACAACTCAACAAAAGAAAAAAATAATCCAATCAAAACATGGGCAGAAGACCTAATTAGACATTTCTCCAAAGAGGACATACAGATGGCCAATAGGCACATGAAAAGATGCTCACCGTCGCTAGTTAAATGCAAATTAAAAATACAATGAGGTACCACCTCACACTGATCAGAATGGCCATCATTAAAAAGTCTACAAATAACAAATGCTGGAGAGGGTATGGAGAAAAGGGAACCCTCCTACACTTTTGGTGGGAATGTAAATTGGTGCAGCCACTAGGGAAGACAGTATGGAGGTTCCTCAGAAAACTAAAAATAGAATTACCATATTATCCAGCAATCCCAATCCTGGGCATATATCTGGACAAGACTCTCATTCAAAAAGATACACACAGGGCTTCCCTGGTGGCGCAGTGGTTGAGAATCTGCCTGCCAATTCAGGGGACGCGGGTTCGAGCCCTGGTCTGTGGGGGTCCCACATGCCGCGAAGCAACTGGGCCCATGGGCCACAACTACTGAGCCTATGCGTCTGGAGTCTGTGCTCTGCAACAAGAGAGGCCACAACAGTGAGAGGCCCACGCAGCACGATGAAGAGTGGCCCCCGCTCACCACAACTAGAGAAAGCCCACGCACAGAAACGAAGACCCAACACAGCCATAAATAAATAAATAAAAAATTTTAAAAACTGATACACACACCCCTATGTTCATAGCAGCACTATTCACAATAGCCAAGACATTGAAACAACCTAAATGTCCATCAACAGATGAATGGATAAAGAAGATGTGGTATGTATATACAATGAAATACTACTCAGCCATAAAAAGGACTGAAATAATGCCATTTGCAGCAACATGGATGCAACTAGTGAAGTGAAGTAAGTCAGAAAGAGAAAGAAAAATACCATATGATATTACTTATATGTGGAATCTAAAATATGACACAAATGAACTCATCTATGAAACAGTAGCAGAATCACAGACATAGAGAACAGACTGGTGGTCACCAAGGGGGAGGGGGTTGGGGGAGGGATGGAGTGGGAGGTTGGGGTTAGCAGATGTAAGCTTTTACATATAGAATGGATAAACAACAAGGCCCTACTGTATAGCACAGGGAACTATATTCAGTATCCTATGATAAACCATAATAGAAAAGAATATTAAAAAAAGCATGTATAGGGCTTCCCTGGTGGCGCAGTGGTTGAGAGTCTGCCTGCCGACACAGGGGACACAGGTTCGTGCCCCGGTCTGGGAAGATCCCACATGCCGCGGAGCAGCTGGGCCCGTGAGCCATGGCCACTGAGCCTGCACGTCCGGAGCCTGTGCTCCGCAACAGGAGAGGCCACAACAGTGAGAGGCCCGCGTACAGCAAAAAAAAAAAAAAAAAGAATATATATATATATATATGTATACATATATATATATCTGAATCACTTTGCTGTATAGCAGAAATTAACATAACATTGTAAATCAACTGTACTTCAATTAAAAAAAAAAAGAGTTGCGCTAGATGGGAGCTGAGTTAGTTTTATTTCATGGAGATTTCAATATTTCAAGGGTGAGCTCAGTACCTTCCCCTCCAGGGCTTTGGATCTAAGTACTGTCTCTGTCTCTGTCTCTGTCTCTCATTCTCCTTCTCTTTGCCAGACCTGCCTCCAGTTGATGCTTATTCAACCAAACCCCATGGAAGAGAACTAGCAGGCCAGCTACTAAGGAGTGGCTTTATACTGGGGGGCTCCTCCAGATTCTAATCTGCCCCATAGGTTTACCCAGTTGTTGAGAGTTTGGACGTTTTCTCCTTTCCCAGCAAAGTCCCTCAACCTGTCAGGCCTGCTCCTCCACTACCCAGTTTAGGAGGCCGCCCCCACTAGGCAGTATGAGAGCAACTGCCAGTCTCTTCTCTCCTGGAAGGGCTTGATCCTCTCTGTAACGTATTTCATTTATACTCTGCATGTGTGTCCAGAGCTTTCCTATGGCTTTAAAGAAAGCATTTATTTATTTATTTATTTATTTTTGGCTGTGTTAGGTCTTCATTGCTGCTCACGGGTTTTCTCTAGTTGCGGAGAGCAGGGGCTACTCTTTGTTGCAGTGCACAGGCTTCTCATTGTGGTAGCTTCTCTTGTCGCAGAGCACGGGCTCCAGGCGTGTGGGCTTCAGTAGTTGTGGCACGCGGGCTTCAGTAGTTGTGGCTCGCGGGCTTAGTTGCTCTGCAGCATGAGGGATCTTCCCGGACCAGGGCTTGAACCCATGTCCCCTGCACTGGCAGGTGGATCCTTAACTACTATGCCACCAGGGAAACCCCTGCCCCACTTACTGACTGGTGAGCTTGGGCATTTGTTTTCCACTTTCCTGGCTCCCCGAGAGGACCAGCCAGGGCACGGGCAGCAGATGCGCCAGTAACAAACACAGAGCTCACTTCCAAGCCCCACGTCCCTGCTGACCTCAGTCAGGTCTGGGTCCTCCTCAGTGGTAGCAAAGCTTTCCTGCTGCTCCAATGGAACAGTGTCCCCTCCCACCGATAAACAGGTTTGAAGTTCATAACTGGTACACAAGGTCACCAAAGGGCTCTTGAGAGTGTGTAGGAGAAAGATCTGAGGTCAAGCAATCTTTGAAATCCTAGGTCTGCCACGGATCAGTCCTGTGACCTTGGACCATCCCTTGACCTCATGGAGCTCAATTTCCTTATCTGAAAAGGAGGATGATAATAGCAACTGAGATGAGATGGTCCATGTATAACGCACACACAGTGCACTGACGTGTTCAATAATATCCATTGTCTGCCTCCCTCCTTTCTCTCCCCTGCCCCAGGCCCGAGGAGCTACAGAAACCTGCAGACATGATCAAGCACCCCCCATCAGTGACCTCTGAAAAATCAGAGTGACGTGAAATGTGCCAATGGATAAGTGATGGAGAAATTTGTGCCCATTTTCAAAGAAGGGATTCAGGAACCTGCACACAGATACGCCTAAATTTTATCTCTAGCAAGATTCTTAAATTATTCAACAGCTTTATTTACAAGAGCTGAAAACAGCATCTGCAGTCTTGTCTAGAAGAAAGCGATGGTCCCCTTCCCCACTTTGATATTTGACTGGCACTTGGAGGAGGATGTTAGAAGCACAGCATTTCTCGATTTGACAGACTTATCTCATGACTCCCCGGAGGTGATGTTTACAGGTTATAGCACAATTGCATATTTTCATAGGTGACTGAACAACTAATTATTCACAGAGTGGGCCTCTGATACTCAACCACAGGGGACCATCCTGCCCAAAAATCTAGGCAGTGAGTTGGATGGGCCACAGTATGCATATTAATCAACCTCGAGGATCACACTGGCTGGAAAGGATGGTGCGCTCATTGAATGATGGGATCCAGATTCAAAAGTAACCCAAGGGTGTGGAGCAGGGACTTCCCTGGTGGTCCAGTGGTTACGACTTTGCCTTCCAATGCAGGGGGTGCAGGTTTGATCCCTGGTCGGGGAGCTAAGACCCCACATGCCTCAGGGCCAAGACACCGAAAACATAAAACAGAAGCAATAGTGTAAGAAATTCAATAAAGACTTTAAAAGTGGTCCACATCAAAACTAAAAAAATCTTTAAAAAAAAAGAAGTGTGGAGCAGTGGATACACTCAGACATTGCCACTTTGGGAAAAGATCTGTTCGTTTCTTATAAAATTAAATATATATCTTCCTATGAGTCAGCAATTCTAATATTAAATATTTACTCAAGAGAAATGAAGATATATGTCCGCACAAAAAAGCTCGTACACAAATGTTCTTAGCAGGTTCATTCATAATAGCCAACAACTAGAAACAGCCCAGGTATCCATCAACAGGACGACAGATAAACACACTGTGATATAATCATACAACACTATTCGATGACAAAAAGGAACAAACTACAGGTATAGGCAACAATGTGGGTGAATCTCAAAAATATTATGCTGTTTTTTTAAAAGTCTGACACGGCAAGATTCTATTGATTTGAGTTTCTAGACTGGGCAAAACCTGTCAAAACAGTGTTTGTCTCTAGAAGGTTAACATGGACATTGCCAGGGAAGGGGCATGGAAGAGCTTTCTGGGGTGATGACAATGTTCTCTATCTCGAGAGCAGTTTGGGTTACACAGGTGTTTGCATTTCTGGAAATGTATGTGTCTTTTGCTGTATATACCTTTAAAAACATAAACAAATATTGAACTCTAGTCAATGTACATGCAGAAATGTTTGGGTGCGTGGGGAAGCTTACTGATATCTGCAACTTACTTTGAAAATTGTCCAAAGGTAAGATGGATTGATAGAAGGGTAGAACGATGCATACATAGATATATGATACAGCAAGCATAGTAAAATATAAATTGTAGAATCTAGGTGGTGAGTATACAGGTGTTCACTGTACAATTATTTCAACTGTTTCGCATGTTTGAAACTTTCATAACAAGACGTTCAAAAAACTTACCCAGCAGGATAGGGAGGCGGCTGAGAGCCAATAGGGTGAAATTGAATGCCAGTGAAGGGCAAGGGGTCTCTGCAGGTGTAAAGTGCTCCTTTGCTTAAACAGGTAATGAGAAAGTCCTGGTTCACCAGCAGTTCGTGTTCATAAGGAATGGGTTTCATCCAAGGTTATTATGAACACATGTGCTGCTGCTGTAACTGATGTGGAATTAATAGACATTTCCATAATCCCTGCTCATGGAGGGCATCCCATCCTATTCCACACTGCTCACACCCCCTTGATCCCGGAGATCTCACTTTCGAGGAGACCTTAGCAAATGAGTCAGGATAGGCTGCGTTTTATTGCAGTAACAAAAGATCCCCAAATCTCAATGGCTTCTCTCTCATGTGGGTTGGCTGTGGCTCTGATCCTTGTCATCTTTGCTGGGATCTAAGCTGACAAAGTAGCCTTCATCTAGAATATTCTGTCTGGTGGCAGAAGGAAAAGATACATGGCAAACCACAGACTGGTCCTTACAGCTTCTGCTGAAAGGGACATAACAGAGCTTCTGCCCACTTATCATTGGCCAAAGCAAGTAACACAGCTCTACCTTGGTTCAGCTGGACACAGATACCCCAACCTCCTGCAGGGAGAGGTACAGCCGACTATGGCCAACAGTGATTTGCTCTACCGCAAGGACTCTACCGGCACGGTGAAAGGGCTGGGAAAGGTGAGGGGAGGAGACCCACTCTACACAGCTCCAGAGGGTAGCCTGAGGACACCTCCAATGGCTGGAGTCACTGGCTTTGGGTCACAACAAGAAGCACTTTCTAACAAGAAGGACTGTCCACACTGGGAGCAAAGAGGGCACACGTCACCTGGGCACCTCCATGGCCCAGCACGGTGCCCGGTACTGAAGATCTGATTGCATCCCATCCTCCTTATCCACCTGCAAATACTGGGCCCAGCTGCCCACAAAGCAGTGAGTTCCCTGTGCCTGGAAGGATGCAAGCAGACCCTGGATGGCCATGTGACATCCTGTGGATGGAACCCCTGTATTGGGAGGGTGGTCAGACAAGAGTGGGGCTCAGAGCTGCCAGCTGGGCTGCTGCGGAACCAAGTTTCCAAACATGCGTGCTTTCTGGGAGGGGCCACAAAGCAGAAACCCCCCAGTGTTGAGCAGCTGCCCAGGGCTCTGAGATCTTGAATGCTGGCCAGGACTGTTACTAACCATCCCTGCGACCTTGAGCAAGGGCCTCGCTGCAGGGGAGGTGGCGCTAAACTAGTGCACTTGTGAGTAATTCAAGCAGCGGGGCCTGGGTTGTGTCTCCAGGACTCTGAGTGCATCTGTCACGGCCAAGCGGTGAGAGCACTGGCCAGCTATCCAATGCGGCCCGCACGACCCACTTAGGGCCTCACCCCTGAGCAGCGGCTCTGGGGAGCTCACGCTCCTACCGTGGGCCTGCCATATGCAGAGACACTGGCCGCTCTCTCATCACCGATTTGCTTTCCAAAGATATCAGACCCACCTCACCAACGTAATAACTTTTCTCATGAGAACAATCCCTTCTAGTTTGCAAAATGCAAACTGACAGAGCCTCTGCAGGCTCCAAACCTGTGTCCCAGTCAGGGCGGGTATCTGTCTTGGACTCACATTCGCCCCAGGCTGGGTGCTGGACCCAGCTGCCCATTCTGGAAGGGGATGCAAAAGAGAAGGGTCCATCCTGTAGCCCAGATGCCCGCCTGCCCCCTGGGACCACTCTGCTTGCCCAGCAGAGGTCATCGGATCCTTGGCTGGAAGGCCAGCTCTCCACGCCACCTCCCACTCAGGCGGCGTTTAGCAGTTTACGAAGGAAATTTACCTACCTCACAACTTCGTTAGAGAGGAGGGAAGCAGCTTCTCCAAGCCCACAGCACTGGTAAGGGACAGGCAGGGATGGGGAACCCCACACCTCCTGTCTCTCTGAGCCCAGTGCACCATGGCGGCCCTCCCTCGTACTCCCCTCGTGGGCTGGCTCTCGGGCTGCCTGTGAGTGGGTGGGAAGCCCACCAGCCTCTTCCGCAAGCCCGCACCAACTCGCACACACCACACAGGGCTGCTTTAATTAAGAGGCAGATGAGATAGAGCTGTGAGGCTTTCACAGCACCTTCCCCTCCCTTCTGCCCTGGGGTTCCCTCTGGCTCCAGCCCAGCCCCCATCAGAGCCATTGACCTCCAGGGTGGTGGATGTCAGGAGATGGGGAGGAAGGTCAGGCCAGGCCTGGCTCCGGGCTGGCCAGCCAGAGGCCGGTGGCCGGGGCAGCAGAGCAGCTCACGTCCGCACATTGCTGAGCGTCCGCATCGCTAGGCCTGTTTCCAGGGGCCAAGGCTCACAGCCCTCTACTGGGGTCGGCCGCCTTCTGTGCTCAGCCAGAGGTGGCCCATGAATTCTGGCTGGCTCGGCCTTAAGCCTGACCTCAGCAGAGAAACACACAGAAGGCCAGGTCTCCAAGCCCTTCCCCCCCCGCCCCCGGCCCTGGCCCGGGCACACATCATCAGAGGCCTGCACGTCCAATTCTGACCCTCGAGGCTGCTGCCCGGCATGGGCTCCCCTTATCCCTACCCTGCACGTCCACGTGCAACTCTTTCACACCCCCCTGTCACAGCTCACCTTCTCTCTGCAGCTCCTGGGCCCTTACCCACTCCGCCTCTTGCTTTCTGAGTGCCTGAGTTAGTCACGTGCCTCCATGCAAGGCCCAGTCTCACCTGCAGGCCCTGGGAGGCGCACTCATAGGATTATTCCTAACTCCCAGGGGTGTCCTTAGATACACATGTATCCTTAGAACTTTCTAGTGTGCTTGTGTATTCAGTTCACAGGAGTGACGTCATGGTATAGCCTCCGTCCATCACGTGGCTTTTCATTCAGCACTGTGTTTTTAGGCTCTCCTGGTAACTGTACACCACCTTGTTCCTGACGGCTGTGTGGCTCACACCTGTTTGTTCTGCTAATGTAGGACCATTAATTAAAAAAATTTTTTTTATTGAAGTATAGTTGATTTACAATGTTGTGCGTTTCTGGTGTACAGCAAAGTGATTCCGTTATATATATATTCTTTTCCAGATTCTTTTCCATTATAGTTCATTACAAGACACTGAATATAGTTCCCCGTGCTATACAGTAGGACCTTGTTGTTTACCTCTTTGGACCACTGATTTAATCCCACTCTTCACCGCTGTAAATAACACCACAAGAAACATCTGCATGCAGTTTCCTGCAAACCCGGGTGGGAGCTTCCTGGGAGAAATACCCAGCAGGGGATTGTGGCCCACAGACTTAGGCATACTTGTAGCCTAGGGGCTGTCAGGTGAACCCAGAGTGACTGCACAGCCAACCTGATGAGAGGAGAAAGGACATACCTGTTTGAAAAATTCTTTGCAACCTGCAAAGGCAGGAGGCAATGTTTCAAAGAAGGCAGGCTTGGGCGACAGGAGGGGCCGTGGTGGTGCCTCTCCAACACCACAGAGAAGGTGGGAAATGAGGGAAAATGAGGGAAGGAGACAAGGGTGGGCGTGGAGATGTGAACGGAGGTACTATACGGCAGGAGGCAAGTGAGGAGCCCCCGGGACAAATCTGGGGTTGTCCAAAATGTCATTTTAAAGTTATTTGCTCTGCAGGACTTGGATGACCAGCTGCTCAGAAGCATCCACTGTTCCCATGATGCTTTGTGTAAGGGGGCTTCTTAGGGACCCACAGAAGGTAGCTGTGGTACAGACCAGACATCATCGTGGGAGCCAAACTGGGAAGAATGGGGGACAGACCATGGGATTTGGGGTTCATGGCCATCTTATCTAGATCCCAAGGGCAGGGGGATGCTCTGGACACCTGGCTGATACTACATGGCAGGTGTGGGCACAATTGAGGATGTTGCTTCACACATGACGGAGACCTGCTGAAGACCCTGGGGTGAAACAGCCTTCTGCCCCATAGTAACCTGCACTGTTTCTGAGCCTAACTCTGTTTTGAATTAATGAATTGTAAATCATGTCACTAGTCAGGTTTTCATGGCCACCCTCAAGGCCATCGTTCACAAGTGTGCAGGACAACACAGGGAACCTCTGGGTATCCACCTCTCCCTCAGTTCTTAGGTTGTCTTTTCCCTTTCCTGATGGTATCCTTTGAAGCCCAGATTTTTTAATTTTGAAGAAGTCCAATTTATCAATGTTTTCTCTAGTTGCTTTTGCTCTTGGTGTCATATCTGAGAAACCATTGCCTATTTCAATGTCAGGAGATTTATGTCCACGTTTTCTTGTAAGAGTTTTGTTGTTTTGGCTTACATTTAAATCTTTGATCCATTTTGAATTCATTTTTGTTATGGTGTGATGTAGGGATCCAAATTCCTACTTTACATGTGTCCCAACACCATTTGTTGAAAAGACTATTCTTTCCCACATTGAAATGTCTCGGTACCCTTGTCAAAAGTCAATTGGCTATAAATGTGAGAGATTATTTCTAAATTCTAAATTCTATCCATTGATTGGATTGTAACCTCATGCCAGCACCAGCCAGTCTTAATTAATGTAACTTTGTAGTAAGTTTTGATATCAGAAAGATCAAATCCAACTTTGTTCTTTTTCATTATTTTCTTGGCTATTCTGGGTCCTTTACATTTCCATATGAATATCAGGATCAGCTTTTCAACTTTTTGGAGAAGTCAGCTGGAATTTTTTTTTTTTTTGCGGTACGCAGGCCTCTCACTGTTGTGGCCTCTCCCGTTGCGGAGCACAGGCTCCGGACGCGCAGGCTCAGCGGCCATGGCTCACGGGCCCAGCTGCTCCGCGGCATGTGGGATCTTCCCGGACTGGGGCACGAACCCACGTCCCCTGCATCGGCAGGCGGACTCTCTACCACTGCATCACCAGGGAAGCCCACCAGCTGGAATTTTGATAGAGATTGCATTGACTCTGTAGTTCAGTTTGGGGAGTATTGCCACATAACAATATTAAATGTTCTGATCCATGAACAAGGGACGTCTTTTCATTTATTTAGATCTCCTTTCATTTCTTTCAACAGTGTTTTATAATTTTCAGAGTATTCGTTGTTCACTTCTTTGGTTACATTTATTCCTAAATATTTTATGCTTTGATGCTGCTGTAAGTGGAATAGTTTTTCTTAATTTCATTGTCAGATTATTCATTGCAAGTATGTACATGTCCAAGGAGATTCTGACGCCCTCCTTCTCTCCTGTTGTTTTGGTCTCCCTTCGCTCCGGGCTGTGGCCCCGAGCCACCCTGGATTCCAGCAGCATTGCCCTCTGTCACCAGGGTTTGGTTACAGGCCTATGTCCCCAGCAGACCATGGCTCCCCAAGGGCCTCATCCCAGCACTGGGTCCAGTGCACAGGACATGCTCATCTAGAGAATGATGAATGAGTAAATGAATGAATCAATGAATGAACGAACAGACTGACACATTAATACGTGCCGGGTGCTGGATTCTGCGTGAGGCAGCTGTTCCCAGAACTCTGGCCTAGGGCTCTCCAGCTGAGTCCCAGTCCTTCCTAGGAAGTGTTCTCTTTGTGTCCTCCACCCACACTCCAGGGAAATGGAGCCATGAGGGACAGTTTCCTGGCACTTCCCTGCAGTCTGTGAGGGGAAGGCTCGTTGGAAACAGAGTTGGGTGAAGAGAGAGGGAACTGGGCAATACCTGGGGAGAGGAAGACCTGCCAGTGGTCTGAGGCCTCCACCAAGAACCAGGCAGCCTCCAGGCTGCTAAAAAGTTGAAACAACCCAAATGTTTATCAACCGATGGGTAGATAAACAAATGTTGGTATATTTATCCAATGAAGTATTATTTGGCCATAAATAGGAATGAAGTACTGACACAGGCTACAACATGGATGAATCTTGAAAACACAATGCTAAGCGAAAGAAGCCAGTCACAAAAGACCACATATTGTGTGATTCCATTTATATGAAATGTCCAGAGTAAGCAAATCCTTAGAGACAGAAAGTAGATCAGTGGTTTCCAGGGGCTGGGGGTAGGAAGTGGAGTGGGAGGTTGGAAATGACCGATCAAGGGTTTCTTCCGGGTGATGAAAATGTTTTGGTACTGATTGTACAACTCTGTGAACATACTAAAAGCCATTAAAGTGTGCACTTTGGGTGAATTATATAGTATATTATGAATTATATCTCAATAAAGAGATATAACTGTATGTGAATTATATCTCAATTAAGATTTTTTTTAAAAAATCTCCTTGGAGGAGCATTTGCAGCTGCTTGGTCTTCTTTTCTAGACCACAAAGCTTCAAGAAGAGGAAGGAGCTGCAGATACTTGGGCCAGACAGCAGCAGCCCCAAAAACCTGCTGGGTCACCTTCACCAGGCCACCTCTCCTCTCTGGATCTCATCTCCTCATCTCACGGATGAAGGGACCAGGTCATTTCTGAGGGCCGTTCCACCCTGGTGTGCATTGACTCAAAACACTGGTGTCCTTTGAGCCAGCAGCCCCAGTTCTGGAAATCTCGCCTGGAGAGTTGAGCTCATGCAGGAGAAAGCACTATGTTCAAAACTGTTCCATGCAGCATTTTCTGTTGTGCTGAAAAAACAGAAGCCACCTAAGTTTCCAAAAACAAGGGAACAGTTACATACACGGCAGTTGTGCCGTTTAAAACAGGGCCTGGGGCTTCCCTGGTGGTGCAGTGGTTGAGAATCCGCCTGCCTTTGCAGGGCACACGGGTTCGTGCCCCGGTCCGGGAAGATCCCACATGCTGCGGAGCGGCTGGGCCCGTGAGCCATGGCCGCTGAGCCTGCGCATCCGGAGCCTGTGCTCCGCAACGGGAGAGGCCACAGCAGTGAGAGGCCCGCGTACCGCAAAAAAAAAAAAAAAAAAAGGGACAAATACCGTATGCTAACACATATATATGGAATTTAAGGGAAAAAAATGTCATGAAGAACCTAGGGATAAGACAGGAATAGAGGCGCAGACCTACTGGAGAACGGACTTGAGGATATGGGGAGGGGGAAGGGTGAGTTTTGACAGGGCGAGAGAGAGTCATGGACATATACACACTAACAAACGCAGTAAGGTAGATAGCTAGGGGGAAGCAGCCGCAAGGCACAGGGATATTAGCTCGGGGCTTTGGGACAGCCTGGAGGGGTGGGATGGGGAGAGTGGGAGGGAGGGAGACGCAAGAGGGAAGACACATGGGAGCATATGTATATGTATAGCTGATTCACTTTGTTATAAAGCAGAAACTAACACACCATTGTAAAGCAATTATACCCCAATAAAGATGTTAAAAAAAAAAAAAAAAGGGCCTGAAAACACTGACAAACATGGGGAAATGCTGCAGCTGCGAGGTTTGGTGGAAAGGCAGGACCCAGAGCTGAGTGAGGACAGTGGGCTAAGGGGTCCCACTAACGTCACTAGAGAGGAGCAGGGACGATTGGAGCTGCTGTGTGGGGGAGGAGGGAGAGGGGAGACGGAGCGTGGCTCCCTCATTTATTTAGAAGCCTGTCAATATCAATGTCAATAAAGGTGAGCCCTGGCTCTCGGCTCTTGAGTGACTTGAGTGACGGGGGAGAAGGACAGGTGTTTCCCGATGTGCATGGTACACCTGGTGCCCAGGTACCAGCTCCCATAAAGCTCACAGCCCTTCCTGCCCCTCCACTGCCTAGTGACAACCTCTCCCTCCTCCATCCCCTCTAGACTCTCTCCTCTCCTCAGCCCACTCCAGGCTCCGAAAGGGGAGGTGGGAGGGCCCCCTGTGGGATCTTCCCCAGCCCCCGACCCTGACCACAGCTGCTGGCTCTTCCCCTCCCTCTTCCTCACTCCACATCACATGCCTCCCAGCTGTGGTAGCCACCATGACTGCCCGCCCCAGTCCCCAGTACTGGCCATGCACAGACCTGTCCTCAGGCTTGACTTGTGTTATCTCACTTCATCTTCATGAACGACCTTGTAAGCACTGTGCTTCCCTAGTCCACCGAGGAGGGACAGCTGCCCAGAGAGGGAAGGGAGCTTGCCTGAGGTCACACAGCAACAGGGGGTAGAGCCAGAATTGCTACCTCTTCCCCTCCTGCCCTTCCTCAACCCTCTGTCCTTCTCTCCCACTGCTCTCCCGCTCTAGCCATCCCTCACCCCTTCCCTGGGGAGGAGAGCTCTGGCTCCTTTGTGGGTGCAGCAATTATCTGTGGACAGAGCCTGTTCCTCAGGTCTGGGAGGAGGGGAACCAGCCTGATGGGTGGACTCATGGCTCCACCCCACTGGATGGGAAG